>NC_138055.1:61491492-62091492 GCF_964194185.1 Rhinolophus hipposideros | reverse complement strand
GTGGCTGCTCTCCCCTGGGGCACTGGCAGCCCAGTGCCTCAGAAGCCATAGTGTGTAAGAGCTGAGCTGTGTTACCAGCTCTACCACCCCCTTCACTCCCACTCCGACCTCGGCTCCCTCCAATTGCCCTTTGGCTCCCTTCCTCGCACTGTCCTCCAAAACGGCCCTCACGAAGGTCAAGGCCTCCCAGTAGACACATTCACTGCTGACTGATCCCCAGAAGCATTAGAAACACTCCATCTTAAAACACTCTCTTCCCTCTACTTGGAGTCCTCGTTATCACTCGTTGTTTTCTCACTTCCCACAATAAATTTCATCACATCCTAAATAGTTCTCTAATCTGCCTGCTTTTCTCCATCTCCTGCCCGTAGTGCCAGCCACCATCATCTCCTCCGCTGGGATGGCCTCCTTGCTCCACTCTTATGCTCCCCAGCCTATTCCCCAAACAGCCACCCTGAACACAGATGCCCCTCCCACTATCCACGATTTCACTCTCCAGGGTTTCAGGTACCCACGGTCAACCGTGGTCCAAAAACATTAAATGGAAAATTCCAGAGATAAACAATTCCTAAGTTTTAAATGGTGCACCATTTTTAGTAAGGTGCAATCTTGAGCCACCCACTCTATCCTGCGCAGGACAGGAGTCACCCACTTTGCCCAGGTCTCCCTGCTGCAGAGACTCCCCGCCCATTGGTCACTTAGTAGACATCTCGATTTTCAGAATGACTCTCCCTGTATCACATGCTTGTGTTCAAGTCATCCTTATTTTAGTTCATATTGGCGCCAAAGCCACCCGCAAAGTGCATCCTTTCAGTGAAAAGGTACGTATATATAGGAAAAAACAGTATACGTAGGGTTCAGTACCATCCATGGTTTCAGGTATCCACTGGGGATCTTAAAACGTATCCCCCACGGATTAGGAGGGGCTGCTGTACTCTTCGTAAAATGCAAATCTGGTCATGCCCCTCCCCTGCTTCAGTCCCTTCAATGGCTTCCCTTGGCTGTTTCTGCCAAGTGTGAAAGACCCTAACATCTCTCACAGTCCCGTCTCCCCCTCACCTACAACCTCAAGTGGCTGTGCACATGTTCCCCCTCCTCCACTTTGCCTGGCGAACACCTCCACCTTCAAGTCTCGGCTTAAGACACCTTTTGTGACTTCTTCCCCTCTCTTCCCAGGTAAGTCTAGTAGGAAGGATTAAGTCTGTGGGAAAGCCCTCACTGAGCACTGGTAACCCTGATCACAAAAGGTATCAAAATTATTCTAATGATTTGCTCTGTCTCTCTCCTGCCTACACCTTACCTACACTGCATACTTCTCACTATTTGAGCTTTGTCTCTTGCCCTTGAGACTGAGTTCTGTTTCCCTAAAAGCACTTGGTACTTAACAGGCACAAAATAAATGTGGGGTTTTCGTTGGTGTTGGGTTTTTTTTGGATGGGGGGCTTGTTTTGGGGTTGTTTTTTTTTTTAATATAAGAGCAGTAGATGTCAAGAAGGGTATTTGGCATCACTCTGCCTATATGTTCTCTCCTTCCAAAAGGGAGCCCTGAGTCCTGGCTGAGAATCACTGCCACCGCCGGGAACTAGTCTGATGGAGAATTCCCAGGGGTCGGGTCAGGGAAAAACTTGGAGATAATGTAATACAAGTGAAGAGACAAGAGACGGAGTAAAACTACCAAGTGGGCTCAATGACAGAAGAAAGCTTCCCGGAGGTGAATTTTGAGCTTGTTATTAAAGAAAACGAGAAACATGGAATAGGAGAGCAAAACTTTCTACATTGGGATATTCTGTTAATTTTTAAAAATTAACATTTTACTTTTCACATATATTCCCCAAAATAAAGTAAGTTCCTCCCACTCCCTGACATCTGTGGAAAGTTTCTTTCTTCTATTCAGTTAACCTTAAAAAACTGAGAAACAAGAACACCATACAGAGGTCTAATAAAGCCATTTGGAACATTAATACAAAGCACGTTTACATATACATTTCTAATTTGTGACTTAAAACCACCTTTAAAATCCTTAGTCCCACTTTACAGATTTTAAAACTGAGGACTGCAAACAGATTTACCCAAGGTCACACTCCTAATCCAACAAGAGGATAAGTAGGAAGCAGAGTCCTGGTTTCCTCACTTTTAACCTAGAAACCCTATTCTCACTACATCACAAAACGGACAATTCATACCATTTCCTGTTCCAGACAAAAGACTAAGACCCAGAGTCTGAGAAGTTTACTTAAGTGTCTTTTAAAGTTGATACTTGATCTAGGAGGACAGTCTAAATAAAGTGCTTTCTCCTTCACCTGAACTGGCCTAAATACAATGCTCCCTACAGAAAAAATAGCAAATGATACTACATACATAAACACAATTTTTTAATCATCTGGGAAACGAGAAAAAAGATTCTACAAAGTTAAACGTTTCTCCTGGTAAAGAGACTGAATTCTCTTTTATGCCACTTTAGAGCGAATTAGCCTAGAGACTTGTTAGTGGCAAACATATGGTGAGTGTCAACTTTCAAAGTTCAGCTGGATTAGAGGAATTTGGAGGTAGAAGGGATGAAAATGACTCTGGGTGGAGATCAAGTAAAAAAATGTATTTCCTCCCCCTATGAAAATTAAAGACCAATATAATGAGTGCTGTAAAATAATTATATTGTAGACTAACTTTGGGTTCATTTCTAACAATTCAAAAACACACATAAAGCGCCCTCCACAGGCCCACCTCTCCTCCTTCCATGACAGCAGGAGGGGTGGGGGGGAGGGGAGCGGTAGAGAGAGAGACTCTCCCCGCCCCTTCCTTTCCAGTGGTAAAGTCACTAGAGTAGAGCAATAAAACAGGGCCAGCTGCTCTGTATAGTTTAAAGCAATAATGTACAATCACTTACCTCTCCAATTTCATGTTCCCGGAGAACAAAACTCAGCGTGTCTGTTTTAGGCCCTGCTACCAAACGCAGGTAGAGTGGATGTTCCCGGTCAGAGAGCTTGCAGGCGTAGACTGGGAAAGGAACAAGGAGCACATCAGACAGAGGACTGCGCCATTCCTGGACCACACTCCCCCCTTTCCGTCCTCCTTCAGATCAGGCAACAGTCCCTGTTAGGCCAGCCCACGGGTCACCACCCTCCTCATCTTATTACCAGCAGCCCAGAGGGGAATAAAGTCTATACTATCCTCATTCTAGCTGCAGAATATAAACTGTGACTTGATCCAAAAGGAAATAGTTTCCAGGAATGAACTGAAATGGGTATTAGTCCCCAAATGGGCTTATAATTAATTCTGCTCCTCCTTTTAGAAAGCAAGATTACAAACTTCAAAAAGGATCTGCAACCCCCTTAAAAACAATAAAAATACACCATCCAAAGAACATGAAATCAGAGCTCTAGGAGCAAATATCTCTGCAGGCCACAGACAAACTAAGCCATTAGATTACAAGTTCTGGTGCTACAAGCACAGCTCTATGTGTCTCATGCTACACACACACACACACACACACACTCTCACACACACGGTACTGCCATTGCCTGTCATGTTGAAAGATCTGCCAGCCATGAGGGCACTATTTCAATAGGATGCTATTACTGTCAGATTTTACAGCTGAAGTCCAGGTGAGCAGGCGAAGAAGCTGATAAGATAAAATGCCGCCTGAGCTTATCTGCATTATTTTGGCACTACTGGGTACAGCTGCATTAAAGGTGCTCATTTCCCTACAGCTATAAACTTGCCTCCATTGCTGAGCTGATGGCCTCAACGGTAGGAACCCTCAGCCTGCTCACCTCTGTATTCTGCAGGGCCCAGCCCATAGCATGTGTTAGATTGTGTACGCACACTCAGCAAGTAGCTGGATTTCATCCGCACACAACTGAGGGCATTCCTATCATGTCAGGTTAGTGTATATTCTTCTAGAGCTGCTCGAAGGCTTTACTCAGAAAAACTAGAGAAAAGTGTAACTCGTTGATTGTTCACACACACACACACACACACACACACACACCACTTTCAAATTAGCGCTTAGTGAATCACTGTGGTCTACCACTGGTATCAATTTCTGTTCGAGTACCTAACCTGACATATCTTACTCTGTTTCATGCAGTCATTTAATATGCTCTTCCGTCAGCTGAATATGGGTATTAATTTCAGACAGGGAGCCCCCAGATCACAGTGTTATTCACCCATTGTATGTGCTTGGGGTGGGGGCGGGTGCTGGGTGCCAAAATGCCCCAGTGTAATGGCCGGTGAGACAAGCTAAGGAGTCAGAACAGCCTGGAGCTGGGCCATTTACGTCACTAAGTCTGAAATGTGTGCTAACACACACGGGCCTCCCCATCCTCAAGGTCGCAGAGAACACACATCCACCAGGCCACTCCAAGTACAGATGTACATCAAACGTGGGACGTACCGTGTGTCCCCGGAAACAAGACCCAGCTGGACCATCAGCTCTAATGCGTCTTTTGGAGCAAACATTAATATAAGACCAGGTATTATATTATATTATACCTAGTCTTATATTATATTACATTATATTATACCCAGTATTATATATTATTATATTATATTATTATTATATTATACTATATTATACTATATTTAGTATAGTATAGTATAGTATAGTATAGTATAGTATAGTATAGTATAGTATAATAAGACCGGGTCTTATAGCAATTTTTGCTCCAAAAGACGCATTAGAGCCGATGGTCTGGCTAGGTCTTATTTTCGGGGAAACATGGTACTACTGAAAACTTCAAGCACACAAGCATTCTTTTTTGTCTGAAAGAACATTAACATCAAAGATACAAAAAAAAAAAGTCAACGCTATCCCCCCATGCACATCACAAAATGCTCCATAAATCCCCCTCACAAGTGGATGCCCCCAGGTGCACGATTGCCCAACTCAAAAATAAGGGCAACCAGGACACATAAAATGCATGCCATGGTCACCCTGGTTTCCAGCATCTGTCCCTGCTCTGACGTAACTGACAGATACACATACTAGTCTTCCTTCTGCTAATGAGGACCAAAAAAAACAAAAAACAAAAAAAAAACACCCTTAGTAAGAGCAGAGCCCATTCTCAGTCTTAGCATGGCAGTGTACCTTGATCTTCCCTGTAACAACGCTTGTAAAGTGCAAACTTGGCAGGGCTCTCGGTCACAAGGAACTTTTTGAGCAGGGCCTCGATCACCTCCCCGACAGTGTTGGTGCTACTGATGTGAAGAGTGTTCATACAGCCATTGCTACTGGGAGCAGGTTTCCCGGAGTTCGGGGACGTCTGTGGAGACCTGCAGAGTTCCATCTGTACTTTAATGAAGCCAGTGTAAATCCCATTGGAATTCTGGAGCGGGAAGAAAGCGCACACTTAGCTGGGGCGATGGATGGGGAACAGCACAGCAAAACAAACCAAGGAAGGGAGACCCTCTTTGTCTTACAGCTTGTGGCTCAACTTCACTCGAGATGGCCCCCAAGGGAATGACCTCAGAGGGAGGTCAACGCACTGCAGCAAAGTGCTTCCAGAGGCCAAGTCTGTAGGGCAGATGTGGCCACAGAAACCGTGGGTGACTGAAGTTCCCGACTCCCGCCTCTGAAGCTGCACGTGAAAGGTCAGGGCCCACTGGAGCCGATGCTAGCCCAACCCGCAGCTTATTAAAGCTCGGGGGTGGATCTAGGCTCACTGCTCAAAGGAAAGGACATCTGCAACCGATGACCAGCTATTCCCCACACACAAAAAAGGTCACAATTAGGACTTTGAAATACCTAAGTCAACAAGCAATGGACAGTAAGAAAACAAGCTATTTTCAATCCTACTGCCTATTATGATATGTCGTAGATGACCAATTTTGCTTTACAAAACTCCTTTATAAAACACAAATTCCATATAGCACGGAACACATGACAATGCATTTCAGCCACCTCAAACAGCAATGCAGTATTTTCAAAACAAATTCAAGCTACAGTGTGAAGTACAGATATTATAAGCACTTCCTGTCCTTTTTGTTTTAACATGGTATTTATGTCTCCTTCTACATATACAGATATTTTTACCAGCTTTAGTGACGTATAATTTTTATACAAAAAAAAACTCCGCACATATTTAATAGACACCATTTGATGAATTTTAGCACTTAATTTATGGTAGAATTACTATTTCTTAGTTGCCAAAAACAGTAACAATGGTCCTGCCTTCACTTTTTCTTTTTACATTCAGTATATTTCGGGGAAAAAATTATTGCAACGTTTTATTTCAATAAATCCTAAGGTGTTATATACAAATGACACAGTTAAAGTGGGACATTCGAAACCTCCTTTATGGTCCCTTATATTTCTTCCTTTCCACAAGATCCGTTTACAGCACTAATTCACTTGTTCAGTCTTGTGGAACAGCACTTCAAATGTTTTATCTTTGAAACATGGAAACTTGCATCTGTTTTCATCTCCATGGTTGGGGGGGAGGGAGTGGCATTTTTCTTTGATGAAAACTGCTTGAAAAGGAGAAATATCACTGCTGGAATAATGAAGAATAATCTTGGTGTTCATCTGCCCCTCTCCCTTTTTTGGCAGTCCTGCTAAGGAGGGATCCTTTATCACAAGGGTTTATATTTAAAAGCTCCTCCTCCAGGGTCACAGAATTCAGCAGGGCCTGTTCTAAACAGGTCACCCTGTCCTTTGCTGAACTCTGTCAGTTCACAGTCAATAGACGGAGAGGCAGGGGTCCAAGGGCCCTGAAAAGTGGCACCAAAAGATGGCAGGTGCCTGGAGGAAAGTCACCAAATGGGTGGGCGAGGCAGACGCCAGCCCAGTTTAAAGGAACATGAATCCTCTAGCTTTGTTGTCAGCTCTCCTTTTGTTGTCACCAAGCCCTCTCTTATACCCTTCACTCCCCACTGAGCTTCACACAGTGTTGGTACAGCGCTGCAGAAGCCTGAATCAACAATGTGTAGGAAGCTGAATATTATTTACTTGTCCGACTCTGACAAAAGTCCTAGCTCAGTTCTATTCCCATCCGTTGGCACAAAATCCCCTTCCTGACACTGTGAAATTAGTTACACAAGATAAAACGTATCTAAGGCCTTGTTAGAATCTGAGGTACCACTTATATGTTAAACCAGCAATGATTACCCTCAATCCTTTGGGGGGGGCCAGGGTTAAACAAAATATTCTTTTAAAATAAAATTTAACTTCATTTAACTGGTGTTGGGATAAAGCTAGTTCAAAATACAGCTTTAATCTGAAAGATGCAGAAACATGCCATTTTCCTGTCCTACGTATCTTGTTCATTAAACTTCTAAAAGTGTGATTCAGAGATTTTTAAAACATACAGATAGAGTGTAGTACCAACAACTTATATTTGTCTTTTGACATTATGGGTGCTTACCAAGGTCATCTTCAACTTGTCTGTAACTGCTAAATTATATTTATGAACTTTCTCTTTGATTTCCTCTTTGCTGAGGTAATTGTGGGTTTCCTTCTCTTTCTCCACATCCTAGAAGAAAAACAAGCCATGCCACATGTGAGCAATCATAGGAAAAATGCAGATAATGCAGAATTCTTGACCCCCAAGACCACTACGCCCAACTATGGAGCACTTTACCTTGAAACTCTCTCTCTCTCTCTCTCTCTCTCTCTCTCTCTCTCTCTCTCTCTCTCTCTCTCTCTCTCTCTCTCACACACACACACACACACACACGCAGACACAGTAACAAATTCACCCTCTCTCACTTTCAAATTCTCCAGTCACATCCACCAATTCTGATTCTCATTCCTTCAGACTACAGTGTTCCTGAGAAATATATCAAATAAAACTAATTTGTCAGTGGCTAAAAGCAATACTTCATTAACTATTATTTTGCAAAATTATCTTTGTTCACTTTTCCTTCTGTAAAAACACCATTCCCTAAGAGTACCTGCTAGATTGGCTATTTCCATTGTAAACAATATTTAAAGACACATACCAAAAGCTTCTCGTTAGCAAATCTTACAACCTTTATGCTTATAGCTTTAAAATATCGTACAGTGGTTAATAAATGTTAATTGGCACAAATCACTGACCTGTCAAATTATACCCAACGACCAAACACTTCCTCATGTCAAGATACAAGTAGCCAGACTTCCCCCACCCACCCCCTCTCACTCCTCATCCCTCAGGTCTCACCTCACCCCTGCCTCTCCACTCTCTGGAGGGGACAATATGAGTTAAGTGCTCTTAACACTATGAAGAATTCACTCATGGTCTAAAAGAGCTCCACCGGCATATGACAACATGCAATGGCTAATATGTGATCACAGACGGCCACGCTACTGTATGTGACCGCATGAAGCCAGGTATGTCAGGCGCCTGACTTGTATCGCATTTCATTCTCCCAACAACTTAACCGAGTAGGCACTATGACTCCAGTTTCCAGATGAGATCAAGCGCTAAGTAAATTAACCGGCCAATAGGAACTTAACTGTTCTGTAGAAGCGATGGAACTTATCTGAAGCCAGATCCCAAAGGAACTCAAACTGTTGACTGAAACCACTAAGTACTGCCACATGGCTGTGTGTCCTCATTTGTTTCCACTGAATCGAATAGGTGTCTATCGTTTCTGTGTGGGTGTGTGAAAACTTAAAGAAAGACTGCATAATGAGATTCGAATCTACGTAGCAACTCAGAAAAGATGGCGGGACCTAACAATCTTTACGGCAAAGAGACAAAGAACCGTTATATTGATTTATCCCCCAAATAAGAACTCTGAACAGGTGCCACTTTCCCAGCCAGATATGTCACACCATCCTCACAGCTGGAGATTATCCAAGCAAGCATTTGCTCCCATCTACTCACTGCAAGCTAGTGTTACACAGAATGGCTACTATAGAACGTGCATGAACACTTGAAGAGTATAAAACGGCTCTTGATCCATTCAGGTCTCAAGTTCTTTGATCTTAAGACCACGAGAGGGGTGTGCTCACTATAATTATGTCAGTAACTTTTCAATTTCAACACCGCCCTGATGAAATCTGGCAGGACAGCATTGGATCGGACTGGAGAACTACCAGCTCAAGGTGGTATGGTCCTTCCTGAGCAGGAGCCAGCCTCCACTCCCTTGGGAGCACTCTGCATGCCAATGTAAAATCCCAAAGCAATCTTATTTTTAGTGTCACTGGTTAGTTGAAAAAAACACAAAACTGTAAAGTAACTTTTCAGAAGCTTCAGTGACTATTTCTAAGGATATTTAAAACACGTATTGCATCTCTCCACTTGTCCTGCGCTTTCCCATCCACTTCATGGGTGTGGGATGTGACACTGGGAGGGCTCTAATCCTGAGTCAGTCGCCAACGAATCCCATGCCTGAGGTTTTTTAACTTTTCTTAGCCTGCTCCCTCATTTCCTATCAAATAAAAGGACCAGAGCAGATCATCTCGAAGGCACTTCCTGGCCTATTGGGATAATTTTGAAAAGATCTAATACTCTTCTCACTGGTGTAACCAACTGGTAAGATGTGTCCATTTGGAATCAAGGAAACCAAAGGCTCACTATTAAAACCTTACGAAACGGCTAACTGCATGAATACTGCAGCCATCTGCACACCCCAGCAGCTTCCCGCTCAAGTAAGAAGCAGAAGTCTAAGAATGAAGAGGAGATGGGGTGAGGGGAGTGACTAAGAGCAAAGAGCAGTTGAGTCAGTTTGGTCAGTTCTTTTTTTTCTTTTATTAAATGTATTGGGGTGACATTGGTTAATAACATTATATAAATTTCAAGTGTACCACTTTATAATACAACATCTGTATACTCTATTGTGTGTTCACCACCCAAAGTCTAGTCTTCCTCCGTCACCATATATTTGACCCCCTTTACCCTCTTCCTCCTCCCGTTACCCCCCGCCCCTCTCATAACCATTATTCTGTTGTGTGTACTTATGAGTTTGTTCGTTGCGTTTTATATCCCACATAGGAATGAAATACAGTTCTTGTCCTTTCCTCTTGTTATTTCACTTGGTCAGTTCTTAATTACAGGTTTGGCTGATGCTTACTGACCTTAGCACCTATCCTTAGACCCCTCACATCTGCATTCCCAAAAGCTGGAGGAAAATCAAAGGAGCAAGCCAGTCTGGGAAGAGCAGCTTTCACTGGATCACCCACACAGGGACAGCTGAGACATGCTTGTGTAATACCTCCCCTGCCTTCTCAGACATTAACCCAGGACACTGTAGGGAGCAATAACAGAAAAGAGTTGGACCCAACGGTCTCCAAGAATCCTTCCAAGGTGGAACCCTCAGTACTAGAAGAAAGTAAATCCCAGAGAAGCAGCTAAAACCTAAAAGGCTATACTCCTGTGTTGGGTTTTCCGGTTTCTGAGATGTAAGTGACCTATAACCTATTGTATTCATGTTCGGTGTACAACGTAAGGATTTGATACACACATATATTACAAAATGATCACCACAATAACCCTAGTTAATAACATCCATCACCTCCCAGTTACAACTTTTTTTCTAGTGAAGAGAAACTTTAAGATCTACTCTCTTATGTGATCCCGTATTTTTAAGTCAGTTGGTGTAGCATTTGTACACCACGGCCACGGACCAAGACCTGCTCACTGAGCAAGTCCTTGCTGAGCTCCTGCTGTGCACCAGGCACTTCCCTGGGGGTGGGGAGGTCACCTCCACCCTCATGGACAAGTCAAGTATGAGGGAGGGATGTCAAAGAAAAAACGCTTCCCAAATGGTAACTGAGCCTGGTTTCTCCAAGTGGAGGAGTCAGGCTACAGGGCAATGACAGGAGTCATGTGCTCAGGACCCAGAGCAAATGACACTGGTTTCTTTCAGTGTCAGAATTGGAGAAAGGCTCCTGATTTGGAAAACTTCCAAACTGTTTACCTCTTTAACAGAGATCGACGCCCTCTCCTCTCACATAGGGAAGAACCCTCCTACCCTTCCTTCGAATACAGTGCCCTTGGGAATACAGCTGTCTTAGCAGGAAAGAGGAAGAAAAGATGGAAGCCAGGAGAAGTAGGTACCATGGGGACAGAGGGTGAAAGGAAGGAGAGGGTTAAAAAAGAAAGCCGTGTGGCAGGCGTGGAACAGATAAAACAGAGGATAAACAGGAATCTTTCATTTTGATGGTGAGGAGAGGAAATGGCATGGGTGCAGCCGTCTGAGAACACATCGGTGATTGTTCTTGGCAGCCGGGAAGGGTATGATGCCACAGCTGAGCGTCCGTTTGGGAAGTGCCACGTCCTCTTTTTTTATAAGCCCCTTGTCTTTTACATTCCCCCAAACTCTCCAGTTCCTTGGAAGGAGAGAGTTCTCCCACACAAAATGACAAACCCTGGGCTCCTCCTGTCTCACGTTTTCATCCAGCAAACTCTGCAGGCTGTTGTTGGGTTCACAGCAGTTCCTGGGTGGGGTCACATCGCCGTTTTCTCACTGGTGAACTTTCTCATGTAAGGGACACGCCCAACCCCACAGCCACACAGGACTCCTCAGGCAGCGGGGCCAGACTGAGCTGCAGGAGTGGAGCCGATCTCAGCTCACGGCTCACAAATCAAGGCCTCCCAAGAATATACCTCTACAGACATGGGCAAAGGGTCTGAGAATTATTTATACTCTTCTTGCTAACTTTTCTGTCACTCTGAAATGATGTCAATAGCTAAGAAATTATTCCAAAGTTAAAAATATAACAACAAAAAACCCTAAACAAATATAAAGCTACATTCAAGAGAGTGAGCGAGAAGGTGGACACGTCCCTACCACTTCCTCTGTTTTAGACTAGTGAAGGAAGGCCTGCAGGCCACGGTTTACACACACTTAGGTCTGAATGACAGCTCCTCTACGTTCTGGCTGTGTGACCAAAGGCAAGTTATTTAACCTCTCTGAGTCTCAGCTGTCTCATCTCATTAAAATGTGCAAAGCAATACATACTTTATAGAACTGTTCTGAAAACACAATACAACCCACTATTCAACAACTACTTATTGACTGCCAACTGGTGCCCGGCTGTGTGCCAAGCACTTAAAGCTGGGAAAAACAGTTGTGGTTCCTGCCTTTCCGCCTTTTCTTGGCTAACAGCCTGCTCCAGTTTGTCTGACTCCCCTCACCCCATCCCCTTGCTTTTGGGGTTTTTGTTCTTTTTTCCTTTTTCTTTGGTTTGGGAGTTCTGTTGTTTTTTTTGTGGGTTTTTTTTGCACCACAGACTTAAGAAATAAAACTACTGACCCTTTAAAAAAAATGCAAATAGCACAGATTCTCTGAATGGGAACAATACACACACAGTGTTCCGTGACAGGGGCATGGCACACACTCTGTAGTGGGGTCATCATTCTCTCCACAGGTGGTCCCACAGCTCTCATGTGAAGCTGCTCTGACTCCTGGCCAGGTTTGAGGTCCAGCCTGTGTCAGGAAAGAAGGGTAAACTTACTAGGCCAACAGGTGCTTTCTCTAAGTGAGGCCGGATTCCAAACTCACAGATTCCTATTTTTCATCTCATTTCCGGGTGTAGAAATGTCCCAAACAGAATGGGGTACCCAGCGCGATACAGACAGAACACGTGCCAGTCTTGCATTGTGTACAGAATAAAACATCAAGCACCTTTCATTCTGAGACCACACTTCCTTGGAGCAGGGGGACCCCCTCACTGCAAATGGAATTCAGGGATAGCTCGAGCAGAACGAAGTCATTTAGACATCTTCCTTCCAGGCTCTGTTCCAACAAAGACATCAAATGAAGTATCGTGGGCCAAACCAAAACAGAAAATCTTCTCTGGGAGAGATCTTTCCATTGCAGTCAAGGGAGGGCCCTGTAAGCAAACCAACCCAGGTTTGCACCATAGCACGGTGCTGACAAGTGACTTCCAGGGGCTAGAGAGCAAACTGTTTGGGGGCTGAACAGAAACTTTCAACAAGTCAAGTTAGGTACTCCGGCACTCGATTTTACAGTATGATTAGCAGGGAAAAACTGTCCTGAGATGTCTCTTAGGCGTGTGAAGTGGAAACCCTGTGGTAATACAGGAAGGGCTGTCACACAGAGCTAAACCCGCAAGGCCCCACAGGAGCCTTTTGGGAGCTCGTCCTGCTTGACCCTCATGACTGTGTATGAGAAGGACCGTGGGGGACAGCATTTACAGTCAATGATCTTTGTCAGACGTCCTTCGCTTTCGGTACCACAAGAGGCTAGAGTAGGTAGAGGTTCTGAGGGGGCCCAGAAAGTCTTCCCAAATCAGGATCAGCATTGCGGATACACATCAGTGCATCCGACAGAATTACTGCATCCAGTGATGGAAACGTCCCGCATCTGTGCTGTCCCAAGAGGAACCTCCAGCCACACGTGGCATCGCAGCATTTGACATATGGAGCTGAATTTTCAAATGTTACGGTTCAATAACGTAAATGTGAAGAGCCACATGTGGCTCGGGTGCCCTCCTGGACAGTGGGAACCTAGACCGTAATGTGCACAGGTGGAAAGGAAGAACGAGGCAGGAAAAGACCAGAAAAAAGCAACGCAGAAATAATACGTTAAAGTAAAAGGACAACTAATTGTTCAAGAGCCAACAGGAGTCTCTTCCTGAAGGAAAGAATCAGAACAGTTGCTTCTGAGGTGCGTGGCGCTGTTGCTCTTGACCTTAAAAGCACAGCAAAGCACAGAGCGCTGCTTGCTGCTGTGTTCTCACGGCACCAGTACTGGCCATCGGCCGGGTGCCACGTCCAGAGACCCACGCTTATCTTGGTATCTGGCCATGGCATGCTGACTCATGCTGGCCACTCCAGGGTTTTGTCCCCCTGCCAGATGGGAAGAGTTTCTTTAAATCGCAGGATACAGACTTGCAGCCCCTTCTCCATTTATGAGGATTCAGGAACACATCTTGCCCCAATTCAGCTTGCGGCAACGGTCCTATGCGGCCACATAAGATGTTTGCTGTTCATGTTTCCAAAAGCAAATAAAAAGGAAGGAAGGGATGTAACAGGCCCTCATCCTCCTGGATCACGAGATGCATTACTTATCTCATCTCCGGGTCGGAAAAGTAAATGGAAAAACAGAGAGGGACTGCCGAACGCAGGACACCAGGTTCCCCAAGACTCCCCCCTCCCCACCCCACCCCCAGACTAATGCTCCCTCAAAGACGTTCTGCAGACAGAAAGGGCACTCCTCCTCCTCCTCCTCCTCGCCCACCCCCTCGGAGATTCCCAAAGTTCTTTAGAATGCTAAAGGCTCTGAGCAGTCCTGCAGGTAAGTAACCTGTGTAAGCACACAGCAAGGAAACTTGAAGAGAACAGGCTTCATAAGGCTGTAAGTGTGGCATTCATTAATTATGAGCAAATGGGGACATTACACAAGAAAAGGTATTTCTTTTCTCTTATTAATTATTCATTTAGTGAGTGGATTCTGTGTTCATTAGGGGATATTAGCACACCAGAACCATATCTGTTGAAGTTGACAATTTTAAACAATCTCTTTGTTCCCAAGGCTACTTGTTAAACAAAGAGAATAGCAGAAGGGAGTCTAGGTGGGTATTTTAGATAACTTCTAAAAAAAAAAAAAGGGCTTCAAAAATAGAACTAGGCAGCAACCTTATAAGGATGCAATACTGTACTAGCCTTCTCTCAAATGCGAGAGAGAGAGAGAGAGAGAGAGAGAGAGAGAGAGAGAGAGAGAGAGAGAGATCAAAGGTGCCATCTATTGCCTTTAAATTCTTCCAGGCTTAGCCCCTACCACTCAGCCTGCCTAACTCTCCCCTAAGAGCACCACCCCCCCCACCCCCCCACCCCCGCCGCCCAGATCCTCCTCCCCAAGGCCCACTCCACCCAGGAAGCTAACCGCAACAGCCCCCACCTCTCTGTCTTAGGAACCCCTATGTTACCACTTCAATGCAAGAATAGCCTCCACAGCACCTTCTAGGGTTTGCAGTTTACTCTTGCCTCCCAACAAATCAACAGTGTTTTAACTCTCTCGTTCCTGACCCCAGAACTAGCCTGACGCTGGGCGGAGAGGAGGGGCTCCATCCCTTCGGAACCGATGTTACCAGGTCCCAGAGCGCAGCTACAAGCCTGCCTTTACCATCAATCCCCTTTTGTACATCTTATCAATCTGCATGAGGCTTTCTGCTTGCTTCTCAAAACTGAATGAATCTGCAAGGGCACACAAAAGGCCTTTATAATACCAGACACAAAGTTTTATACGCTTCTGTTATCCATCTGCACCATCAAAGAAGAGAGTCCTTCAAAGCATGCCCCTTCAATACCCTCGCACACCCGGGGCAGGGAGAACAGGCACAGGCCCAGCATGTTAATAAGATTAATTGCAGTTGTGATACGGATTCAAAGAGTTTCATCTGGGCCTTCCATGACCTCACTTTTCAAACCCCCTGGATACCAGTCCGCCATACCCTATATGGTTGTACTTTGAAAACCGGGTCGCGTGCCAATAGTCAAACAGCCACTCATTTGTGTGGAGCCAGAAAACAAACTTGGAGGTGGACCAGTCTCCCCGGAGCGCCCCAGCTTGAGGTCCCAACCTCAAGGCATACCAGGTTACACTCAGACTTAGAAATCCCAGTCTGACATGTTTTCAAAAGGGACTCAATTAAGATGCTATTCGTTTCTGAAAGGTGATACATTTTACAACTGGCTTAACTTTCTTCAAATTCTAGGTGAGTTGGGTAACAAAGAAAGGAGAGATTATTAGAGGCCTCAGCACCAAGCACATTCACATCCAGCCAATCAGCTTTGATCATTAGAAAAAGAATGGCTGGAGGTGAGTCAGCACTCTTGCCTGGCCCACCTCTTTTGAGGTCTCCTTCGGAATGGAAGAAGCAGAGGATTCTTCTGTTTTCCAAGGAGGACATGTACTCAAGGGACTGCGTTCCCCTGATTATTAAAAGAGCATTGAACTGTGGTCTCTTGCAGCAGTAATTTTTCTAACACTCTATACCAGCTACAACACTACCCTGACCAAGTACCTACAAAGTAAGTCCACTGGGTATTATGAAAATTAACTGGAAAAATAAATATAAGCGACTGCACAGAAGCTAGGAGAGAAATAAGACTGACATTACAATGCCACGTGGTTGACACAATGCCCACCCTAAATTCTACATTAAAACATCTGGGTGCTCAAGACTCTCAGGGTCATCCAGCAGCCATCCATTTCCTTCGGCTAACAGCAATTACAATCGTGGCTCTGGAGCCACAGCCCACTAATTCAGATTAGGCCAGGGAGATTAGAGGCTCTTACGAATGTCAGAGTTTAGAGTTTGAAGGTCAGGCGGCCGACCACCTTACCCTTTATGGGACCTTTGAACCTTGGCCATATGAGGTGGTTCCAGAAAAGGGAAATGAGCAAGCTCATCTGGAGGTGAGCCAAGCACAGGAAGCATAAAGGAATTCTGCAGCAACCAAGGAAGAGGCAGGTGGAACCCATCTGGGCAACTCAGCAGGCTCCGGGTTGCTCCAGCTCCACCCACGGCAGGAATCTGAAAATCAAGGGCCTTGTAAATAAATGGAGTTGTCGCCTTGCCAGCTGAAACCTAATTTGAACAGAGGACAGAGAGTCTCAAGAAAATTAAAAATGTCTGTAGACCAGCACTCCAAGAAAAATGATCAGAAGCAAGCTTATCCAAATACTACATGGTAACTTCTTCCTTGCAAATTATAATATGGAGTCTGAGTTGCCACCATATAAAAAGGAGATTTAAAAGCAACTTAGGTTCTATGTTTTCAGGCAACAAAGAGTTAAAGAGTGTAGATGACAACAACTGACTTGTTCCAGGTGACAATGTCCAGGGAGACAATCACATTAACTCCTTTAAAGCCTGGATTTGTAAGTCCGCAGTTCTTAACTCACTGAAGCCTCACTGACGCACTAGTCCAAACACACCTGTAGAGCTCTCTCTCGTACCATCTGAGGCATAGGGACAGCACCACAGAAGTAGGGAGAGAATAGGCAGTCTTTCTCAGCCAGATGTCCGGACCATGAATTTCTTTTCTTTCTTTTTTTTTTTTTTAAATAGAGAAACTTGAAAGTCTGAGGGGATCACAACAATTTAAACTGTTTTAAATCACTCTTGTCCCATTAATTCAATCCACTCCCTCTTCCTGAATTTTCCTCCCCTTCATCTTACACTCCTCCAAGATAGCTCTTTTGATTAAGCCTGTTCCTAGCCCTTAAAAGGCATGGCTGAAGTACCAAGTGTACAAGGACTCGTTCTTCTGCCACAGGCAATATGTGATGAAGAGCAAAGATGGACGCCGCCTGCTGCGGTCCATTCTCAGGACACTGATATATGCGGAAAACAGGAGGGGAAGCACACTTACATACCCAGCTCCACCTTAGCGGCTATTTCTTTCACAAGTGCAGCCCAAGGTGTTGGTTTTATCTGAGGAATCACCTTCCTCCTTCCTATCAAGAAGGTCAAAGTACTCTGGAGTCATCAAAAGATATGTTAGAGCAATTCAAATAAAAATCAGGTGGATTAGTACCCTGAAGAGCTTCCACACCAACAATTTCTGAAGATACTCTTTCTACAGAAACCCTCTCCAGCGCTCCACCTTAGTGGTAGATGGGGTGAAAAACACAAAAGTCCCAGGGAGAATGTCAGGGACACAAGATTCGTTAGTCAGAGGCTTTGGGTGAGTCAGGCAACATCCAAAAAAAGACCAGCAGGGGAAAGCCCAGGAAGGCAGACCTCCCGCAAGAAGAATGCCCAGGACCTGGAACCCCTGGCCCACCACACTTAACCCAGCCAGGGGCTCACTCCCAGCCCAGACCTGAGGGTTCAGGCAGTGCCCAAAACAAACACTTGAACTTTATACTTGTGTGTGGAGGTGGGGGTGGGGGGGCGGGGGGTGTCTAGACACCCCTTCTCCTTGATTCTGCTTCCTTTCCCTTCCCTTTCTGGTCCCTTGTCCAAAACCCGGACCAGCAAAACTAGCCAGCCCAAATCCCTGGGACGATGGAGGAGGGGAGCAGCATGGTGGCGGCTGCCCGCACTGAATATCACCTTTACCCAGGTCCAGGCACAGAGCCACAGCCCTCACAGTCAGACTCAGAATTCTCACAATAACCCTGTGTTTGGGTACTGCTATTATCGCTATTATCTATATTTTGCTAATAGGAAAACAGAGGCTTATGTGGAGTAATGTGCCCCAGAGGCAGTGGTTAGTTAGTGCAGGGGCTGAGTAAGGCTCGCACTCAGGTCTGTCTAATTCCAAGTCGACTCAACCAAGAAAGAAGGGAAACACACTGCAGTGGGGGACAGTGAGCGCAGGCTGGGACCCTCAGGCTTGCACATCATTGGCTTCTGGAAACTTAGTTGTTTTGATAAACAGTATTCAACCTGAATTTTGGAGGGTGAATACAAATAGCAATTTGTTAGAGAATTAGTAATCTCACCGGGAACACAGAGACTTAATTTAAAAATTAGAAAATACATGCCCAGCATTAACAAGATAGCTAAATAAATATCTTCAGATCATAAGAGGGACCAGGAGCTATTAACATGAAACCTAGAGAAAAGTTTAACTGAAAAAAAAAATCTGAGGAAAAAGTATAACAAGTATGACAAGCTATGTGCCTAAAGACTAGAAGGAAATATTCCAAAATGTTAAGTGTTTACGCCTGACTGGTGAGGTTTGAGACAGTGTTTTTCTTTCTGTACAAAACTTTTATAAAATTCTCAAGATCTTCTCCAAAGTCTGTATAACTTAGTTGGGCGGGGAGAGTAAAATCTGGGGGGGGGGGGGGGAACTTTCATATATAAAAAATAAATTTTGAAAACAGCCTTGGAAACAACAGTAAACACAAAGCAGTTCAACACTTGGCCAGAACCCCCTTTGATGTGTCTATGGCCATCAGGGCCTCGTGGGGGGGGCGACCCTCAGATAAACAACATTGAGAACAGAAGCACCGTGTGGCAAAGCCATCCATTGTCCTTAAGGCTGACAGCCAACAGCGCTTACAGGGATCAACGTGTGGAGGTTGCTGCAGAGTAAACCCGAGATCCTAACAACGGCTTCTCTAGCCGTTAAAAAAAGGAAACAGACTGCTATTGCCAACAAGTGCCGAGAGAAAAGGTAGGTGGTTGTTTTTTTTTAACATCACCCTATCAGTTCACCAGTGTATAGATAAAAGCCACCCCTCCACTTGCCCTGGAAATTGACCTGCCAGGAATTATTCTTTTGGATAATTTACAGCAATTTACCTTTTTTTTTTTTTTTTCTTTTTGTGGTTGTGCAGAAGTGTTTGTGTGGCTTGCAGAAGTGGGTTCACACACCCTGCAGCTCTGTTTTCCTCCTGGTGTGCACAGGAAGTCCAAGGCCCAGAGGAAGTGCCCTCCCGCCCCACCTTTCCTCAGCGCTGGGGGTCAGTGACCCGGCCAGCACTACCCCCACAACCCGGCCCAGGTGGGGGATGGGGGGACACGGAGCGGGGCAACTCAGCTGGGAGTGTGGATGGAAAACCTGCTAAAAGTAAAATTTGATTTGCCGTGAAAGAAGAGGAACTGAATTTCATTAATGAACGCATTAGCATCAGGGGTCTGACAGACAGACACATTTGGATCCCCGTTGCGGGGACACGGCTTCACAGCTGTACCTCACTATCGCTCTGGACAGGAAGCCAGTAGCAGACCATGAAAGAGGAGGGTCACAGGGGTGACACACAGGATGTGCGCCTGCTTAGGTCGGCATCCTCAGCCCCCGAAACCAGTGTCCCTGAGGGTACTGGGAGCTCCCTCACTATATAGAGACTTTAAGTCTCCTTTTCCCTAGTTTCTTAGCTCCTTAGCCCCTGGCTTTGATTACTCTTCTCATCAGTTTCTGAACCCTAGACTAAAGATTGCTCCTAAGGTGAATCACAGCATGTCTCTCAGATAACTACTTAAAAGCCTGTGACTTCCCAACATCCCTCCAGCCATTCCGGACCCCCCAGGCCAGTATACTTGTTGATTGCAATCATTGAAGCCCAAAGTTCTTTTCAACCCATTCTGGGCCCAGCTCCCGGACAACTGACACCACTTAAATGACTTGGTTGAATGGTCACAGGCTCCATAGAACTAATGGATTTATTAATTAAAATCTACTTTTCCTCATTCAGGGGCCTTGGGGATACAGAGGATACCCCAGCAAGATTGCCAGTCGCAACCAAAGAAGCCAACGCATTCTTCCAGGCGGATCCCAGACCCCTTCCTCTCATCTGAGATCAGACAGGGTGAGAGTTCCATGAATCCCCCAGTAGGTAGGGACGGCTCCGTGCCCCTGTCCAGCAGGAAGCAGATACAGAAACACAGACCTCTGTCCCTCGACTTCCCATAGAGGTTTTATGGGGATCACTCTCTCAAGGGGAAAACAAGGCAGGCAGTCAGAGATAGGCGTCGGGTCTCTGCATTCCTGCATAACCCATAGTATTCAACTGCCTAAAAGACCTCCCCTCTCGGTCCAAATCTTCGTTTTTCATTGTAATTATCTACCCCTCTAAGGAACAAATGGGTACAAAATATCCAACTAGATTAAACCAGCCACTCATACCTACAGTTTAAAAAGATGAGGTAATAATAGCCTCTTGTCAATCACAGGTATCAATCAAGTGGTCCCTTGCCTGGAAAGGAACCGCCCATTCTAGAGAAAAAAGGATAAAAATTCCAATTCCTCGCCAGCCAGGCCACTGGCCCTTTGGGCCTTTTTGACTTTTGAGCCTCTTCAGCCCGTTCCAAATTCTTTGGAGTGTACTATCTCTTTTCCTAACGGCCCTTGAGCCACTGCTTTCTGCTTGGGCCCACTCCTATTTCTTTGATCTCTTCTAATAAACTGCTTTTTCACTACTTTACCTGGACATTTTGTTCAATTCTTTGCTAGAGACGCCGAGAATCTGGACACCACGCCGAGGAGGGCCCACCTTCCAGTAACATAAGGGAGCGTAAAGACCGAGACTACAGCACATGTGACACGTTCTGGTCCAGACCCCTCACACAAGGATGTGGCCATGTCACCTTCTGCACCCCTTCACTTAGACCACCACTTTCCCATGCCCAGGAACTTTTGCATAAAGTCCTCTACCATGTATAACAAAACAATTTTTAAAACAGCCACTGAAAAAAGGTCCTAGAAAAGAACTGAGAATGTTTCGAATTGAAAGGTATTTGTTCCCCAAGGTTACACCGGCCACATGGTTCGACTCCTAATTCCAAGATCAATTCCAGGCGGAACACAAGTTTTTCTAGAGTGCGTGTGACATTTAAAATTCTTTTAGTTCAGGACTTCACTTCCTTGGGAACAATTTTTTCTTTTTCTCTTCCCAAAAGATCAAAATTAAAATAGTCCACTTCCAAGTCTCACTCTGCTGAGAACTGACCCCTAATCCCCAAGTTTTCTGAGGCTCCAAGCCTAGATTAAAAAGAAAGAACAAATGAAGAAACAGAAACTCATAGCCACAGACAATAGTTTAGGGGTTACCAGAGGGTAAGGGGGGAAGGAGGTGGTAGATGAGAGTAAACAGGATCAAATATATGGTGATGGAAGGAGAACTGACTCTGGGTGATGAACACACAATGTGATATATAGACGATGTATTACAGAATTGTACACTTGAAACCTATGTAACTTTACTAACCATCATCACCCCAATAAACTTTAATAAGAAAGAAAGAAAATAAAGAAAGGAGGGAAGGAAGAACAGAGGGAGAGGAGGAGGGGGAGGAGAGAGGGAGAGGTAGAGGTAGAGGGGGGGAGAGAGAGAGAGAGAGAGAGAGAGAGAGAGAGAGAGAGAGAGAGAGAGAGAGAGAGAAAGAGCGAGCCAGCAAAGGGAGTGGTAAAGGCCCAGGCCCGCTGGGTGCTCTCTCCATTACTGAAGATGAGGAAGTAGAGGCCAAGTACTAGCCCAGGTTATTCAACAACAGTTAAATCCAATGTCACCCTCCCAGGAGCCCTCCCGGTAGAAATTTCAAACCCACTGTAAGCATCAACTGAGGTCAAGGTCACAGAAGTAGTGAACACGAGGCCTGGCTACCTGCAAAACCATGCCCTTTCTAGTCTTACTGAATCGCCTCCAAAGCTTAGGAGAAAAATCTGTTGTCAACTATCTGTTGTGATCTCGGGAAAGCATATAACCTCTCCTGGTGTCTTTTTGTTTTTTCATTTTTTATTTTTTTACTTCTTAATAGGGAAGGAAGGCTTTCTCTCTCCAGCCTATCAATCTCCCTCCGCTTCAAGGACAGTATGCACAGCCAGCCCTTCCTTCTGTCCTCACTTGGAGGGGTGGGGTGGGGGGCAATATTCTGCCCTGACCCTGCAGGAGGGGCTGTCCCTAGGACAGCACTGGAGGTTGGCCTCAGGAAGGCCACTTGCCCACAGGAATGAGCCTCATTCTCCATATCAGCTTTACCTGTTATCAGCAATAAAGGGAAACTTGGGTCTCTACCTTCCTCATTCCTGTCTTCCACCTCAACTGATTCAGAACTCAGGGAAAAAGATGCAATTTGGTAGTCCTTGAAAACCCAGTACCTGTAAAATGGGAACATTTCTAAGACAAATTCTATAGTCTAAAATAGAAGCAATGACTCCCTTCTCACAAGAATTTGTAATAGAACACACACACACACACACACACCCCATAATAACAGATAAAATCATTGTTCCTCAGCTGAGGCAGACACACCACATTTCTGAAAGCACAGATATTGTTTTAAAAACACCAACAGGCCTTCGATATGTCCAATGCCAGCTAGGGCTCAAGCAGGGGAAGGATGGCAGTGGTTGCCCTTCGCCCCCCCAACCCCCCCACCCCCACACAGTCTACTCTGGCAAAGGGCTTATACCACCACACCCTAATTTGTCAACACTTCTCTCCAGCCACTCCCATCTCAACCAGTTTCTCTCCCACTTTCTTTCCTGTCCCTGACTTAATTTTCACATGAAAAGATAAATCTCTTTGTGTACACCCCCAACAAACAATATTTGCTTTGGTTTCTGCCTAGTATATGGACCCATTTTGGCATGTGACAAGCATTTGTCAAGCACTTAAATATTTAGCAAATAGCTGTGTGAGGCCCTAGAACGAAGGACAGAGTGCAGATTCCGCCCTTCGCAACAGCAGTGGGACACAAAAAGCGATGCTAAAGAAGGATATAGTGACAGGTGGTCCCAAGGGAACAGCAGAGAAAACCCTCAGGAAGGCGCCCTACACGAGGTGAGGTCCAAGCTGGAACTGCCTCAGAGAGTTGCAAATTCTCCCTAAAAAGATCAAGTCATGCCTAGTTTGCTTCCCCATCAAACATGTTATCTGGAGCTCATAAAACCATAGAAAGAAGTAGCTAGAGCACCTAATGGAAGGCTTTAAAAAACCAGAGTACACGGCTCAAATCAGCTAATTTTAGACAAAGAGAAAATACTGTAGCATGCTGCTAAAGGGTATTTTTAGAGTGTTTCAGTTAACCACTCTGAACTTCCCAGTAGGAAAGAAGGGAGGGAGAGAGGGAGGAAGGAAGGAAAGAAGGAAACTATTTGAAATTTATTACAGGAGAAAAAACAGTTTTCCTACATTTTGCCTCATTTCTTTCATCCTAAAACAAAAAATAAACTGACATTCTGTAACTAATTCCATTCTATGCCTAAATATCACTTTTGCTTAGTACTTGGGGAAAAAAGTTGCCTGCAGCTGTTATTTTTTCGTTTCTTGAGAAAATATTATAAAATATTGAACAATGTAAAGCATATATGAGCAACAGGCAATAAATTAGCACAAAATGGTAAGTTTCCTTCCTTTTCCAACACCACTCAAGAATGGGCTCCAACATTTCCTAGCCCAAGAGCAACCCCAAGCCTACCTTAGCCTCTTAAAAACCCTCTGACTGGCCCAGCCTAAGACCAACCAAATTCCAAAGTTTGTGATGGGAAGTTCCAAAAAGTTCAGCTTTCACTATGCGCAATGGCACCTGCTTATTTTCTGCAAAAAATAGATCAGTCTTGGAGAACTTGACTGTAACACCCAATGCCCTGCCACTCCTTTTTAAGATGTGCCTAATTTAGCCTCATTTTCCTGAAAACGCCCACAAGGAACCAGATTCCCCTCATCCTTTGATTCCTGGATTCCTGACAGTTGGCAAATCTGCAAGAAAAACAAACCCACTTTCAAATGCTCATTGCTATCACACTTGTGCATTCACATTTTCCCCATTCTTTCAATAGAGACCAATGAGCGCCTGGCCCTGTGTAAGGTGCTCCAGGAAGATGCAAACACAGATCCTGGTTAAGGAGCTCAGGACAAAGACAACAGTGCTGGCCGATTCCTTTGGCATGAGCTCCAGTCAGCAAACACTTACTGTGTGCGTTACTATGTGTCAGGCACTAGTGCAGACCGCCGTGGGTTTAATCCCATCCCTGTGGAGGAAGTGAGCTTCACTTATTTTTGCAGAACCATTTCTAAATTGCAGACGTAGCACTCTACCCCTCCATCCTTAGGCATTCATCTCTGAATAATGAGGACTGTCTCCTACATAATCAAAACACCCTTATCATACCTAAGAAAATCAACAATAATTTCTTAACAACATCCAATATCCATCCCATATTCTGAGTTCCCTATCTGGCCCAAAAATATCTCTCGTTTTTTATTCAATCAGTGTTCTCATGTTGGTTTGCTATGTCTCTTTGGTCTTATTTTAAAACACTGAAATCAACATAACTTCCCTCCATATTCACTAAAATGTCAACATTCAAAGATAGGAAATAAGCATAAATATAGGAGGGGGGAGTAATATATTCTAGAACTTAAAGATTTCATTTCCAGATAACTGGAGTATTTACTGGGTGTATCAAAAGTTCTAAACTGCTAAGTGCAAAGATGGTCAACTAATGATTCACCACAAGTTCCCAGCTGCCTAGAGAACCTCAACATCAGGAATCCCGAAGACAAGGGAAGGGAAAGGAAGGGAGAGGAAGGGAGGAGAGAGGAGGAAAGAAAAGGTGAATGTGATACAAATCACAAAAGTCTCAACCTCCCAAGGGAGTCGATGACCAAACTATCTGTTAGGGTTTTCCAGCCTATTTCGTTCCCTGCAAAAGAGCTTAGAGGCTGGACTATCATTCCTATGGGAACTAAGAATAAATCAATCAGCAATAAACCAGGTGAACAGATCAACTTAGAAGAATGCAAAGTTAGAAACTTCCGGGAATTTACAAGAAGACTATGCAAACACAGTCATGTGCCATTTAACAACAGGATATGTTCTGAGAAATGTGTTTTTAGGCAAGTTCGTCCTTGAGCGAACATGACAGAGTGCACTTACACAAACCTATTGGTACGGCCTGTTACACACTAGACTAGATGGTACAGCCTGTTACACACTAGACCAGATGGTACAGCCTGTTACACACCTAGACTACATGGTACGGCCTGTTACACACCTAGACTAGATGGTACGGCCTGTTACACACCTAGACTAGATGGTACGGCCTGTTACACACTAGACTAGATGGTACGGCCTGTTACACACTAGACTAGATGGTACGGCCTGTTACACACCTAGACTAGATGGTACGGCCTGTCACACACCTAGACTAGATGGTACGGCCTGTCACACACCTAGACTAGATGGTAAGGCCTGTCACACACTAGACTAGATGGGACAGCCTGTCACACACCTAGACTAGATGGTACAGCCTGTCACACACTAGACTAGATGGTACGGCCTGTCACACACTAGACTAGATGGTACGGCCTGTCACACACTAGACTAGATGGTACGGCCTGTTACACACCTAGACTACATGGTACGGCCTGTTACACACCTAGACTAGATGATACGGCCTGTTACACACCTAGACTACATGGTACGGCCTGTTACACACCTAGACTAGATGGTACAGCCTGTCACACACTAGACTAGATGGTACGGCCTGTCACACACTAGACTAGATGGTACGGCCTGTCACACACTAGACTAGATGGTACGGCCTGTCACACACTAGACTAGATGGTACGGCCTGTTACACACTAGACTAGATGGTACGGCCTGTTACACACTAGACTAGATGGTACGGCCTGTTACACACCTAGACTACATGGTACGGCCTGTTACACACTAGACTAGATGGTACGGCCTGTTACACACCTAGACTAGATGGTACGGCCTGTCACACACCTAGACTAGATGGTACAGCCTGTCACACACTAGACTAGATGGGACAGCCTGTTACACACCTAGACTAGATGGTACGGCCTGTTACACACCTAGACTACATGGTACGGCCTGTTACACACCTAGACTAGATGGTACGGCCTGTTACACACCTAGACTACATGGTACAGCCTGTTACACACTAGACTAGATGGTACGGCCTGTTACACACTAGACTAGATGGTACGGATGTTACACACTAGACTAGATGGTACGGCCTGTTACACACCTAGACTACATGGTACGGCCTGTTACACACTAGACTACATGGTACGGCCTGTTACACACCTAGACTACATGGTACGGCCTGTTACACACTAGACTAGATGGTACGGCCTGTTACACACCTAGACTAGATGGTACGGCCTGTTACACACCTAGACTAGATGTACGGCCTGTTACACACTAGACTAGATGGTACGGCCTGTTACACACTAGACTAGATGGTACGGCCTGTTACACACCTAGACTACATGGTACAGCCTGTTACACACTAGACTAGATGGTACGGCCTGTTACACACTAGACTAGATGGTACGGCCTGTTACACACCTAGACTACATGGTACTGCCTGTTACACACCTAGACTAGATGGTACAGCCTGTTACACACTAGACTAGATGGTACAGCCTGTTACACACCTAGACTACATGGAACAGCCTGTTACACACTAGACTACATGGTACAGCCTGTTACACACTAGACTAGATGGTACAGCCTGTTACACACTAGACTACATGTTACACACCTAGACTAGATGGTACAGCCTGTTACACACTAGACTACATGGTACAGCCTACTGTTCCTAGGCTACCAACCTGTATAGCATGTTACTGTACAAAACAACACAAGATTAAATCAAGTACAAGAAAACATACATGATGCAATCAAGAAACACGTAAACACAAGATGCATGAGGCTGCTGGTATCACAGGGCATAATGCTTTACAGCAAACTTTTTTTTTAGTAAGTAGAAACAGTGCACTCTAAAATAATGACAAAAAGTATAGTAAATAGATAAGCCAGTAACAGTTATTTATTATCAATTATTCTGTGTACATAATTGTATGTGCTATACTTTTATACGACTGCCAGTGCAGCAGGTTTTGTTTATACCAGCGTCACCACAAACACGTGAGTGATGCCTTTCTCTTCATTACCTTCGCTATAATCTTATAGGACGACTGCCTTCCTATCTGTGGTCCTTGACCGAAATGTCATTATGCAGTGCATGGCTCTACACCAGACCATTAGGATTCCATCAATCAGGATTCAAAGGGTCCATTACTGTATGCAGGGAACATGGTTAGGTGCTGTAATGACTGGAGGATGAGTGTGAAGATTAATAAACAGAAACCTCATTCAAATTCGAGATGGCCTATAGAGGAAGCTCTCATACCCTACCCCTCAATGTCAATTACCCCAAACAGGAAGAGATGTACTTTCCATCTCCAACAGGAAGATGTTTTTCTACTACAGCAGCAGGAAAAAGGGGATCTTCTCCTCACCCGGCAACCATTCAGCCAATGAAAGACTATTTCAACTCAGCCAATGAAAAGCCACTACACTTCGAACTCCCAGTTTCCTCCAATGGACTCTTTGTTTGCAACAGCCCCTCTGAACAACTCCTTCCCTCTATAAAAGAAAATTCCTCTCCTTTGTTCTCTGGACTTGGCATGGTTTGCCATTAGACTGGATGTGCCCAACTGCAATTCTTCGTTGTTCTCAAATAAACCCATTTTGCTGGAGAAATATCTGGTTGTCCATTTGTTTAAGGTCAACAAGAGACTTGGCTTCTGTCCTGCAAAACGTTGAATTGGTTCAAAAAGAAAGCTCTTATTGCTATCTTTTATAAGCAACCTCCCATGACCTTTCAAATCAGGTTATCTTGACCAACAGAAAGTGATCTTTTAACATAACATTTTTCTTTCATTACTTTCTAAATCTCTTAATCTCACTTAAGATTCAGTTTCTTGTCAGCAAAATGAACATTAAAAAAATACCTGCCCTCAGACGGTCCTTGTTCAGAGCAATGTCGGGGCCCAGGGCAGACCACCCCAAAATATCCTACAAATTCTTTTTAATTAAAGTTACTTCAGAAACTGCCAGTGTAAGAAGAACACTGTGACCTCTCTCTGTCCACCTGAAAGCGGGACATAAATCTCCCATGTGGAAGGTGCCCTCCCTGTACCTGGAAGCTAACGAGAGAAAGAGAGAGAGAGAGAGAGAGAGAGACATCCTTTTCAGCAGAGTTAGGGAATTCAGGGCTGTGAAGCTTATATAAAGAAAACTTGTGACCCATTTACTAATTTAATACCCAAGCCCAAACTTGGCTTAGATTCCTCACTTGTGAGCCCCCAAACCTAAATTTCTTTGCCCTGTCAATTCTTCACAAATTTATTGTTTCTTTGTGTAAAAGATATAAAAGCTTCCTGCTTTGGGGCCCTCTCTGAACATCATTTTATGGTCTTGTGTGCATATGTATTAAATTGGTTTTTCTCCTGATAATCTGTTTTGTGTCAATTTTATTATTAATCCAGCCACAAAACTCAGAGGGGAAGAGGGGGGAATTATGCCCTCCTAACAGTAACCAAAATAACACACATAAAGCACTTTACAATGTCTGGCTGGCTACCATCATTATTACTACTAGTAGTAGTAGTCAATAGTAAATAAAGTTGGTGTTTAGTAATAACATTAAATTAAAAATTAATGTTTATCAATTGGGCAATCTGACTGTGGGCTCAAAATCAATATTAGGAGTGTACAAACTATTTCTGACAAAAGCCAAATCAGATTTAATTTTAGCATCTACTTTGCGCCAGACACACATGTATTAATTCATTTAACCATCACAACCTTATGAGATAACAATTATTTCACATGTGAGAAAACTGAGATGGAGAGACTAATCTGCCCAAATTTTATACAACTGATTGACAGAAGGGCTGACATTCTAGCCCAGATCCATGCTAAAACTTTCCACTAGACTTCTTTGCTTTTCTGATTTTAGATGATTTAGCTCACAAAATACCATAACCAAGAGGGAACCATGTACCTTTTAATTCTGGACTTCTGACTTTTTTTTAGGGAGGGGAGAAAATTCTAATATTTTCAATAGAAACCTATTGGAATGACTTAGTGACCATTGTTAAACATTGTTATATAGGGAAATTAAATAATTAGCAGTAGCTTCAGTAAAGTTTCTGAAGTCTAATTTTTGATACCAGCAATTAAATCCATAATCCTTAAACTAAAAAGCATTACTAGGAAGTAATGAGAAATTGCAGGCATCGGCCACATAGAATACGTTTGCATGCATCCCTGAAGGAATCTGTGTATTTTCCAAAACCCAAATTTAGTCACTAAACAAGATATGGCTAGAATTTAGGAAAACACTGTATTTTCCCCCATTAATCAACACATACCACACCTTTATTAGACTTCTCACCCTCTTCCCTTTACCCACGTGCACTTTTTAGAAATCTGACTATGCTCTGAGAATGTGTTTCTTCCTTTTGCCTGAGTCACTACTAGTTAGTAACACAAGACAGCCTTTCTTACGCACATTACTTTGGTTCATGCCTTAAAACCTATTCCTCCAAATGGCCCCAGAAGATGAAAGAGGAGGAGGAGAGAAGGAAATGGGAAATTTGTAGAAAGAAGTACCAGTCTGGGAAAGATTGGGGAAAGAGTGGTCAACTTTAAGTCTGTGCTCCAAATCTGGTGTTTATGTAATTAATGCTTCTAGCCCTGGGCACTTTTTCCAAGAAAGTGGCCCCTCCAGTTTCTATTTAAAGCTCTGAGTTTTATAACAGAAGATATAAATAACAGCTAAAGTGTTAATATATAATAGCTAAAATTTATTGAATCTTGACATTATTGTAAACACACTCCCTGCATAAGCCAAAGACCACACACACACACACACACACACACCCATATCCTACTTTCCATGTTTTACTTCTTTCCCCTTTAGTACGTAGCCACTATTCATGATATCATATATTTGGGTATTTATCTTTTTTATTACTGCCTCCACCACAAGAATCTGAACTCCGAGGGCAGGGATTTTTCTGTTTGCTTCCAGTACCTAGAGCAAGGCCTGCCACACAGGTGGTGCTCAAGCACACTTCTGAATGAAAGAAACAAACAGGTGTTTGTGTGCATAGTATCTATAGAGAACTCTTTCTGAGAGGCTACTATGAACCAGGTAAATCAAACCACTTCATCTAAGAAATGTTATTACCAAGTACACATGCGTAAACCGAGTTAAACTTGTCACGGCTGCAATTCCACTGAGTAGTGAGAGGTGCAAGAATCTGAACCCAATGCCTCCCACACAAGGGCTCCAAAGTGTTCTGATTGTCAAGCCCCTGCCTGAGAAACAAACCAGGAAAACACACTTTCACAAGTAAGGGCTGCTGCAGTATGTTCAGTTAACCAGAACTATGGCATTTAATGTTTAACAAATTCAAAGCAAAGCTCCTTGAGCTGCCTGTGAAAGACAGGAAGTATATGGGGTGAGAAAGGCCTCCCAAATCCTGCAAATTCAAAATACTAGAGAGAAGGCAGGGAAAGGTCTGCCTCCACTGTTGCAGACAAACCCTCCCCAGACCAGAAAGGACTCCAGGATAATGGCTAAAGGCAAGCCACAGGGACAAAGCTTGCTCAGAACAAAACCAACAGCTATCCTGAGAAAGACTGCCTGAAAGGAAGGTTTTCTTTCTTCTCCATTTCTTCTAATTGTCAAGATTTCAGAATTGAGTATTATTTTAGCCACTGAGAAAAATACATTTTAAAAAGAAATTTCCCTGCTTTTACAAGAAGAAAACAAATGACAGTGTCACCACTTATTTAAAAAAGAAAAAAAAAAAGAAAATTCTGATTCATGACCTACTCTTTAAAGGTCGAGAAATTAGATGAATGGACAAAGTATTAACCTTACTTATGAAACGTGAAGTTGTATTTGCCCCTAATATCCCAAGCCAGGTGAAGACAGCAGTTTTCTCACAATACTGACCAAAACAAACTCCTCAGTATTCAAAATCCTTCAACGCAATGATAGCGGTTTAATAGTTTCCTTTAAAATGCCAATTACACTGGCTTCTAAACAGAACTGATTAATGATAATGTGAATAAGTGGAGAAAGAAAGAAATGTCACTTTTAGTGTAATTATATATTCTAGTTTTCCTTTTCTGGGGAAGAAAAATAATAAAGACTGATCTACTTCTATTCTGAAAGTCACAAATCTCAGATCAAAAAAGTTACTGCACAAAAACCGATCAAAGCCAACTTTTTTGAATGTGCTCAGGACACAACTGGGAATTCTGCACGAGAGCTAGAAACCCAGTTCTTCCAAGCTTGTCCAGTTTGCTTTCTGACTTTTTCATTAGTAAGAGAATGTCTGTGGTTCAGGTTTAACTTTGGAGAAAACTAATCTTACCAGGAAATTATTTTTATATTTCAAACGGTTCCAAAAATACTGCATCCTTGCCCACACTTCACCTCTCCTCCACTGCTCTCGCCTCCGCCTCCCCAGTAAAGAATTTACTGAACAGATGAAGATGCCTCTGAGAATGATCTCGCTGTAAAAACATTAACAGGACTACGTATGACGTGTGTTTTGAAAATGGGGTCTCCAAGCTGACATGACACTCACTGACATGACATCCAATGCTTCTTTTCCACCATTTGTTTTTAATAAACTAATTCTCACTTATTTACGTACTGCTCTGTTATAGACTAAGACATTTGCGTCCTCCCAAAATTCGTATGTGGAAGTCCTAACCCCCAATGTGATGGCATTAGGAGGTGCGGCCTTTGGGAAGTGATTAGGTCATGAGGGTTTCGTGCCCTCAGGAAAGAGGGCCCAGATACCTTCTGCCATGTGAGCAAAACGCTGTTATGAACAAAGAAGGGGGACCCCACCAGACACCGAATCTACCAGCCCCTTGCTCTTGGGCTTCCAAACCTCCAGAACTGTGAGAAATACATTTCTGTGGTTTCCATGCCACTCAGTCTACGGTAGCGTGTTATGGCAGCCCAGATGGACTGAGGCTGTAAACATGTTTTGTTTACAGACAAAACACAGGCTTGTATTATAGATTCGCCCACTGATAGCCATCAGCTCCTTAAGGAACTGCTGCCTCAGGAAACGGTAGCCATCAGTGTACCACCCCTCCTCCTGCAGACTCCTCACCAAGAGGGCACAGCTCCACTGGCACCACCAAGATCCTTTTGTCCACGAAGAATTTTTAGGCTATAACAAGTCATCTTCTTCTAGAGACATTCCCTTTTTCAAGAGTACGCCTGCGGGTATCAAATTTCTGCCACATGTTGATTTTACTACTTTGAATTAGGTTTCCAGACATGTCACTGTCGCTCACCAAATACTACCTAAACAATGCCACCCACACGTCTACCACAGATGAGCACAATGCAATGTGACCCTTTTTTTTAAGCAAATGCATCTCTCCCAGCCTCCCTCTGAATTATATAAATGCCCTGAGGGCACACTTGCAGCCTTTCCAGTGGCAAGCTCCACAGGAAATGCACCAAGTGACTGCTGGCCTAGAACAAGGGTGGGGCAGGCAGGGACCTTGGTAAGCATCCTGAATCCTTCCCTCGCACTCAGGACAGCAGCAGGGGTGAGGCCATCAAAAAAGGAGCCCAGTCTGGTAGAGAAACCAACTACCCTGCCCCATCCTCTTTTCCTCTAAGCGATTTTACTTTAATTGTGGTTAATTATACATAACATAGAATTTACCATTCAAACCATTGTTAAGGGTCCAGTTCAGTGGTATTAAGTAGGTTCACATAGTTATGCAACCATCACCACCATTTATCTCCAGAATTTTTTCATCTTCCCTTACTAAAACTCTGTGTTTATTAAAGAATGACTTGGGCGGCCGGCTAGCTTAGCTGGTTAGAGGGCGGTGCTCTTAATAACAGGTCGCCAGTTCGATCCCCACATGGGCCACTGTGAGCTGCGCCCTCCACAGGAAACGGTAGCTGCGCCTAGATTGAAATAACTATTTGACTTGGAGCTGATGGGTCCTGGAAAAACACACTTAAAATAAATAAAAGTTTAAAAAAGAAAGAAAAAAGAATGAGATTCCATTTCCCTGCTCACACCCCACCCCCGACCGCAGCCCCTGGCAACCACCATTCTACCCTGTCAATGATTCTGACTCCTCTAGGTAGGTCATATAAGTGGAATCATACAATATTTGTCCTTTTATGGCTGGCTTATTTCACTTAACAGAATGTCTTCAAGGTTCATCCATTTGTAGCATGTGTCAGAAATTTATTTTTTTATTTTATTTAGCTTACTACTCTGTTGACAGCCTAGAATGTCAACAGAGGAGTAAGCTACTAATGGACCACGGCCTAGAATGGTCCACTATCAGGAAATCCCACACTTTCCATCGGGCAGGCAGGCAGGCCCGTTTCTGGTCAGTGTTGCCTGAGTGGGCCTTCAGCGTGATTTTTCTTATGTCTGGGCTTACAGACTCAGACTTTTAGACACAACTTTCACCCCACCAAGGTGGGACCACTCAGCATTTCCCCACCACCAGGAGATAAGAGTGTTTGGCATTCTTTATCTTTCATTTCAACTACTTTGGGAGATCTGGAGAATGGAAAAAGGAACACAGGAATCACAATTATGGAATCTTCTTTGCAGTGCAAATTTATTAGTAAGATCTCTTTTTTAAACATCATTATTGAGATATAACTCACATACCATAAAATTCACCCATTTGAAGTTTATAATTCAATGGTTTTCGTATTTCAGCAAGTTGTACAACCATCACTGCCATCTAGGTAAGTTTACATTTTCATCAACCAACAAAGAAACCCTGCATACCCATTAGTATTACACCCCTCTCCTTCCCATTAATTTCAATCTTAACATTTATATCTAGCTGATAGTCGTATACTCTTTCTATATCTCCCAAAGTACTTAGCAAGTACTTAAAAATCCGATAATTATTTGTCCAGTACCATCGAACGCATATACAGAGGGTGCCAAAAATGCATACACATTTTAATTAAGAAAAAACTATTAAAATTGTAATACTCAATATATACCAATACCAAAAGATGAATACAGGTCACGTTTGACTTCTGCAATTACAAGAGGTGCTCAGAGTGGTTACCATCAGCGTCCAGACACTTCTGATTACGGTGAACTACTGCTTGAGCAGCATTGACCAAAGTGTCCACTTGTATACATTTTGGCACCCCCAAATGGCACCCCAGGTATACATGTACCACAAAATAACCTCGAAAATAATTCTTTCCAGTGAACGTGTGTTCAGAAATTTTGTTACTAGGTATATCCCAAGACTTGTTCTCCTCCAATAACTTGAGATTCCGGTTAAGATTAAAATAATTTATCTTTTTTTTCAAAAGTAGTTGCATGTTCCTAAAACAGCAACATTTTTTGTTTTGTTTTGTTCTGTTTACAATTGAAAGTTTTTAAAGTAACAGTAGCTAAGATATGCATTTCAGGTGGGGACTCCTCTCCAGAATGTCCAAGGCTCTTCTCTGTCCCCAGCCACCCCACCCCCATGAGGACAAGATCTGCCCACCTGTAGTGATTCCTGCCTCTCTCACGTCAAAATGACATGTACAGGCTGTGTGTGTGTGTGTGTGTGTGTGTGTGTGTGTGTGTGTTTTGTTTTAATTCTAATGGTGAGTCCTCTTAAATGAAGCAATCGCAAAGAAAGAATATCACAAGCTCTTTCTAAAAAAAAAGAGGGGGCAGTAACTTATTTACTTACCACAGAGAGCTGAATACTAAATGAAAAACTTTGAGCATTATGTAGATTTGAAAGCCTCTACAGATCTAGAGGAGTGTTGCTTAGAGGAAAACATGTGCTTCATTCATAAACCAGTTTTGAATTAAAGACCTTGCCTTGCTCTCATTTCACCTTGGAGCGGATTTCCCCTGGGACAGGTACTGGTGTCATTAGTTCTTGATAGTCAGTAAATCATAGCATAAGTAGTTTTTTAAATAATACTCACAGAAGTCAATGCAATAGCAAGGGAAATCATGACTGAAATTGTTCACTTGAAAACGAGTGAATTAATTCCAGGAGGAATATAGAGTTTTCATCAGAAATTAGACTATTGACAAGATTATTGTGCCAGGGAAGAAATGACTCCTCCCGATGCTACTGAATTGATTTCCCTGGGACTGAAGTAGGGAGAACCTATTTGACACTAGGGCAACAATATCCTTTTCCAAAATGAACTTGCTCGTGATCCAGAGAAGGCAACCTAGTGATCCTTGCGGTCGAACCTGAGCTGAGCCCCACGGGTACCGTCCTCAGACTCCATTCTGTAGATATGCTACCAGCTGGTTGCCGAAGATAGCAAGATAATTACACTGAGAATTGGATACTGAGTCAGTTTTCCAAGTACCACAAAATCAGGAAATACAAGTATGTGATTACTGTGGTAGCCCTGACATAATTCCATCCTATATTCAAGGAACTCTCCTAGAGGTCAGAGGAAGCCAAAGACAACACTCAGTGACGGGTAACAAGTCCTCGTTCATCTCAATATTGGATGCTCCCTCAGCTGGAGGCATGCTCAGATTCCAGCCGCGAAAACAGGCTGTCTCCTCTACAAAATGGGCACAATGCCTGTGAAACCATGGTCCAAGGATGTGTTTTAAAGACGTCTGAGTTCCTGCCACGAAGAAAGCACTGTGGCATACAGCACACACCGAAAGATACAGAGAGTTTAAAACTGGATAGTGTCTTTAAAGAAATCACAGATCTGGTACTATAAAGGGAAATAAAAATATATCATCTATTCAGAAAATGATGCCATTCAATAAACCAGAAGTTGCAATGTTTATTCTGCCCTTAGAACCTCCGCCCTCTATTTTATAGCTAAGATACCACCTTCTTCATCCCTGTTCAACAAGTAAAGGAGATTGCTGATATCTGGGAAAGCAGTGTCATCTAGTATCTAACCCCCAGGTCTGCTGCTGTCAATTTTGAAAGTGTCTTAGCACTTCCAATAATTCAAAATAAGAATGTTTTAACAATGTATACCTATCACCAAGTCTACAAAATGGTACCTTAAAAATAGCTTCTTAATATATTCATCTCAAGGCACCTTGGTCATTATCTTTTCTATGGCCTCTCCAGATATCCTGGGCCTTAAATCAGGTAAGCTTCCCAAGTTCCTAACATTTAGTCAGGCCTTCAAAAAAAAAAAAAAAAAAAAAAAGAAGAAAAAAAAAAGAGAGGGCACCAGAGAGGCACAGCCTGTGAGAGACTGCATGTTCTATTATTAGACTTCAGTGTCTGAAATGCAGTAACATGTCCTTAAGAAGTTAGCTCTGTATATGGTTATATGGCACTTCCAAACACCAACGCCAGCTCTATTTATATCAAATGCAGCAAAGCACATATAGCAAATACCTCTTGGAAGCTACCTGATATGCGTATAAGAAATGAGTGTGAGCAGCAGTAGAGGCAAAAGGCAAGGCACCAGGCGTGCAAACAATCTTACAAACCCAATCCTAAGCTTTACAGAACAGTATGACTAAAAATAAATACTCAGTACCGGGACTTTCCAATGACTGTGATGTATTCTAAGCAAAAATGTGTAAGAAGCAACACGAAACACCCAAACCAACAAATCGTTTTAGCGCAACTTCTTCTGTAAGGTGCAGGATAAGGCAAGACCCCTTTCCTAGCAAAATTTCCTTTCCTAGTAAACATCTCCTGGAGTGAAAAGGCAATTTTTGTTGTGGTGGTGGTGGCTGTTTAGCATGCCAAGGACAACTCATTAGCCAGGCACTGATTAAATGTTAGAATCTGGTCTTCTCTGTCAGCTCATAACCGAACACATTATGGGAGTCATGCGATAGAGCTGCCTCAGCCTGGCTTTCAGGCACTGCTTCCCCTTCTTGGAGAGGATCAAATTTGCTTATCAACTTGGCAAAACGACAGACACCGGGGCGGGTGGGCCAGCTAAGACAGTTAAGATCCACTGGCTGAAAGAGTAGGAAAAATCCAAGATGAACTAAAGATATACTTAAGATCTATACTTGGGATCCCTCCACTCTCCCTCAAAAAAAAAAAAAAATGTAGAAGTGTATTATCTACCTAACAAGAGGACTAAATGGTCCCACTCTATTTTGTGCAGATCAAATGCCTAAATTTGGGGATTCCTTCTTTGAAGAGCAATAGTGGCAAGGAGAGACAGTTTAAAGGGGATAAGAATGAAGGCTCTGAAAATTATGTGGAGTACAGTGAGGAAGTGTAGTGTGGGGAAAAGGAACACTGGGAGGTGTGAGAACTGTCTTTATTACCATAAAGAGTATTACATAAGGGGGACTAGCTTTTTGCTCCCGGCAAGGCCCACTCTTTGAAAGCTATACGAGGAGACCATTGGCTTCTTTCACCAAAAAGCTTCTCGGATCCTCAAAACTGTTCAAAAATGTCTGCCTGGGAAGTTGGCAAGCTCTTGGTTCTGGAAGGGTTTAAGCAGGGACAGCATGACCAGTTTGGAAACAAGACCTTTTGGGGACATTTAACACTGCTCCCTCCTTTGGCTATCCAGACAGAATCTGTCTTCTGATTCTCCTGCCCCAGAGATGTGGATGTTTCCTGAGAGGGGTACCCTAGACCCATTTTATCCTGACTCTTACCTGCAGGGCAGGGACGGGAAGCACATTAGAATAAGCCGAGGCAATTTTTAAAATCCAGATAGCGGCTCGACCCCAGAACCACCAGGACCACCAATCAGAAGCTCTGAGGCTGGCCCAGGTCAGTGTATTTTCAGGAGTTTTCTGAGCATTCTGACACCATCCTTGATTAGCAACAACCTCCCACCCCACCCCCATTACTCAAGAGCTCTAGCCGGAGCCTCCATCCACTCCCACTGCTCCTACAACCAGTTTTCTGTCTACTTCCCCAGCCCCAGATTCCCTCCTAACCTTCAGTCCCACATGGCAGATACCCCATTGCAACGCCATACTACTGCGCACCTAATCGTCCCAAAGGTTGCGTGGCCACATTCAAGAGTGAGCCTGTGACCTGGCTGGGATCTGGGGAGGTACCTACCCACCAAGTTCATACCTGTCACACTTTTCATGCCCCCATCCAATACAAGTACCTGAAATTTGGGGCACAGATTCCACCCCCTAACCCGTGGCCCAACCTCCAGTGCCCACATGTCTGAGGTCCAGCCACTTTTCAAGGCATAGGTCAAACACCTCCTACAAAAAGCCTGGTACACCTCGACAGCCACAGCACTCCATCAGGATCTTTCCTCGGCACTTTTTATTCATGGTCCCCATTTGCCTTTCTAATTTTAGGTATTCCAGACAGCACGCTTAAAGACTGCACCTATTTCCCATTCATTCTGTTTTATACTCCTTGAAGGAACTAAAAACAATTAACCTTGGGAATGAAACAAATATGGGCTTCATTTATCTTTTGGCAGGATGCGGGTGAAGGGAAAGCTCAGTAAAAGAAAAATGGTGTTAGTAAATCATAACTATATAGAGATCTATCATTTAGTTAATTGTTGACAAACTAGTGATCATAAGGAGGGAGTCTAATTTTTTTCTTTGTAATTAGATAGACTTAGATTAAAATTCCAGCGTCTGCACTTACTACTGGATAAACTTGGGCAGATTTTTAACCACGGCTTTGGTTTCCTTGTCTGTAAAATGGGAATAAGAACAGTAACTATTCCTCATTGGGTTTTGATGGAGTAAATAAGCTAAGGAATACAAATCACTTATCACAGACAGAGCCTGATCAAGAAAAGGCCCCTAACTAACACTGTAATAAGTGTTACTGGAGCGTCAAATTGTTACTGGATCACAGGCATTTTTTTCTGGATCTTTCACTCCATTTCAACACAAAAAGAAATGAAGAGAGGAGAACTCAAACACTGATTTCTTCTGCACTATGAGGTTTTCTATAGGAATTTGAAGTGATTTTTTTTAGAAAATATTTCAACATGAAAATGATGAGTTTCTTATCCTGGAAAAATACAAATATAACTGGAATAGAACTTTGACACAGTTGGCTGAAAGTAAAAGTGCATGGGCAGGGTCCAATCAATTATTTTGGGTTGTCAATGAAACAACCGCTACATCTGAGTCAGTCACCGAGCAAAGCCTTCCGGCCAGTTGTGTATTGGTAATTCATCGCATTCAAGTCACACCAACCAACAACCTTCACCCAAGCTCCCTATTTGAAGATGCAATTAAAATTCAAACACCTAAAAAATACTGTTGGCAAGGATGGGGAGCAAATGAACTCATACATTGCTGGTGGGCATGCACGCTGGTCTAACCAGGTTGGAAAACATAATACAGTTGTCCCCCTAATGGGGGGGGATACACTCCAAGACCCTCAGTGGATGCCTGAAACTACAGATAGGACTGAACCATACACATACTTTGGTGTTTCCTGTACATACATATATACCTATAATAAAGTTTAATTTATAAGTTAGGCACAGTAAAGAGATTGACAAATATGAATAATAAACTAAAAAATTATAACAATATACTACAATACAAGTTATGTGAATGTGGTTTCTCTCTCAAAATATCTTATTGTATTGCACTGTTCTCACCCTTCTTGTGTTGTGAGATGATGCAATACCTCCATGATGAAATGACGTGAGGTTGACAGAATGGTGCACAATTGCAAACTTCTGAATTGTTTATTTCCCTAATTTTTTATTATTTTTGGACCACGGTTGACCACGGGTAACTAAAAGTTTGGAAAGCAAAACCACAGATAAAGGGAGACTACTGTATCTACTAAAGCCAAGCTTACACCCACCCGACAATTGGCAAGCCACTCCAAGATACGAGGATATACTCGAAAGAAATAAGGGCGTATGTCCACCAAAAGGCATGTGCTACAAGAATGTTCAAATCAGCTAAAAACAATCCAAATGTTCATCAAGAAAATGGATCAATTCTGGCATATTCATACAACGGAATACCACACAATAAAGAATTACTGACACATGCAATAAGGTGTATGAATCAGGTCATTCATTACGCTGGGCATAAGACGTCAGCTGCAAAAAAACTACATATGCATGATTTCACTTATATAACGTTCAAGATGAGATTGGTTCATTTATGGTTAATAAGTCAGAATAGTGGTTCTAGCCAAGGGGTGAGGAGATTACGGATTAGGAATGGACACAAAGCAACCTTCGGAGGTAACAGAAACATACATACTATGTTTTGATCTCAGTGGCATTTAGAAGAGGAGAGATACATGCATTAAGCTGTACAATTGAAATTTGTTCATTTTAGTTTACACTAGTGTAAATTTTCAAAATGTAAATATCTATACAAATAAAAATGAAGATTTTGTGTCTGAATGTACAACACACTCCATTCTTAACCTCAGGAATATATTTTTTTTTTTTGGTAAGAGATGGCAAGATAGAAGGCTAGTGATAAAAAGTTTTACTTAATAAAACAATACACACCTATGAAGCACACAAAAACTTTCAAAATGAAAATTTTTAAGAAAGGATAAATTCACCTCTAATGTACTCTCTCCTGTAAATGAGGGTGCTAATAGTACGTAATTGTACATGCCTATCTCATAGGGTTGCCGTGATAATAATTAACTAAGATAATTAAGCACTCCAGTCCCTATTCATCACTTAATAATTGTTTGACATATCTGTCCATTTCCTCACTCCTTTTCGGCCCAACCCACAAAAATGCTCAACCCAACAGACATTCAGTATTTGTTTGAATAAACTCAAAGACGCTCTCTCAAAGCATGCGAACCATAAACAATTCCCACCTGAAGTCATAACACCAAGCTGTCTAGGCCTTGTTCTTACACCAGCATATTCACAAACCTCTGGGCACTCCAAGGTTATACTAGAGGTCAGGATAAATATGGCACATATACCTGAGGCAATCTTACTGAAAATTTAGAGGAAAATATATTTATATTTAAACAGATACTAAGAAAACAACATTTGCTAACACGTGACACCACTGAGCCCTCTTGAGCAGTCATCTGCCAGTCACATCAAGCTTCACTCACGGTCCCTCCCTCTGACCCCATCCCCACCCCCATCCACCTTTATTTCAGGAACAGTTTTAACAGTATGGGCACAGGAAATGTAGACTTCCTGGCTCTCTACCTTATAAAACTGTAATCAAAGTACTGCTGGCTTTTTATGCAATTGTAACTGATGACAGTTTAGGCTATTTCCTTGAATTATAAACACTACTCCATCTGGCTTACTAACCCTGCCGAGCAAAATATTTATTTTCAGCAATGTTAACATGCAGAATTGAATGAACAGGAAACTATAGTTAAGAAAAACAAAATACCACAATAAGATGAACAAACTATATACAATTTTAAGGATACCCTTAGGAAGCTGCATTTGTATGAAAGTGTGTTTTTGACACAGCTGCATGCATGCCACAATGAATCTTAATTTTATTTAAATAATTAGTCACAGAGAGCAAATGGAACTCTGAGATAAAGTGAAAAATCAAATTGTTCTTTTTAGGATTAACCTGCCAGTAACCTCTGGGTGTTTTTACCCAAAGACCCCAGGATAAAATTTGTATGCCAAAAAATTTTTTTGTTCAATTGCAAAAGTAAAACAGGACAATTATAGGAAAGAAAAAGAACACAGAAGCAAAAAGAAATTATCTTATCAACCAGAAGTAGATCCTTCCAATTTTTTTCTATTTTTACATTTAATGATAAACTATCCATGCTGTTTAAATCTTTTCCCTTAAAAATTTCATGAATATCTATCTATATTGAATACTTTAACAATAGCTAATGTTTGGTGGCCAAGGGTAAAAAGTTGCAGTTACGTAGGATCACTCTAGAGATCCACTGTACAGCATTATGACTATAATTAATACTGTACTAAATACTGGAAATATGCTAAAAGATTCCACATACTATCATCACAAGAAAAATGGTAACTATGTGAGATGTCATGTTAATTAGCTTGACTAGTAATCATTTCACAATGTATACGTATATCAAATCATCATGTTGTGTATCTTAAATATATATAATTTTTATTTTTTTTAAAGTGTGGGTGTGTCTATATATGTTATATATATTATGTATTATATTATATTATATATATATAAAATATTGCTAATGTTTGAGTATTCACTATAGACCAGGCACATTCTAAGCTTTTTACATGTAGTAACTTCTTTGATATCCAAAATAACCCAAAGACGGCTGTTAGTTATAATTATCAATTTTATTAAGGAACTTGCCCATACAATATGAATACATTTAATACCACTTAATTATATACTTAAAAGGGTTAAAATGATGAATTTTACATTATGTATATTTTACCACATTAAAAAAGTGAAAAAAGAAACTTGCCCAAGGTCACACAGCTCTAAGTAGCAGCACCAGAATTAGAATTAATAGCCCGGATCCAGAACCTGTATTGTTTTAAAATTTTTTATTAGGGAATATTGGGGAACGGTGTGGAACGGTGTGCTTTTCCAGGACCCATCAGATCCAAGTCAAGTCGTTGTTTTCACTCTAGTTGTGGAGGGCGCAGCTCACTGGCCCAGGTGGGAATCGAACCTGGGTGTTATGAGCACTGCGCTCTAACCAACTGAGCCCATAGGCTGCCTCTGAAACTGTACTTTTAACCGCTGTGCTCTCCAAATAATTTTAAGTAGTTCTATATCTATATATCTGACAGGTTTAATGTTGAGCCTTTAAACTGTTTCCAAATTTCCCACTTTCAAAAACAATGCTTTGGCGCATCTTCTTGGAAAAGATCTTTTTGTGCATCCTACTTGGGTTTAGGGTACATTTTTAGAAACAGAATTGCTAGATCTGAGGATAAAGCAAATAATTGAAACAACCGGGCAAGCTGTCAACCAGAGCTCATTATGATCAGCTTACAAGGAAGCCTAATGCAGTAGAAAAGATAATTTGCAACAAATAATTATAATTAGATGCCTTCGAGTAGGGGGAGAAAAAATCACTAGGTACTACAGAGTCACAAAGGAGGCCGGCTACACATGACTAAAGAAATGCTGGTATTCTCCAACACATTAACAGCTTAAATGTCAGTTACGTCTCAAACCCAGTCTTGACAACTGTATCGATGCACAGGAACCCACATCCACAGGATTCCCCATTTCTCCTCAACTTTAACCATCCCCTGCTTTACAATTCTACGTCCAAACTAGAGGAAGAGTGAATGGTGGAGAGTATAAAAGGCTCTTGAGAAGCCTCAGATGAACCAGTCAGTGACATTCAATCCACATAAATGCAAAGCTGACCCCTCGTTTCTTCATCATAGATGGCAAGATCGTTCATGTCGCATTCCCTCAAGAGGTCTCTGCAATAACACATCACAGAACTTGAGGCCAGGACCCATGAGAAGTAGCTCTCTCTTAGTAATTCCTGCCAGAAGGAAATAAATGTTTGGAAAAGCAACTAAAACCCTACTAGCAAATGGTTTTAGAAACTTATTGAAGAGAGTTACATAAAAGTTCTAAAAAAAAAAAAAGATGTGGAGGAAATATGAAGGCACTGATATTGTCAGCCTAAAGCCAGTCCAACGGGTATCTTGGAAACCGCAAACTACAGCTGGGCAGCTTGAGCAGGAAGACTACAGTAAGGTCCAGAACCCTCTTTCACTCAAAGGGAACACACCAGATTCTTTCAAAAAGATCCTGCTAGGATCTGTCATTCTTCATAATTCAGACACCTACCTATTCCCTTCTACTTGATCACCATGAGACATAACGAGAGTGTAAAGAGATTTTCAAATAAATTACAGAAAATTTAAACGCCACAAAAATGTTATCTATTCACATGTCTCCCCTGCCCCACTAAGCCGCCCTCACTCTAACATCAAGTGAGCACTGAGAACCAAAGAAATATAATTTAAAATTTTCTTTTTTATACAATCTTTCATTGTGGTTCTAAGAGAAGATATGCAACCATATATTTTTCAATTAAACAGAACTTTACATAAATCACAAAAGTTACTGTGGGCCCTGAGAAAAAAAATAACTAGCAAGAAGGGCTTCTGGTGGCTAACTGGGCTTTAATTTTTAAAAACCAGAGCCTAGCAGCCATAGCGGAGTAAGGCCTCATCCCAGGGCCCCCTCGCCCCAGGGCCCCCTCACAGCCATGCTGTTCCATAATTGAGCTGTTCCATGGCCATGATATATCACAATTGAGCTGTTTGCACTAAATAAAGTTTCCTTCTTTACTGCACCCCAAATTGGGGATTCCTGTCGGCGTTAAATTGGTGCCAACCACCAACCATCATTTGACATCACAAACCATTAACACGTTATAATTACTCTGTACCGTACTTTTCTTCAAACCACAAGTTTTCATAGTTCCATTATAGATTCAAGAAAATAGTAGCACACAATTTAAAAAGAAATAATTTCTTAATCCTCAAGCTTTCCATTTTAAAGATGGAGCTGAAGCACCTACCTAAGACAGGTGCTACTAAGGCCAATGAACACGAAGATACATTCCCTTCCTTCCCTGTGACTAAGCAATTCCACTCCTGGGATCATAACTAACCTACAGGAAGTCTCACACGCAGGCAAAAGGAGACACATAAAGACGTTTACTGCAAAGCATTTGTTACAGAGAAAAATGGGAGGAAAAAACAATTAAACGTTTAACAACAGGAAAATCAATAAGCTACAGTGTGTTCAGCAGTTAAAAAGAATGAACTAGAGCAACAAGGATCAATGTCAAAAACAAGGTTGAGCAACAGAAGTGACCTACAGAAGAAAACATGTAATCTACCACTCCTACAAGTTTTAAACGCAGTAAAATAACACTAATTATTGACGATGAATATTTATACAAACACACTGTAGCAAAAGTATTAAATGGACGACAATAATGAAAAAAGAACTACGAAGAAAGGGAAGGAGAGAGAAAATGGGGCCAGGAAGTGATTCCAGGGGCTTCAAGAGCTACCTGCAATGTTTTGTTTTAAATCGGATGGTAACAAAAGAAGTATTCATACTACTTTTATGTAATTACTATATTCTGAATTACTTTATAATAGTAAAAAGAAAAAATATTCTTTCCTAACATTCTGAAATTCAAGAAATTCATATTTACTTTGACAATATAATAATAGTTCAAAAAATCATTTCCTTTAATTTCCTTTCTAGTACAATCTTGGACTCTCTCACAGAAATATCTAATTTGGTAACAATGGAGAAAGAATGGAAGGAAACATCCTAAGTTAAGAGCTGTCCCAATTTCATAGATATGTTTTGCAGTGTTTCTAGAAAGTAACTACTCACACCACCTACCTCTCCATGGAGATAATCCCTATTAGAGACGCATGTGGCGTTTCTGAAACTAAGTCTTTACATAAAACTCACTATGTTTTTGAGGCAAGCTACACCTTTTCAAAGCACACACTAGTGCTTTTTCTACAGAAAAATAAAAGATACCACTCACTCCGGGCAGCCGGATGGCTCAATTGGTTATAGCGCAAGCTCTGAACACCAGGGTTGCCGGTTCGATCCCCACATGGGCCAGTGAGCTGCGCCCTTCACAACGAGACTGCTGACAACGAGACTGCTGACAACGAGCTACTGCTGAACTGCTGGAGGGGCAGCCGGATGGTTCAGCTGGTTAGAGCGCGAGCTCTCAACAACAAGGTTGCCGGTTCAATTCCCGCATGGGATGGTGGGCTGTGCCCCCTACAACTAGCTGCGCCCTCCACAACCAGATTGAAGGACAACAACTTGGAGCTGATGGGCCCTGGAGAAACATACTGTTCCCCAATAAACAAAAAATACACTCACTCAGTTACTGTTTGAGCTACCACCTTCGGGAGGTATTCCTAATCGGTCTGCCTCTTTCTATTCAGTCTCCAGGTGCCCAATGGTCAGCAGTTGCACAAATGAATAACCCAAATGAATAACTCAAGGGTATTTTTATGGGTCTCCTAAATGTATCCATCTTAATCTCTTCTGGATTGCTCTATGCTCATTTCCACAGCTGTCACTGTTCACAAGTGGCATCACATTATGTTGGTCTCCCCATATAATCCCAGAGAGTTCCTTATATGGAAGGAGTAGGACTCTTGTAATAAACCCAACTATATGTAGTACTAAGCTCTGCACATGGTCTCTGCTCAGTAATACTTACTGCAAACATCTGAGCAATCTCGGGGTGCCAAGGGTGTGAATGACTTACTTTAATTTTTGGGAAACACTCAGGTCCTTTAAATTTTCTTTCTGATCTGAGAAGAAAACGAAAATGCAGCAATATACAATCAGCTTCTAGAACTCCTTCATTTACCACTCCTTGAAACAAATTTCCAAAGCCTACTAATTACAGACCACTCTTTAAATTACAATAAACCATGCAGAAATCCCCAACTTTTTCCAAACTGTGAGCCACTCCTATTATAATCATAATTTCCACCCATGTGATACATGCACATTTTTTTAGATGACAATGAATGTAACTGGTAAGAAAATAAGAATGCTATAAACTAAAAGGTCCTAGGCTTCTTCTGAACATCCACAGTAAATGTGCAATATATGCAAAACTATATTTTTAGGGATATCATGGTAAACCTTTCATAATCTGGTCTCCATCATCACCCTCCACCACTTGTTTTCAGACTAGTCCACCCAGGCTTAATGTAACCTTAACCCTGTGATTTCCCCTCCCACTGTCCCCCAACTCTCAGCCCAAGCTCCGCGTACTCAGCAATTAAGTCCTCATCCAATTTTTGCTAACGTGGCAATCACCCTAACTAGACTGCTACTTCCCCCCCTTTCAAAGTGTGGGCTCTCACACCAGACTGCTCAGTTTCTAATCCTGGTTCCTCTATTTACCAGCTACTATTTAATCCCTCTGTGCCTCTTCTGTGCAAAGAGAATAAAACCTTGCCTAACTACTTCACTGAGTTGGCATGAGGATAAACTTGAGCCTATAAAGGTAAAATGCATTGTTTGTGCACCATTACCGGGAGCCGTCATTATTATCAACAACCAGTATGTCTCTTCCACGTGTGTTGACAATGGTTTCTTTATAGCTTAAAAAAAAAAAAAACTAAAAAAACAAAAAGCCTCTTTTTCTGTACTCTGCTCTACAACTCACCTCTGACACCAGGTATGTGGGGTTTTCCCCCACACCAAGTAATTTCTGCAGACACCACCTGGGTGGTTCTTGCAATTTAACTCAGTTCTGGCACAATCTACCTGGGGTTAGCGCAGACCCCAAAGGTTAAGGGCTCAGTCCCAGAAGACTGCCATCCCACTTCAGATGCCAATGGCAAGTCCAGCTTGTCACCTGTGCTTCTGATTATTCCCAAGACCCCCAATTCGGGTTGTATAATTTGCTACCATGTTTCCCTGGAAATAAGACCTAGCTGGATCATCAGCTCTAATGCGTCTTTTGGATCAAAAATTTAATATAAGACCCGGTCTTATTTTACTACAATATAAGACTGGGTCTTATATTATAATATAACATAACATATAATATAAAATATAATATAAGACCCGGTCTTATATTACGTTATATTAGATAAGACCCGGTCTTATTTTACTATAAGCTTTAAAGCTTATAGTAAAATAAGACCGAGTCTTATATTAACTTTTGCTCCAAAAGACGCATTAGAGCTGATTATCCAGCTAGGTCTTATTTTCGGGGAAACATGGTACAACAGCCCACAGAATTCAGGGAAGTGCTTTACTTACTATTACCTGTTATTATAAAAAAGACACAACTCAGAAAGAGCCAAAGGAAAGATGCATAAGGTAAGGTACATGGGAAGGGGCTCAGAGATTCGGGCTCTCTCCATGGTGCCACCTCCCAGCTCCACCACATGTTCACCAATCAGGAAGCTCTCCAAACCCCTTCAGTAAGGATCTTTATGGAGGCTTCATTATGCACGCATGATTGATTAACTCATTGGCCAATCCAATCTCTGGTCCCTATCCCTATCCCAGACCCTCCAATCAATGGTTGGTTCCCCTGGCAAACAGCCTCCCAATCCTTAGGGGTTTTCAAGTCACCGCATTAACATAAACTCAAGTGTCTGAAAGGGGCTTGTTATGAATAACAAAAGACATTCTTTCAACTTTTATAGCCCTAACCACTTAGGAAATTCCAGAGGTTTGAGGGGTTTTGTACCAGGAACAAATACATATGTCTTCTTATAAATCACGGTATCACAGCGACTCTATGACTTTTCACTAGACAGCATGATCTTGAGGACAGGGATACTGGCTTATTATTCTTTGAATCCCCAGAGCAAAACACTGAGTATACAGCAGGTACTCAATAAACGTTTGCTAATATGCAGGAATAGTAATAGTTTGTTGAAAAGCAGGAATAGTAATCTCTCTTCTACAGCCTTAAATAAAAATGGTAGTAAAGACAGTTCAACAGAGAGTAATGGGGGTCGGAAAGGACACTCACAATCACACAAAACCCTACACAAACTACAACACCCACCAAACTGCTGGAAATCCCACAGATTTAATGAATTCACTTCTAATTAACATTTCCACAGAACAAAAATATTACCTGCTTACACATTTTAGGAAGGAAAGAAGAACTGCAGATTTTATGAGAAATTCCAAAGCAAGGTTCCATAAATCAGTATTTAGCTTAACATGAATTGTAATCAACCTTTTCCCAAAAATAGATACAAACCACTGTGGACTTTTAATTAGTCTCTGGACATTGCAGTAGTGTATATGATTATTAGGTAACCACTGGTGCCAAAGTCAGGGAATAAAATGCAATGATATCACTGTCAACACAGTATATATCGTCTTCAAAGACTTCTAAAAAACACAACCAGCTAGCTAGTTCGTCCCCACCAGTCTTCTGAAGTCGCTTATCAAAAATAATAAACAAAAGGACTGAAGAAACAGAGTTTAACCCCAGAGGGAAAAACTATTATGATGACAGCATTTCTATTGAAACTTTTCAAATGTATTTCCTAACATCTTCTTGTCACATTAATTTTCAGCTATTTGGGGGGCAGGTCCCTATTGTGGTCATCAAAGGCTTTCTTCTAAGAAAATTAAGAATATACTGACATGGTCTGAGAGGTTTACTTTCCAGTCCGTAGATTTATTTTTCTCTGGTTCCTTCAAATAAATTTTAACTACTTTCCATTCATGGATGATGATCTCACATGCTTTGTGTCTTGCCATGCCCACTCTCCTGAGCTTCAGCCAGGTTCTGGTTGCCAAATGAATGCTACATAAATATTCTGTAATGTGCCTAAAACTAGCTACCGCACCACCTCGCTAGACCTGCTTGTCTTTCTCCTGTTTTCTCTATTTCCGCAATGAAGTCCTCTCAGGCAACTTCCACACCTCCTTCTCCTTCCTTTCCCTCCTCTCCTTCTTCTCCCTACGCCCGCTGCTCAATCAGGTGCCAATCTGCCCACTCAACTTCTGGAATCCTCATCTCTCCCATAGAAACTGCTCCATTTCTAGCCAAAATGACCTTCACCCAGGTTACAGCAATAGCCTCCCAAACAATATCCCTGCCTCTCTCTCTCTCTAAACTCTGCCATAAACAGCTCTTGGTTTCCAAACCATAGCTCTTAGCACATCACCTCTCCCTGAATGACTTCTCCCTTCCCAGACCCCACCCACAGGGTGACTCCATTGGCTCCATCCACCCACACCACCAGCTGGCCCTGCAGATATGCCAGCACTCCCTCGTCTGCCTCTGCGGGTTTCTCTCCACACACACACACACACACACACACACACACACGCATACCCACCTCCCCCATCAATGTCCACCTGCCACTAACTCAAACTCCTAGTCCCCTACTCACCCCCATATCCCATACGTTTCCAGATTTAACCCTCCCCGCCCACATTCTCCAAGAAGAAGTCATCTTTTTTCTAGGCAGTCCTCTTCCACTTGTGGTCCAAATACCATCCCTTTCACGGGACGACAGCCTTCTCCGTCTCTTGGTTATCCCCAGGGACACAGCCTTCTTCTTTGCCTACGCCTTCAATGCTGTGATCCTCTATGCTTCTGACTGAAGCATGGCTTCAACAAATCCCACAGCTCTCTCCCCGATCAGGTCTACCTTCCCTACCTTCTGGGAGACAAGCCCGGGCAACTTTGATACCCTACAGACATCTCAAATAATACACACAGCCAGATTCCTTCATTCAGTATTTATTAACTGCCTGAAATCAATACACTGTCTGAACTTATCCTCCCTCCCAAATCTGCTCCTCCTTCTATATTCCGTTTCGTGGTGACAGCATCATCCTTCCTGTCACCCAAGCCAGAAACCCACCATTCATCCGACTCCTCTCACCACCCCGACACCCACATTCAACACTACCAAACCCTCCCAATTCACCAGTATCTGCAACCTGGCCTCTCTCCCACTCTATCCCCGCGCTCACTGCCTTCATTCCTCATCTCACTAACTCAAAAGCAACTGAACCCTGGCTAGAACTTACTCCTGAGGTGGACAAGACTGGATATAGCATGTTCTGACAGCCACAAAGAATGATTCAAAATTTCCAAGCAGGTTTTTAACTTTATATTTCTATCTTTTTTTTAGTGACATATTATACATCTGAGGGAATCTATTAGTTTAAGATTCAGCCCACATTTTCCCTTCTGATCACTAAAATTGTTAAAATCAGTAAGTGCCTAAATGAATGGAATGCCTGTGGGTACCTTCAGAGATAATTCAAATACTGTTTAATAACTGTGACACTTAGGGTCTGGAGACTCGGTGCTTTACTTGCCACAAAAAACTAACACGACACTTTAGTTCACATAAACCATTTTGACACGACACTCATTTTCATATGGCCAACATTTCAAATTCAGACGAACACAAAATCTAATAAGCTAGCTAAATCAGGCATCTCTTTATATTATCGCATCACACATTCTCCACATCTAAAATGCACCCCAGATCACAGGGATACTAGGAAGTACTTAATGAAAAGAACAATTTTTTATGATTTCCGTGGCTGAAAACAAAATTTTGTATAATTACGCATTTACGCACGTTCCATCTAGCTGAAAGAATAGCAGAAAACCTCAGACTCTTCAGGTGAAAAGGAACTATTTCAACTAGTCCATATCGTTGGACTTACAGTTATGTCATTCTGAATTATTAATAATCCCTCAAATATTTAAGAGTCCAATTTTAAAGAAATATCTTTCTCCACAGGGTCTTACTAAAATAACCCCTGAAGTATACATGAAATTCGAAACAGAGGAAAATTGTAAACGAATTGCTCAGATTAAAATTAATCCTTCTTGGGAAAGACAACGTCTCAATAATGAATCAGATCAATCATCACACTCATGACTCATTCAACATGGCATCTGTAAATCAAAGGTCCCAAGCCCTTAAGATGTTCATTCTTGTCAGGAAGGCAATACTTAAACATATCTGTAGCAATCAGAGAACAAGACATTATCAGAAATGAGCCTTGAACTGGGTATTCTAGGATGGAGAGGCTGAGCAAGGCACTTACTGAGTATGGGCAAGGCGGGTAGTTTGATTTAAAACTAAGTAAGCGCACATTTGGATATACTGTATTAGACAATAGCCTCTGATGTTTTACAATAGGATTTAACTTGCTAAAAGACATTTTCTAGGAACATTTTCCTGGCAAGGGTATGTACAGACCGGCTGAAATAAAGGAGACACTAAAAACAACAAATTAAATCTTCCCCCCAAAATGAGTATTTAGTTCCTCACTCCCAAATGCTGCATACCAAGGCACAAGCACTTATCCTTCCAGGAAGCACAGTGACTAAACTACCCCCCACTGTCTTAGCATTTTCAGTAAGCAGATGACTCTCCTTCATCCTGCCCTGAGTTTGGGTAATGGTGACAATGCTGGTGGGCTCTTTCTTACACACTTCCTGACACTGTATTAATAAGTCCTACAACACAGAAGTTCAGAACAATCAATTGCATAAAAGCCATTCTTATTGGCACTATATGTGGATGAATTAAACACACCACTTAAGACACACACCCCTGCCCCAATTTCTTTCCCAAGACATTCCCACTTTAGGAAAAGAAATAATTCCACAGGTTCTACTCATTTCTCAAACACCAACGACTAATCAATTCACTTAAGTTCAACCTCACCCAAACAGATATAACCTAAGATAGCTGTTTCCAAACTATTTTACTTGGCATTGCAATACATTTCATGGGATTCCTTTTAAACCTTATCGCTGTTCCTTTTCCTCCAATCAGGAATTCAGCTGTAGAATAAATGAATTGCTTGTCACAGAACTGGACAAAGCATTTGAGGGAGAAACTGAAGTCCAAAGTGGTTAACTCTCTCAACGTTACCTCTGCTGGTTAATGAAGGACCAGGCCCAAAAACCCAAAACTCCACATCACCAGCCCAATATACCTGATCATTTCACCAAAATGTCTCACTTTCACATGATACAGAATCTATTACCATTGTTTGTTTTATTATTACTCCCCCTGAAACCAAAAGAAATCTGCTTCACTACCCTCACCCAATTTCTTTACCTTGATTATAATTGCGACCCAAGTCTGATCAAATGGAAATCAGGTTGTCAATTAACAAATATTGACAGCTGCCTCTGTGCCCTGCACCAAGCACCACGCTAACAATGAAGAGAGCAGTGCACAACACAGACATGCTCTGCCCTCATGACACACAGACAGGATAATCTGGGCTTAAAACTAAATTTGCCCGAGTCCCGACCCATGCAACGATGAGGTACACTGTCATCTTTCTCCAAAGCATCCTGGTGCTTCATAAACACCAGAATCGATTCATAAAGTAATTTAAACTTGCTGCTTAGGTATAACTGTCAGGTCCCCAAACATAAATCACCACTAATGCAGATAAAAATAGAAAAACATGAATGAGATGGGAGAATAAATTCATTTTTCAACAACTAATTATCAAATAAGTGTCACCTCTAATACGACTGGAGGCTGAGAATGTATAATCAACTTACAAGAGATGAGATACATGTTAAAAGTCGGAGAAAATAATTTTATAGTATAGTCTCTAAACATACCTGTTATGCTGTCACACATGCAACCGTGTAACAATTTATAATCTACGAATACTTTCCACACTCATTATCTCATTTAATCCTCCTATATCTGTTTTAAAGATTCACAAACTGATACTCAAAGAAGGAACCTGCTCAAGCAGGTCAAAACTGGTAAATGACAGACCCAAAACCAAGACAGTCTCCAAATTCTAGATCCCTAGACTTTTCTACTGAATGACAGCCTTAGTCAAAGCTCCTACCAGACTGTTTTAATTAATAATGCTAATACCAGTAAAAATAATAGTTAACCTTTATTGAACATTTACTCATATGCTAGATAATAATGTTCCAAGTCCTTTATATGAATTAATGGTAACCATTTACATAAGAGTACATCAGTAATACAACTCAGTCAAATTAAAAAATAATATTAAGTGACTAAAACCATTCACAATGGCATTTGAAATATACAGCCAGTTTTAGACAACCAATTTATTGGAAGACACACAAGCAAAGAAAAAGGGAGGCTGAGAGTGGAAAGGGAATAGCAAACCCCAGGGGGCTCATATGGCCCAAAGGAAGAGGTTTCCCACCAGATTCCAACACTCATACCAGTTTTACAGAGCATAAATGAACTCTGAAGAGTCAGCCAAACAGATCACATGACTCACTGAGCGTCTCTAATGCCTGCATTCAAATTTCGCATAAGCAAGCTTGTTTGTGAACTGTGTCTGTGTCAGGGACGCTGAAATGTGGGTGGCGTGGGGAACTCAACTCTGATGACAGCCGCAGCATGTCCGCTTGCAGTGCGTTACACAGTTCACAGAAATTACCTCATTTGATTTCATCTTATGAAAACCAGAAACAATGAGCACAAGGCAATCTAGACCTTCTTTTAGGAGGAAAGAGGAAAGCCCCCAGGAAGCAGCAGAATTTGTCACGGATCAAGCCAGCAGCCTGGAGCAAGACTGCAGCCAGAGGCAAATCAGCAAGGGAAAATAAATAGAAGCTGAACAGAAAAAAAAAAAAAAAAAACTTTCATACAATGTGTAAACTTCTACAGAAACTACTGGGCAAAAGAACCACACTCTCATGTGCCTGCTCACTTTCTTTGTACTGGGGTGGCTTGCTTTTTAAAGGACAAAGAAGTTGGTGACGACTTTCATAGGTGGCCTAGGCTTCTCAGGAGGAAACAGCCCCTTCACCAGAAAACAAAGGCACCACAGAGATACTGAAAGAGATTTGAAAAAAGAAAGGAAAAAAGAAATTAAGCATCCAGGAAAGACTGAAATTCCTTCCTGATCCATTACACTGAGATTTCCAATTCATTTTGGTCAATTAAGCCAAAGAGATAAAACCTAATTTCCTGCCATCTTTTAGTCTTTGCCTGGATTCGTTCACTTCAACTCTCTCAACCACTGTCAATTCTCCATGCAGCCTAGCACCCTCAAATGAGAGGTACAAGATCTTATCTAGTAGACCCTTTTAAAAATAACAATTGCTGATATTTATTACTGCTTATTATTTGCCAACCATGCTGTTACTTTACAGATGAGGAAATTGAGCGGCAGTGACTTGCCCAAGATAACACAGCACTGATTTAACTCAAACTGCCTTACACAGCTACTTGCAATCAATCAATTAATTAAGAATGCACATCCATGTAGCCCGTAACAAAATCCAGTCCCCCTTTCCTTTTCTCAATAGTAAGAGTTCTTCACCCTCACTTCAAAAGATCAAGATCCACTGTAATGTTAATTTCGAAACTGTACTGAACTACCAGTGGTGGGAATGGATGTTAAGTTTTATTTGCTGATATTGGTGCTAGGTTTGCCTTTTTTTGAAAGGTACTCTTCCTACATGACCTATGTCCAGATCCTCTCCACCAAATGGCAGGAACAATCGTGCTTTGGGGGGACCAACGGGACGGCCACAGATCAAACCCCACCTCACACTATCACATTCATTCCAACCGACCGCACCACGGTGCCTCCAAGCTGTCACCATCACCTCCGCTAGTCATCGGGCAAAGCAAGAAAGCAACTTTTAAACTTCAGAAAGAGCTGAAAGGGTAGTATCTTCCCCCCAAAAGGAAAACTGGCAAGAAAAACCAATCCACAAGCCTGTTTAAACAAACAGAAACAGACCTTAAACGGGCAAACGTACTATTACTGTTTCTTTATACTACCTACATAATATTTACACTTTCCCAGAGCTGGGAAAGCACTGACTACAGTCAAGTGTACCCCTGAATTCACCTTAAGGATCTGCTTAGGGCCTAAACCGATAAAAATTCTGTTAGTTTAATTTCCCATCTCCACGTTCCACTGAAATCCGAGTCCAAGAAGCCAGGCGAATTTTAATTCCCTTGGAATGTTCCATGAACGCTACAACAGAACTATGGAAGTGAACTCCATTTCAGTGTTGGTATTTTTCCTCCTACGGGATAAACGGTGCTATGCTGTTTTCTGATTTCACAAAAGATTTTTGGTTTTTGTTTGTTTTGCTGTGTGAGAACTATACCATAGACACTTAAATTTCTATGACAACTGACAAAATATCAAAAAATATTCCTCGAAACAAGCATTTGTGGGAAATGTTCAGAGTAAGCTTGAGTTATCTGAGAATAGGAGGACTGAGGAGGGTTCACAATCAACTAAAGGCAGAAATAACTCTTCACATCTTTTGAAAAGATCCACTTCATTTCCACTTCATTTGTTCCTACTCTGCGAGAAGGAACAAATTAAATCAGGGCAAACTAGGAGTTAATCAGAGTACGAGAGATTAAGCAATAATTTTCGTCAGAGGCTGGCCATAAAGTAGACAGCAAAGCCAGATTCCATCTACTTTCAATTTTCAAGAAAAACAACCAATAAGCTTATAAGTAAACAGTAGAAAAACCCTCTTTAGTAGGTGGGGTTTTTAGTCCTCTGTCCTACCATTCTCGTCTATTTTATAAGATGACTTAGGTTCCTCTTCCTCCTACCCCGGTGGTTGGAAAACTGGCACTAAATGTATTGAAATTCAAAGACAAACAGGCACTTCCAGTCCCGCTTTTTTACACGCTTAGTAAGAGCCGCATCATCCAGCTCCCCACCCTCTGGTGTATTCACAGGACGCCAATGCTTTCTTAGGAATGCCATTCCTGTGTCATAATTATAGGAATAACAACTATTTTGCTCCTTGTTTCAGTGATGTCAGCCTGAAACACACTCTGAGGTATTTCAAAATGCCAGAATATGCAATGTTCCTTTGGTACAAACAGAGTAAGTCAAAAAAATAACCTGAAGTTCAGCTGACCACAAAAATAAAAGGGGAAGCATCTACTGAGCTAAATACGTCCGCACAGAACTCAAGGGCAGTGCTCTCTCAAGATTTCCGCCTACCTACCAGACTCATGGTCACGGCCAGGCGTGAACAACGCTCACGCCAACAGGAAGAGCCACTCAGAAGTACCGAAAAATATTAACTTCAACGTTAATTAAAGGAACGCAAATTAAATAACAAGGAGGAGGCTTTACAAGGTTTTCCCCTCTATTTTAATGACTATATTCAGTGGAGCTAAGGGTGCAGAAAACTAGTCAAAAATCTAGCCTTAAAGTGGCAATATATAACTAGAGCCATAAAAAGGGTCAGACACTTGTGCTCAGTAAAATTCCATTTTGTACATCTATCCTAAAAAAACGAATCCATAATGGAAAAGGTTTCTTGCTCAAAATGTTCATTATAGAGTTATCCAAGTTTTCCAATATTTGGGGAATAACGCCTATTCAAGAAAATACAATGTAGACCTCAAAACGATAGCTGAAATCATGCAGCAACACCTCATCATTCTAAGTAGCAGGACTCAAATTTATCAGTACAGTATTCCTCAAAAACTATTAATATCATTACCATATGACTGGCCAATGCCACTTCTGGGTATACGTCTGAAAGAATTGAAAGCATCTATCTGTAAACCCATGCTCAAAGCAGAATTATTCACAGTAGCCACACAAATGCCCTGGGTTGACAAATGGATAAATAAAATGTGTTATACGCATACAACAGAATATTATTCAGACTTAAAAGAAAGAAATTCTGCATATACTATACCATGGATGAACGCTGAGTAAAATAAACCAAGCACAAAAAGACCAATACTGTATGATTTCACTTATATGAGTATCTAGAATAGTCAAACTCATAGAAACGGTAGAATGTTGGTTGCCAGGAGGTAGGGAAAGAGAAATGGGGAATTGTTTAATGGGTTTTTGGTCTTCCAAGATGAAAAAGTCTGGAGATTGGACATACAACAATGTAAATATACTTAACACTAATGAACTGTATTCTTAAAAATGGTTAGGATGGCAAATTTTGTCATGTATAAACCACAACTTTTTAAAATGTCAGTACAGTACGATTATACATACGTAAAACAGACAAATGAAAAAACCTAGGAAACAATTTAGGGACATATCTGAATTAGGATAGAAAGATAATAGACCATTTCCCCCAAAACTTGATGATGTGATTTTTATATACTCGTTATTAAAAAGAATTTAAGAACATATTGTTCTACCTACCCATAAAAACCAAAAGTTTAATGACCTTCCAGGAAGAAAAAATAGCATGCTTATGCAAAATTACTCAGGTTTTTTTAGCATATACGAAAAAGATGGAGCCGTATTTTTAACTAAGATCTTACTCGTTACAACAGAAGAGATGATCTATATACACTACTAACTAAACTCCACGAGAGAAGGTTTCAATCTATTTTGTTCACTGAATCCCGAGAACCAGTCTAACACATTATGAATATTCACTAGACACTTGGGAAATAAATTTAGAAAATTACCTTCACAATCTTAACACAACACCACACACACACACACACACACACACACACTTTGCCCAACCTGCATTTATTTCATGAAAATACTTTGCTGATTACATTCTAAATCTCTTAAATCCAAGATCTTCTAAATCTATTCTTCTGGTCTCCAATTTCCAAATTCATCCTTTTTCCTCCTCTAATTATCTCACTTTGTTTAGCATCTGGAAAAAGAACTGAGCGCTGCAATATATAATCAGTAAATTATTCTTAGCCGACTCAATCATGTAGCAGCAGTAAGCAATTACACTCCATAAAATGCATATTATTCTTTCTGTTCTAATACTCTATGACACAATGAGCCCTCGTCTCTGTAAACTGATGGCGAAGTTGCAGTTTGAATGTAGGACAGTTTTATCCTATCCGCTCACTGTGAAAAAAAGGGAAGTTCCTCACACAAAGGTTTCACAACCCCAAAATGCTGGTATGTGGGACCCAAGAGAAGCTATTTCCAACATAAAGGGCAAGTTCCCCATTCACAAAGAAAAATCTCCCCAGCACTCCAGGCTGGCAATCCATCCATCCATCCATCCATCCATCCATCCATCCATCCACCCACCCACCAGCCATCCAGATACTGGAGATTTAAACCTCCAGCAAGAGCTGGTAGTTCTGCTTTAGCAAACAGCATTGTCCAACAGAAATAGAATGTGAGCCTCATACGTAATTTAAAACTTTCCAATAGCCATGTTAAAAAATAAACAGGTAAAAATTAGTTTTATTTAACACAATGTATTCAAAATATTACCATTTCAACATATAATATTAAAAATCACCGTGATACATTGTATATTCTCTTTCCTTTGTTTTGGAAATCCAGTGTGCATTTCAGACTTACAGCACACTCGTCCATTCTGGCGGGACACACCTCAAGTGTGCGGTCACCGTGCGTGGCTGGTGGCTACTGTGCTTCCCCCAAAATAAGACCTAGCCAGACCATCAGCTCTAAAGTGTCTTTTGGAGCAAAATTAATATAATACCGGGTATAATATAACATAACGTAACATAATATAATACTGGTCTTATATTAATTTTTCCTCCAAAAGACACATTACAGCTGATGGTCCAGCTAGGTCGTATTCTTGGGGAAACACGGTACCGTTCTGGACAGGACAGCTTTAGAATGATACTTCTATTTCAGAGTCATCTGTAACATTTTTACATGCATTTCACATTTTAATCATGTTTTATGAGATTTGACATCCTTCTTAGTGCATCTCTGGCCTTCTCCATTTAGAAATGAGAAAAGAAAAAAATTTAACAAATAAACAAAAACTATTTAACTAGCCACTGATAGCCAAACCAGAAGCAACTGAACTATTAAGAGAAACCTGGAAAATTAACCTCATTCAAGAAGTTGGCGAACTCTGGTTAGAGTCATTAACTCTGTGTAATGCATTTTATATCCTGAGCATGATTATGTTTCTGTTGGAACACCGTCACCCACAATTTCAGGACAAGTATCAACAGGGAAACGTGACTAGTTTTTCAGGGATACACTTCTCAGTCAACATTTCCATATCACACTTTACACAACAGGTGTGCTCCTGAAAAACTGTGAATGGTTAAAAGCTTCCTTTATACTAAAGGAACAGCTCTTTACAAGAAAATGAGAGAGAGGTTTTAATTTGTCTATTTGATAACCTTTTAAAACGTATTACTAAATGAGGCTAAAAACTTCATTTTGTTCACTGCTCTATCCCCAGAGCCAAGCCTACATGTGAGCAGCACATAATAAGCACTCGATAAATTGTTGAATGCATTAATGAATGATGAGCTTTCTTAAAACAAAGGGAAAATATGTAAAGTGACTTATATCTAACTAGTAATAATAGACATCACCAATATTGTCCACTTTTACGACAGTGTAGTTTACGGTCTAGTTGGGAGAGGGCAAAAAATCATGTACATTTGTGCACTATAAAGGGAAATTAAAGAGTACTGGGACAGCCATCCATAAAAAGTAGTCTTTCATTTGCCTACTAAGTGCAAGCATTTATTTTATGTGTTGGTAAACATGCTAGTCTCAATCCTCATTAAAGAAAATCTAACAACAAAGTGTAATTATTGCTATGAAGGAAAAGAGCAGAGGGCATTCAGAGGCAAGGGGTACCTACTTTGGAAGACTTCTCTGAGAAGGTGTCATGGAAGTTGACATGTGACGAGGGAAGCAATTTCAGGCCCAGGTTTTATAACGAGGAATAATTTGGATCCTGAAAGGAACCAAGAGAAGGCTAACTAGAGACCTAGTTACATGCTGTTATTTAAAAGTTGTTGCATCAGAGAGCTGCGCCTTGTTAATACAGGCAATGTTGGCTTAGCCAGAATAAAACTAGTACTAGGCAATGAATGTTAGCTCTTCAATGACACAAGGACACAACAGGCTGTTAGCTAAGACATGTCATATAAGAGCAGCTACTCTGCATGCATCTACCATATATCCTATAAGGTCTCTTCACCATCCCTTCCAAAGAGGGGCTGGCCAGCTAATGGCCCTGGGACAATTTCGAAGTGAACAGCAAGCCTCAAACTGGGGACTTTATCCAATGACAGCCACTTATGTGGGAAGTTGGGGGTAAGCACGAGCTGCTGCTTAAGGCTAAGAGTTGATGATCCCGTCACAGTACAAAGCATTTGGTCAGCCTCGTTTTTTTCTTCCAGAAAATGAATGTTTACAGTTATGACATGCACTGACTGCCAAAGGAAGTTTAAAAAGAATAACCACATTACTGGATATTTTTAGCTTTTCTTTTCATAAATGGTTTCTGTCACTGCTTTCCAAATAATTTCAAATCTTCCAAGTTAACCAAAAGAAAAAATGGAGTAAAGAGTATATTGTTCATACATGAGCATATATGACACTGGTGACTAATTTTCTTTTGAAATTCAGTTAAAGGAATGAATCTTTGTGAGTTCTGCTCACAAAACACAAAATTCCAATGGATTAATACTGTGTAAGAGCAGAATATATCAGACACAGAGACAAGATGTGCAAATCACCGTGCACCAGGCAAAAGGACTGGGGGAATGTTTACGTTCAATAACATAGGGATTAACCCTTCAGACTGAAAGACACGCACAGACTGAAAGTAAAGGGATGGAAAAAGATATTTCTTGCAAACAAAAAAAGCTGGCATAGCAAAACTTATGTCAGACAAAATAGATTTTAAAACAAAGGCTGACAAAGAGACAAAACAAGAGACAAAGAAAGACATTTCATAATAATAAAGGGATCAACCCAACAAGAGGATATAAACCTTGTAAACATTTATGCACCCAACATAGGAGGACCTAAATATATAAAGCAAATACTGACGGACATAAAGGGAGAGAGCAACAGTAATACAGTAATAGCAGGGGACTTTAACACCCCATTGACATCAATGGATAGATCATCCAGACAGAAACTGAACAAGGCAACAGTGGCCTTAAATGACACATTATCTAAAAGAGGATAAATGGGGTCAAATATATATGGTGATGGAAGAAGGACTGACTCTGGGTGGTGAACACATAATGTGAAATATAGATGATGTATTACAGAATTGTACACGTGAAATCTATGTACCTTTACTAACAATTGTCACCCCAATAAACTTTCATTTAAAAAAAAAAGTAATAATTAAATAAATGACACATTAGACCAGATGGATTTAACTGATATTTTTAGAACATTTCACCCCAAAGCAGCAGAATATACATTCTTCTCAAGTGCACAAGGAACATTTTCCAGGATAGACCACATATTAGGCCACAAAACAAGTCTCATCAAATTTAAGAAGACTGAAATCATATCAAGCATCTTCTCTAATCACAGTGGTATGAAAACTAGAAATCAATTACAAGAAGAAAACTGAAACACACACACACACACACACACAAACACACACACACACACGGAGGCTAAATAACATGAATGGGTTAATGATGAATGGGTTAACAATGAGATTAAGGAAGAAATCAAAAGATACCTTGAGACACATGAAAATGAAAACACAATGACCCAAAATCTATGGGACACAGCCAAAGCAACTCTAAGAGGGAAATTTATAGCAATACAAGCCTACCTCAAGAAACAAGAAAAATCTCAGTCTATCGTTACACCTAAAGGAACTAGAAAAAGAAACAGAGCCCACAATGAGTAGAAGGAAGGAAATAATAAATATCAGAGTGGAAATAAACAAGTCTCAAAAACAATACAAAAGATCAATGAAACCAAGAGCTGGTTCTTTGAAAAGATAAACAAAATTGATAAACCTTTAACCAGACTCACTAAGGAAAAAAGAGAGAGGACCAAAAAAATAAAATCAGAAATTTAAAAATGATAATAACAATGTAGGGATTAAAAAGTTAGTGTAAAATGTTAATATAGCCAAAATGCTTTTGATGTTGTAAACCGTTATTCTTTTGCCCCCAGGGCTCTTTCACCAAAACTTCTAATGGAAACAATGAATAGAGTAGTGTAACTCATTACTGCTGTTGATTCTAGCAATAAGACAGTACCAAATGATGAGTCACAAAAATATTTAAATTATAATAAGGAGAGAACTCACAGGGCAAACTTCAGGCCTATTATGTGGAGTCTCACACAGACTTGCCTTATTGAACAATTCTTCAGTATAAGTTTTCAAAAAGTGTGAGTGGTTCAGAAGACAATTTCAGGTTTCTCAAGACCTCTTGACAATTCTACTTCTAAAGCAAAAACAAGTGTCTCATTTCCTTATTCCTATCAACCACCTAAAGCTCAGGGAAAAAAGTGATCACTTTAGATGTGGGATAAGATGTGCTCCAACAGTTAATAATTTTAGCCAATTTCTACTCTTGGAAATCTAAATGGTGTGTCCTATACTTATAGGTAGTTTGATTTTGTTGGAAAATCAGTAAAGGAGAATTATGAGTCACAGAACTGCCCACATTCTTGGTTCTGCTTGAAATAACAATATAGTGAACCCACAAATATGAAATTATGAACACTGTAATAAAGAAATATGCAGAAAAGGGGAGGACCAACATTTTAAGAAGCTCCTAAATTATAGATGTCCACAATTGCAAATGGAAAATCAAATTTTTAAATTATTTTATAGCCAAGAAGTAACAAAAAGGAAAGTGGAATTTGTGTCAGAAAACTGGAGTTCCAGCCTTTCCCCTAAGTGTGGCCCCCTGAGTCGCATCACTTAACCTTTCATTAAGTTATTGTTCCAGAGAGTTCTTGGGAGAATCATAAGATAAGGTACATTTAATACCCTGTAAAGAGCCAATTAGCATGAAACAAGGAAAGTGTTCATTCATTCATTCAACTAATACTGTATTCAACGACCAACCCGTGTTACTGACTGGTAATACTGACCTGAGCTCTGCAGATATAGCAATGAACAAGACATTCAAACTGCCACAAACAGGCCATGTGTTCATTCCCTTTGTAACCTCCACCCGGGTTTTTAACCCTTTTCGTTTCTTACAAAAAGAGGGTACTAACATAAAATAACAACACCATAACAAGTTGCTTTATAGCTGTACAATTTTTGTTATTGTTGGATATAGAAAAGGTTGGGCTACGTATGTTCCTTTGCCTGGCAAGAGAAGAAAAGACATTTCTCACCCCTTCTCCCCATCTTGCATTTACCACAAACATCTAGCTTTCTCTGGGTATTTTCAAGAGTTCTAGAAACTACATGTTCCTGGCTTTTCCACCAGGTGGTTCAGCAGCAAAAAAAAAAAAAAAAAAATCACTATTATCAATAATAGATCCTTACGGCAACACCTCTTTCCACTGCTCTAAAGCTAAATTTCACTACTACACTTTATGTCAGAGAGCTTACCTTATTCTTATAATCACCAGCATACCAAAATGAAAAAGGTTTATATAACCTTAGGTTGAAAATGTTCTATATTAAGAGTGTCTTGCTTTATATTTATAAATTTTACTTAACTCACAAATCTTATCAGGAATTTAATAGATGCAATCAATTCTTTTAAACAAACTAAAATACCCACTAAAATTCAGAGTTTAGAACATTCCCTCCACCTGGCAAATAAATCCTATAACTCAGCACTCTGCATGTGTTATGTTACAAAAGGAAATACAGAGGCAATAAAACTTCAGAAGACACGTATTAAGCTCTTCAATCAAAGAACTAGGTCTTACTATCCTGATTTTCAGCACATACCCATATTAATGTTAGAAGAATTCTAAATGTTAAATAAGTAACATTATGAGTATAATATATATTCTAGATGAATATTACATAAATTCATGAGTATAACACAAACACTGCATGTGTATAAACCCAGAAAAAAAAGGATGTTTTTACATTTTAAAGCACTAAAGCATTCTCCTACCATTCCAACTGGATACTTGGTCCTTTTGATGGAGCATTTCACACCTAGAGAATCCAAGGACCAACAAGTTTTCTGGAGATTACTAGCCACCTCTGGAATAGACTTCAAACCAGCACAACCATCTCTAACAAGCTCTAGCAAAGTGTCAAATGATGAGAGCAAACCATTTCTGGTGGAAGGAGAAAATACAAAGTAGAGAAGGGGGAAAAAAGGAGGGGCCAAGAAAGAGAGAGAAAAGCAAAGTGAAAAAAGCATAGGGAATGCAATTCTTCCATAACGGACGGGAGAAGGTGGGTATCTCTGATTTCCAAACTTCGCAGCAAACTCTGATCATTAATTAGAATGCACTCTACTGAAAATAATAAGAGCTCACTTGCTATGGACTGAATGCTTGTGACCCCTCAAAATTCATATGGTGAATCCCTAATGTGATAGTATTTGGAGAGAACTTTGGGAGGTAATTAGGTCATGAGGGTGGCCCCCATGATGGGATTAGTATTCTCCTAAGAGGAAGAGAGGCAGCCCTCACTCCATGTAAGGGAACTGCAAGAAGTCAGCTGTCTACAGGCCAAGAAGTCCAGGAAGGGGTCCTCACCAGAACGCATACATGAAAGCACCCAGATCTCCCACTGCCATTCTCCAGAACTGTGAGAGATATTTAAGTCACCTAATCCATGGTATTTGTTACAGCAGCCCCAGACGACTAACGACATCACTCAAAGTGACTAGTAAACAGCGTGCTCTTAAAACCTGGAAACAATAAAGAGAGGAACGACTTCACTCAGGATCACCTGCTACTGATTAAGGGTACCTGACTTCATTCTTGCCCTTTACCAGCCCCTCCCCCTTCTTCTGGTTTGGGAGTTAAGAGATTTAAAAAACTAGAACTTCCGAATCATAAAAAGAAATTTGACCTCAGAAAATGGTTAAAGAAACTTAAGAGGTCTGGCAAGGAAACCCTAGCACATTACTCTGTCCCCTTCCCGCCCATAACTCATCATCCGGCCATGAACGATTTTCCTTGCTTCGAGTCTCCAGCACTAAGTCTGACAGTAATGTTTGGTGCACGCCTGTTTTTTCTTTTGCTTTTTTTTAAGAGCAACCAATGTGTTCCATTACAGCCTCCTCTAATCTGATGTGAGCCTGGCTGGGTTGGCAGGACTTCCTGGTGTGGCTCCAGGATCAGGAGGCCGCCAGCCCAAGTGCCCGGTTTGGGGAAAGCCTCCCTGAAAAACACGGTTGTGGTCGGTGAAACTGGCCCCACTTCCCTTCCCATCTTTTCCAAAGTCACGCTTCCCACGGCATGCTGCCTCCAAAAAAGGAAAAAAAACCGGCCTAAGGCTCGGCTCTCGCCTGCTAGTATTTACCTAGTACCGGAACTTGTTTGCAAAACCTTCGAGGCACCTATAAACTTGACTTTACAGGAAACGCACAACTTGGATTCCCGCAACAAAGACTTTAGTGAGCGCCTACTACTGTCAGGCCCCGAGTTTCTCTCGGCGCCGCACACACACACACACACGATGCCTGGACCAGGAAGGTAGCACAGGCCGGGTCACCACCGCCACCCCTGACTATTACACAGCCCACCACGCCGCTAAGGGGGCCACAGACCACCGAGGCCAAGACACAGCCCGCGCGAGCACCCAACCTGACTCTGCGGGGGCACGAAGGGCGTTCCGGGGCGCGGGGGAAGCGCCGGGAGTGGCCCGGGGACGCCTCCTCGCCCAGAACAGCTCCCCCGCAGTCGGCTGCCCGAGGCGGAGCCGCAGAGGCCATCTGGCGCGGAAGGCAGGAGCCGGCCCTCGGCCTCCCCGCCCTTCCTCCTCCTTCCTCGCCCGGGACGCCCCCACGGCACTCCTGCACGCCCACAGGCACAAGCTCAAGGCACGACCCTGGGACCCACAAGGGCAGAAGCCGCTTCTTGCCGGCGAGCATCCTCTCCCCGCCGAGACACGTGGCGTCGGGGGTCCTGCCGCGCGCACCACTCACTTGCTGGCCGGCGCGGGGCTTGCCCTGGGGCGCTCTCCTAAAGAAGGAGGTCCTGGCGGTGAAGAAGAAGTCCTCGGCGTCCTCCTCCAGGCTGCTGTAGCCGCTGCTCATGCTGCTGGTCCCGTCCCGCGCGGGCCGCCTCCCCGGGGCGCCGGCGGCCAGGCAGGGGGTGCCGCGCCCGCCAGCCCCGCGAGGTTCCCGGCGCGCGGCCCCGAGCCGCCTGCGGGCCGTCCTGCTGCAGCTGCGACCGCCGCTCAGTCCCGCGGTCCGGACCCCTCCCGCCGCCTCGTCGTGGGGCTCCGGGCGCGTCTGGGGCCTCGCAGCGGCCGGCGACCCCGCCTCCCGGCCCCGCCCCCGCCCCGCGGGCCCCTCCCGGCGCGGCCCCGGACACGCCCCCGCGCGGCCGCAGGTGGGGGCGGGCCACCCGCGGCTCCCGCGCGCGGCGCTGGCGTTACAGCGCTGGTGGAACCGGGAAAGCCGGGTGAGAGGACTGCGTCTGGTGGGGCTTGTGTCCGCGGGGGCGGCTTCCCCAACCTCCCGGAAACTCCTCTGCGATCAGCCCACCCGCGCCCTGCTCTAATAGCTCGGGTGTGGGGGGGGGGCCGGAGTACAGCGGGGACTTGCTCCGTGGTCCCCTTCGCGGGATCCAGCGGGTGGCGGTGGGGAACCCCTGGCCAAGGGTCCCCGGATCCTCGGGCGTCCTGCGGCCGTATCGCCGCGTGCAGAACCCCGGCAGCTCGCCGCCCCAGGAGGGTTAGAAGTGAGCGGAGACGGTTGGGAAGGTAGCAACTGTGTCGAGTTTATTCAAACGAAAACATCCTGTTCGTGCTGTCGCGCTTCGCTCTTTCGCTGTCGCCCTTCTCTCTAGCGAGGCTTCATTTCCAGATAAGGACAGCCAAGGTCATTAGGATCGTAGAGGCCACTTGGTTCAAAGAGGGGGCGGGGGTGAATTAGATCTATAATTCGAGTACTCATTAAACGTGCTCTTTAAATGCCCTCTGCCACAATCTGCTTTAAACCGACAAGGCACGGTTTCAGTGACGGGGTGAAGGGTTCGGGGAATTCTTTTTATCGTCTACCAAAATAAATAGAGGAGGCAAATTTTTCCTCCAAGCCACCTATGGGTACCAGTCATTTACACCTTGCTGTTATTCAATTTATTTAAATCACACTAATTTCCTTGCGGAGATCCTGACTGAAAGGAGGTTGTGCTTTTGGTTTTTTGACGTTTTAAGTTTAGTTTGAAGCTCATTTTAAAACCAAAGTTAAAGACAATATGAGAAAAAAACTGCACGGAATGCACTAATAAATAAATATGGTGATTACATCAAAATAAGGAAAATTTGTTTTCTTCTGCAACTCCAGTAATAAGTTATTGTCCTGAAGGTTTTTATACTTCCAAGGAAGGAGGAGAGGGAGGGATCGCGGCAATTAAAGCTGCCACGTATTCATGTAGAAACCAAATTTTTTTGTTCTTCCCAATAAGTCAAACTGTGTCTTGTTTTTCAAATGATGTGATGCTAGGAATTCAGTGGGATTTGGTGGTCTTTCCTTCGCAAGCACAGCAAGACCCTGTAATAAGATAGGCACAACTGTCTGACCCAGATAGGCACGAGTTGGCAGACTGGAGATACACTTTCTGTTTTGATAACTTTTCTGCATTGATCTCATTTTCTACTATTCTCTCATTATCTGCGAGGCCTGAGACGGTACTCAGCATGAGGACTTTCTACAACCTGTGTCTGCTCTGGCTCGGCGGCGGACCCTGCAAGTCACAGTTTCTGGATACCAGTCCACTCCCCAGCCGTCCATTCCTAAGAGCTTTTGCCCCGCATCACCAACTCCCAGCACAAACCACGTCTGCCTAGGAAGGGAGGTTGTTTAGATGCTTCAGCACTGCTATGGTAAGCAGACTTCAGGAGAGGTTTCATTAGGAAGGGAAGAGGGATTAGGAAACAGAATTTTCATCCGTTATAACCTAAAGTTTCTTGCATTATCTCTAATCCTCAAAACAACTCTGGTAGATAGGTAGATAGTACTATTTGGTGCTCATTGGTAGCTGGAGGTGGCAGGCCTGGCTGGGCCCATTCATTCTTACACGAAGTTCTTCAGATACCCTTCCAGGTCCTCTGCTTCCTCCCTAGTCACATGGTCCTTTGTGGACTAATGGGAGGGAGAGCTGGACGGGAGATGATAGGAAGGAGGGAATTGACTCAGGAGTCATCTATCCCCAGCAAAAAGAAGGCTTGCAAGCCTGCTTTCCCTTCCTTCAGGCTTACTCACACATCCAGTTTGTAAACTTGTCTTAACCACAAGTGATTCACAATTCCACGAGGCAGGCATGGCAATTGCAGCCCATTTTAAAATCCTGCAAAATTAAAGCCTTCTTCCTAGTGAGGGGAAGCAAAGTTTGCCACCCCAAAATAGCTCTTTTTAGATACTATTTTAAGCTGGTAATTTAAAAAAATAACTAGGGAAAAACTTTCGACCTTCCCCCCAACTGCCTAAAAGTATTCAAGGCCCCTTTGAGCAAGGTCTTCTCTGTGTCCCATTGTTAAAGATGGCCCAGCAAACACTATTTTACCAAACATTTGCTTTTCCCTCTCCATGTGAAGTGCCTTCCTCCCCTTTGAAGTCCCAAACCACAATTCCCCCTTCTCCTTAGCTCAAGATGACACATAAACCGCCCAGTCTGTTCTGGGTTCCCATATTCTCATGGAACCTCTGTATGTACCTATGTAATAAATTTGGTCATACACTCCTGTTAATCTGTCTCATGTTAACTTGATTATTATTCCAGTCAGAAGAATTTAGAAAGGTAGAGGAAAATTATTTTCCCTCCCCCACACTAGCCACACAGCTACTGAATAATTGCCCAGTCAAAGCTGACTGCTATGTGTGCCATGCACATAACCTAATGTAAGGAGATAAGACAATTTACTTACTTCAAGATAGAGTTTTGTTATTTGGTTGTCATTAATTAACATAATCCTTATTAAAGACTCCAATTTAAGAGCCATGCATAGGATAAAGAATTTAAGTACCTTGTTTTATTGTAGATGTAGAATTATTTCGAACAGTTTCTGAATACTCTGAAGAAAAATATTAGAAAGAAAAATACATTAAAGTGCTTTATGATCCACCATACCACAAAAAGTATTTTTCATGGTATTATTTTTAAGTTCCAAAGGGCAGAATTATTTTCATATCTGTCAGCAAACCATCAGAATTGGTTATAACAAAAAGGCATACTTGAATAATGAAGGAGAAGCACTGCCTTCAAACAACAAAAAGCAAAAGCTGAAGAAAAGAATTGGCGCTGTTTTCTAAAAGAAGGATCATAATCATATTTCTATATTTTTATGATAGTATTCTTGATTTTAAAATATTATGAATTTAAAATTTGGCTCATGAAATTAGTATTTGAATGTAAAAATTCAAAATGTCACATTCAGCAACTAAACATTTTTAACATTTAAAATTCAGGGAAGGGGGTGGAATAAATAAATGTATGCAACCAAGTTCAGCTTTGAAAGGACTTATTGTCAAATACAGAATAGAATTTAGAAGTGGCTCTATTATCATAAATGTTCCAATGACACGAGAGCCTAATGATTTAGATTTACAGCCTAGTAACCTTTTATTTAATGGGGAATATATTTAAAACTTCATAAATATATGCAAATATTATAAACACTAATGTTTTGTAAGTTTAATCATCCTGTATATCAAATCATTTCCCTTAAATTAATGTAGAAGGAGAGGATGTAGTAACAGTTTACCCCTCTTGCTCACCAGAGAAACCACCCAGGAGAAAAATAATTGTACAAATGCGATTATATATCAAAAAGTTTAAATCATTAGTCATATTCTTTAAGTACTATATGTGTCCACAAGTAGTAGAAACTCTAATAAATGCAGAAAAAAATTGATACTGCTCACCCTTTGACTAAATATATTTAGAAGTAAAATTTTCCTTTTGTTAATTTGTCCTGATAAAACACAACATGACAAAGGAAAATATTTCTAGATTTGACTGTAAAAGTTTAAATATTTTTAACACACACACACACCTACACACAATAATAAAAGATGGGGGGAAAGCTAGGGGAAACATTTGCCATATAATCGATATCCTTAAAATGTAAAAAGTTCTTACAAATCAATAAAAACTTTGAACACCTGATAGAAAAGTAACCAAAGGGTATGACAATCAGTTCATAAAAGGAGAAATATAAATAACTTATCAGTCGTTTATATATTAAAACATTCACGCAGTCAACAAAATGAGCACATACTATCTGTCAGACGCTGATCTTAGCACAAAGGATACATCACTGGACAAAATAGACAAAAATCCTTGTTCTAGTAGAGCATACATATTAGTGTGGGTTGAAGGAGAACAGGCGAAATGAATAAAAGAATTAATTATATAGTATGTTAGAAGGTAATACATACTCTCACATAAATCATGAGAGAAAGATAAAAAAGGTTTTATATAGATTGATTATTGAAGCTCTCACTGAGAAGGTCACTTTTCAGCAAAGATGTGTAGAAAGTAAGGGTGCTGACCATGCAGATATCCTTGGGGAAAGCATTTCAGGCAGAGAGAATAGCAAGTGCAAAGGCCCTGAGGCAGGAGTGTGCTGTTACATTAAAATAAGAACAAAGAAGCCAGTGTGTCTGAAGTAGATAAGTGGAAAACAGAGTAGTAGGAGTTATCAAAAAGGTAATAGGGACCAGAGAGGTTACTGTTCTTATAATGCCTCAAAAGCAATTATAGGGGCTGTGATTTTGGTTTTACCAGTGGATGAGAAACCACTGGAAATTTTGAGCAGAGGAATGACATGATCTGACTTACATTTTTAAAGGACCTCCTTGGTTGCTCAGTAGAGAATAGACTATTAAGGCTTATGAAAACTGTAGCAAGTGAAACAAGGTACATTTTTTACTCATGAGATTGGCAAGTATTTTTTAAAGCAGGTCATAAAACAGCATGTATACTATGATTACACTTGTGTAACTATAATCATAGGTAATAGTCTTAAGATGTGCTAGGAAATAAGACCATTTATCAGGGAGATTTACTTTTTAAAAAAGGTCACATTAACAGCAACTGTTACTTTAATACCTATGTCATAGGGGAAAAAATGGCTTTGGAAGTGAGGCAGACCTGAGTTTGAATGATAACACTGTCACTTATTTTTTGTGTGACTTTTAACAATTTAATCAGCTTCTCTGTGCCTCAGGTTCATCATGAGTAAGATGGAAATAACAATGTCCCCATTTTACCCTCATTATTTCAAGGATTAAGCAAGAGAGTCCATGTAAAGCCCTTGGCGCAGATTAGGACCAAGCAAATATTAGTTTTTATTGCCCAAAATATTAGACTGTGTTGCATACTCAACATCAATCACCCACTTCCTTGTTAACCAAACACGGACATTGTTCGGGAATCCCCCCCCCTCGGGGAAGGAGGTCCAACCCCAGCAGTAAGGCCTGATTTTCAGTGGGTTGCAGTGGTCCCATGACCTATGCCAGGCATTGCTTTTGGCGTGAAGAGGTGTCACAGACCTGGCTGCTGAGACATTGAGACCTAAGGGAGAGTCTGCTGCGTGGCTTTTGGGAAAAATTTCCTCACCTTGAAGAGACTCACAAAACAAAACTTTTCTTTTCCACTGGACTTTGTCATGCCTGAATGTGGTACCTGGGAATTCTGTAGCCATTTTATGGACAAAACTAACAGGCTAAAGATAGCAAAGCATGATAATGCAAACAAAAAACCGGCCTGAGTCCTTGAATTAACCAACTTTGGAGCAGCCCTATCTAGGACTCCTTGCCATGTGACATATTTTCTTTATTGTTTAAGCCACTTGAGTCAGCCCATATCATCCTAACTGATATATTCCATTCATTCATTCATTCAGTCATTCATTCATTTTTCTGCTGGAAAACTTCCTCTTATCATATTTTTGCCATGTTCTCTTCTCCTCCATCAACATTGGGTAGAATCAACAAAGACACAGAGAGAATCAGAAATAAGATTTTCAAAATAACTGAATTGTTTCCCCTGAAAATAATTTAGAAAGGGCATTCTCTCACTTTTAAACAAATAGAACCTATCCCAAAGGATTGGTCTTTAAAATGGCTTTAGAAAAGAAAAAAAAGATGTGCTAAAATTTCTCTGAAAAATTTTGACTCAGAGATGATAACAGTTGGTCACTTTGGGCCTGTACTTAGATGATGTAGCTACACTGGTACAATCTGTCTGTTCTGTTTTGACAGAAACAGTGCCTGTGGCATTGACTCTGGTCACTTCGTTCATCACTCTGGTCATTTCGTTCATGATAACAACAGAAATAAACAATATAATCACTAGTGGCAGTGTATTTGGTGGTTAGGTAGGTGGGCTTGGAAATCAGACTGCCGGTATTGAAATGCAGGTAAAGATGGTGTGACCCGTACCAAATTGTCTCATCTAGTTAAGTCTCAGTTTCACATCTGGAAAATGGGGGATAATAGTACTTACTTTGAAGGGTGCTTACAGGGATTAAATCAAGTAAAATGATATGATTACATATAAGGATAATATTTCCATGTTCAGGCACATCCTCAGTCATATGCTACTTTTGAGCCCGGAGGTTACCCAGGTGTATAGGATAAGGTGAAGGAGAAAAACAAATGGTCTTTCCCATCACTAGATTTGTGGATCCAACATATCTAGGACCTACTGGAATGAGCCGAAATAGTTCAGGCAGGGGTGCTACCTGGTGTGAGAATTACACGAACCCCATAGTTTGGTGTCTGTGTCTCAGTAGATTTCATCTTAAGCTTCTGCATGTCCTCATTACTCTGATGAGAACTGGCCAACAGAAAGCACATAATCTGATGAAAACGTTCTTCATCATTATGATACTTAATCATGTTGCCTTCTATCTCAGACCCTCAAAGCCCTTGACATTAGCATTAACTCTCATCACACAGTAATTACTTATCTCCTTTAAAAGATAAAGAAATAAAAGAGATGGGAAGGCTACACCCGAAATGTGGGAGAGTGAAGGAAAGACGGCATTTTATTAAAAAGACAAAAGCAAATATGACAAAATGTTAATGTGTATTTTATCTGGGTATTGCAGAGTTTTTAAATTGTAATTTCTGTATTTTTTGTATGCCGAGAATGTTTCTTTTTTTTTTTTTTAATGTTTCTTAATTTTATAAAATTAAAAGGAAACAAAAGGACACATAATAACTGCAATTTTTTTTTAAGAAGAGTTGCTTTTTATTTATTAGTTGCAGGTGTACAAAACAATGTAATAAATAGTTAGACACCCCTCACAAAGTGATAACCCCTTCACCCCAAAGACTTGCTTTTTAATTACTCAGCACAAAATGAACCACTAGCTGGCATAAAATAAAGGCTGAAGAGCATGTAAGAATCACCATCCACTACACACACAGAAACACGCACGCAGAGGCACACACACCAGAATCCTTGAGAAATCTCATGGATCAACAAGGTCCTAGAAAAATGGGGCCAGACCAATATTCAGACATAGCACGCAGGCCAAAGTCTAACAGCATCAAGCTGAGAGAAGAAACAGAAGCAGCACATAGACTGTCACTCGGCTACTGCCTCGTACTAGAACCAGTAATGAAATTTGTTACATACTCACACAGATGTACCACATAGCTCACACACTAGTCACAAACATTTACTGTCGTCCACAGAGTTCACATTATTCTTCCATCTTAAAAACTTCACATTCCAGTGTTTGTGCATAGGTAAATATTTTCCTCTACAGTTGCTATAAAACAATATTACATATAAATCACAAGTTTTGGTTCATCAGTTCTAGGTGAAGAATTTATCTTCAATTTTAAAACTGATACATTAACTCAGAAAAAATTATTTGATGCAACTCAGTATATGTTCGAAAATTAGTTATCAAAATACAAGATTTTAGTATAATCTGAATTATTTCATGTTTAGTGAAGTTCACTTGGTGGTAAAGGCTTTTGTGTTTTTTCCCTAAGACTTCTGATTTTTAATGAAGTCTGATTATTCAGGGACATTGACAGAAGTTTTCTTCCTTACGTGAAGTCTCTAACAATTTTTTTTTTTAACAATTAGATCTTAACACCACAATGAACTTCATAGATTATGGAATAAGAATAGGAAGCCGCAACCCTAAAACATTTTAAAACTTAAGTTGTGATACTAAAACAGACTCTCTCACTTAACAATTCTTTAAATGTTGTATTTTACAATACCAATAACTACTAGAATAGTTTTAATAAGGTGTAGATGGATAAAAATCTAATGTGATCCTTTAGGCACTATGGGGAGTTGCAATGGTATTAAAAGAAGATTGTGAAGAAAGGAGGAAAAAAAGTTAACACTTCTATGTCTAAAAATTTGTTTTTCATGGAAATCTAAACAGACAATGATCAAAAATCAGTTTTAGATTGAAAAACCAAATATAATAACCATAAAACTTGTATTTAAGTCATAACTTCGTAAATTTTAAAAATCCAACACCACACAAAACCACTGGGCTCTAAGATGTTCACTGGTAATTTCCCCTTACTATTAACTACAGTTAAAAATTTGTATTCTAAGCCAAGATAAAAAGATGGATGTGTACAGTGAAGGAAAACAGTAAAGAACTCTAGCTTCTTTCATAAAACCCAAACAAAACATTGAGTCATTCTGGCAAAGACACAGGACTTACTTCCAAAGGGCATTTGAAACTAAAGCTTAATTAGGTGGGTTGTTCCTCAAATAGTTGGAAATTTTGTTGAGTAAACACACTTTGTTTGCCTTCATTAAAGTACTAGTTTATTCATGTCCAATGAAAGAAATCCTGTAGGAAAAAAAGCTGAAGTAACTGGTGTTTTGTTTTTTAATTTCCAAGATATTATTCCTAACGACGATCTCTCAGATAAGGGAAAAAAATAAATAAATTTATTGAAGATTTACTGAGCTCTTTCTACGTGCCAGGAACTATTCTAAGTGCTTGGTCTGTATTAGCTCATTTAACCCTCACAACAGCCCTCATTTTCCCAATGAAAGAGAAACATGGAGTAACCATTACAGCTACCCCATGAGGAAGCCCACTTAGTTTCTAAATTCATCCTCCTAACCACCGTACTCTGCTACCTTTTGAGCTCAGCCCATCGGCTGAGAGTAGAGTCAGACTGCCTCAGAGAAAAAACAGGTTTCTGTCCATCAGAAATGATATGCAGTGAATTGATTTGAAATGCATTATAATAGAGTGTATTTGTGTGGGAGGTATTTCCTATTTGAAGGTTTTAAATGAGAGAAGATTGTTTTTATTCAATTGACAAGGACATTGAACTTCCCAGTACTTATTTTGATCAGTCCTTGTATAACCCTTACACACACACACACACACACACACACACACACACACACACTCACACACACTGTTCCGCTAAGGACTTTTAGCTCCCGATGCCTTATTTTTAATAGGCATATGGAGAACCTGCACTCATTTTGCCATGAACTAGCCACCATTTTTATGGCCTGTTTACATCAGCATTATCTCTTGCAGGAGCCCCTAAAAGCAGAGCTGTAACTGGGAGATTAATGCTGGCCTCAAAGTGAGGCATCACCGTCCACTGCTGGGCCCCCTTATCAAGTGGTGCCCCCCACTTTAGACATGTTCATTTTGTAACCTATGAAGAATAAAAGGACATTTTTCTACAATTTTTGCTTGAGCTTTAAATAATCTCAGGGGGCTTGAGAGGGGAAGGGAGGAATGGAGAAAGAGTGAGTGCTAAATATGGAACATTTACCACAAACACAAGGCAGAGATCTGATGACTGTTTATCAATAAATAAAACCTGTACCCAGAGCCCAAGGTATATTACATTGAAACCTGACAGCTTTGGGTAAACAGAAATGCTTTCTTGTTCAGGAAAGGCATTCCAGAGAGATTCAGATGTTTCTTAATAAATACAAATAGAAACCTAATGGTGGCTTCTGAATGTCTATGGAAGAAGTCCTAGGGGCAGCTTACCCTGGGCAGCATAAACTGTCCATATCAAAGAAGAGAAGAATTGCTGGTGAAGAGATTTCTAGCAAAGAGTTAAAAGTTCGCTTGCTCTCCTTTGGTGCTTTGCAGCTCCCAGTCTGTAGTTGTATTAAGCACTCACTGAGACCTCACTATTTGCATAGCACCTGGGACCTGGGGAAGGTATAAAAGAAGTGTTAGACAGCTTCCTTGCCCTCCAAAAGCTTTCAATATAGTTGGTGAGAAAACATACCCCATGGAACAATTACGTAATAATGACAGACTGTGACCAGGCAATTAACAAATCTCTGAAGAATGTGTCAAAATATAAACCAAAGACCAGAAAATGTGAAGCAATTTGGTGAGTTGTAAAACAGAGATGGGCAAAGAGGAAGAGAATAGGAGTTCAGGGAGGAAAGGAGAGTTCACCAGCAAAACCTTAAGCAGAGCCTATTTGTATGCTGAATCAAACACTTGAAGTCCAGAAGAGAGGTTAACCAAGGAAGTGAGGGCCAAGGTGTTGTTAAAACATAAGCTGAGGGCAGCCAGATGGCTCAGTTGGTTAGAACGTGAGCTCTCAACAACAAGGTTGCCTGTTCAATTCCCACATAGGATGGTGGGCTGCACCCCCTGCAACTAAAGATTGAAAACAGTGACTGGACTTAGAGCTGAGCTGCGCCCTCTACAACTAGATTGAAGGACATGACTTCGAGCTGATGGGCCCTGGAGAAACACACTGTTCCCCAATATTCCCCATTTTTTTAAAAAATGTCTTCTGTTTTAAATATATATATATATATATATATATATATATATATATATATATATATATATATTAAATAATATATATATATACACACACATACACACACACACACACACACATCAGCTGAGGAGCTAAGACTTTATCTGCCAGAAATTTGGGAACTACCAGGCAGGGTATGACCAAAAAAAAGAGCTTTCGGTGGGTGGGAGGCTGTGTTGTAACACAACTGAGAGAAGCAGACAAACATGCTTGACCATCTCTTATGAAACTTCCTGTGGTTTTGTGAGGGACTCACAGGGCCCAGGATGAGTGCTGGGGGGACATTGGGAAACATAACACCAAATCCTTGACCTTTATTAGCACTGACTGCTGTTGTCAAAAACAATCAGGCACAATTCAATCTCCTACTAAACTCAAAAAATTCAAATGATCTGAGTAATATCAGGGAGGAAGAAATTTTTCCCTCTGTCTTCTTAGGTCCAGTATCTGGAGCCTTTATAAATTAATCTGGCAAAAGAGATTAAAAGGAGAAAAGGGTTTAATCCATATGCATATGGGCCTTTCATAGAAAAGGAGTGAAAGCTCTAAGAAGCAAATAGACGGTTTTATCAAAGTGGGGAGAAGGGAGTTTAGGCCTTCGGTAGTGGGGGGTACATTGTGGGAAGGTGACTAGGAAACATATGGTAAATAAGGGTTGTAAGGTTTGTTAAACTATTATATCCAGAGTCATTCTCCTCTTTCTGGTATAGGGGAAGAGGACACCTTTACAAATGAAAATTTCCTTTATAAAAGCAAACTTCCTTTACAAAAGGGAAACTTATATACTCTGGTTTTAGAGCGTTTCCTGAGTCAGCTATTCCTCAGTTACCCTCACCTTAAACTAATCCTTTTGCCAAAGTGGCATATTTTCGGGTGGCAAAACATTGAAAAGAGCCAAACTATCAAAAAGACTTCAGAGGCTGCCACATTTCTTTTTGCTTCTTCAGCTACTGCTTTCCCCACAACCCGTCAAATGAAAAGAAGTAGTTTATTCACCTTTGCTATAGGAACTTCTAAACTTCGAACTTCTAAATTTAGAAATTCTTTTAAGACGAACAAGATGTATTTTCTTAGTTATATGTGTCTTCACCTCCCTGGGTAGAATGTACATTCTGGCTGTATGATATTTGTTTAAAACACAGAAGACAACCGTATTTGTTGAAAGATTCTCTTTACATCAAATCATTACTGTAGTAGCTAAAAAAATAAGTACAAAATCATGGCAAAATAGAACACAATAGGTAGAGTCAAAAGCAAATAGCAGAAACTTCTAAATCTTGACTATGGGCATGGTAGTTGACATAATTGTATGCAATTGTCAAAACTCCTTGAACTATGCTCTAAAAAGGACGAATTCTACTGTACATAAATATTCCTTGATTTTTAAAATGAGGGGAAGGTAATTAACAAACTAGAAATAGGTATTTGAAAATTTTGTCATAAACAGCAAATGTCCATAATCCATAAAGTGCTCCTAAGGCTCAAGAAGGGCATAACTCAAAAGAAAAATGAGAAAAAGATCATATAGTTCACACATACACACACACAATGGAAATAGCCCTTAAACACACAAAAAGGTTCAAAATAAAACCACTGCAAGATATCACTCTTTTGGGTGGCCAGGCGGCTCAGTTGGTTAGAGCATGAGCTCTGAACAACAAGGTTGCCGGTTGGATTCCCACATAGGCTAGTGAACTGTGCCCTCCACAACTAGATTGAAGGACAACAGTTTGGAGCTAATGGGCCCTGGAGAAACACACTGTTGCCCAATAGTCCCCAATAAAATTTATAAAAAGACATCACTCTTTTCTGTCAAACTGGCAAAAATCCGAAACTTAGACAATTTTGTTACTGAGGTTACAGGAAAACAGGCATTCCTGCATATGGTTGTTTGAATGTAAAATGGTTCACCTCCAGGGGAGGATAATCTAGCAATATCTAGCAAAATTACACGTGCCTTTCCTCTTGTGGGAAACAATTTCAAAGACACATTGGCAAAAATATAAAATGTCTCATGGCCAAGGTTATGACTGTACTATTACTTATAATAATTTTAAAAATGGTAACAACCCAAATATCCATCAATTGGGCGATTAGTTAAATGGAATACTACGTAGCCATAAAAAGAAATGAGAGCAATCTTAACACACTGCAATGGAATGACCTCTATGATAAATCATTTAAAAAAGAATAGTGCAGGGAGTGGCCTGTTAGCTCAGTTGGTCAGAACATGGTGCTAATAACACCAAGGTTGCCAGTTCGATCCCAGAATGGGCCACTGTGAGCGGCACCCTCCTTAAAAATAAAAATAAGAAAATAGTCCAGAACAGTGTTTGTAGTATGTTTTGTATTTGAAAAATATTTTTTTAAACAACCAACAGAAAGATAAACTTAGGAATAATAACAATTAGTTACTTCTAGGGGGATGGAGGGAACCAGTTGAGGGCACAGAGAATAGAAACACAACTTACGGGAACATATCTTGGTCTATAGTTTTGATTTTGGAATTATGTGAATGTTTACATAATTAAAATTTAAGTTTAATCAAAAGGGGGGAAAGCAATCCCTACTAATTGAAAACACATTAAAATAATAAGTGAAACTAACTGAATATTAGCATCAGAGACACCCAAGAAAAACAATTGTCCTGAATGTCTTTAACTAATATTTTGACCGTATGTCTTAGTGTATATATTCTCAGTATAAAATAATTATCAAGTAATCTTAAACTGTACTAGTGTTATAATTGTATTATTTTGAAATCATTATAGGTATATTATAAGATAAAGTAATTAAGTGATAATGCTGGCATTGTTTTTTATGCTCATATTTTTTAGAAATATACTTTGAAGTATGTATGGATGAAGGGACATGATATTTGGGAATTGCTTGAGCAAAAGAAGGAAAAGGGAATGGAATCTTGACAATTGTTGAATGTTGGTGATGGATATATTGGGATTCATTATGCAGTTCATTCTCATGTTAAATTTCATAATAAAAAATTTTGAAAGAAACATATGATCTCTATTTGTTGTGACAGTCCACTGGAACACAATCACCACCCCCTTATACTATTTAAAATAAATAGTTTTAAAGCTGGGACCAGATCTGAACTCCTGTGAAGAAACCTCTTAGCATTCTTTCATTTCCAAAACTCTTTAAAAATCTTAAAAGATAGAGCTTCACTGTGTCACTGAGTGATATTTCAGTTAATAGCTGCATTTCTACATGGAGAAATTAATAACAGGATTATAATAATAATAGCTTCTTGTGTCTTGGGCCATCCTTTTTAAAATGCTCATGGCACTTTCTCATGTAGTTATCTCAGCTTCACCTAAGGGCTTTGTAATTACTGCCACTTCACAGATGGGAAACTGAGTCTCAGAGAAGTTAAATGATGTGTCCGTGATCACAGCAGAACTGACATTGGGACTTAGGTAGCTAATTATACAGTTCAACTCTTTAATTCGAACTACAGGGAAATTAACACCAAGAGATGAGATTAGAACTCATATTTTAGCTTTTACTCCAGCACTCTGGTCAAAGAGTACATATATATATTAGAAAGATCACCAAACAAAAGAAAGGTCTTAAGACCCTAAATTTCATATTTAATGGATAGGCTGGAACTAGTTAAAATTGTCACTGTACATTTGGACTCTTGCTAGGTGTGCGTGCGTGTGTGTGCGTGCGTGTGTGTGTGTGTGTGTGTGTGTGTGTTTATCCATCTGGCTCTCTTTTTCATCACTGCTGTGAAATCAATGATGTCCTTTCCCTTTATTTGAAAGTCCAGTTCACGGGCTCGTGTCTACAAAGTAATCATGGTAGGACACGGTGGTTATTGAATGTGTTTCTCCTGGCTTGGCCACATTCTTTCCTGCAGAGAAGAATTAAGCTAATAAGTTCATCAAATAGTCACAGGATATGTTCTTACAGGACAAGCCTAAGTCTTGAACACCTTCTCTTTATTGGAAAAAAGTTGTTGACTTACATGTTTTAAAATGATGCTCACGTTTGTTGAAGCAATACTGGCATGTGACCAGGCCATAACTAGAGGACTACCATCGTCAGTCTTTTTTGTTTTTCCATCTTCAAAAACAGCCTTAACTGTGCAGCCTCATCTTTAACTATTTGATTCTTCTGACATTTCTAATGTGAAAAAGAGAAATGACTTCCAACCCAAATTCCCATGTTGCTCTTGGTCTTTGATTTATGTAGCACTCTGGTATTACTTGAATATTTTTGTTTTATTATTTTTCAAAAGGCAGTATAATGACTTCTTATTTTTCCTTAGGGTTTTCTTATAATTTGGGTCAAAGTAACTTTTTGCAAATTAAAAAGTAAAAAGAAGTCATGTGAAAAATTACAAAAATTTAATTTGTAATTAAATTACAAATTTAATTGCATACAAAGAAAGGTATGCATTTTGATCCCATTAAAAAAATCAACTACGATATATATATGTATATATGTATATATATGTATATATATATAAAATATATATATATATTATATATATATATATAAAATTCAACCACATTAAAAGTTACATAAAAACATTTATGCATTTATCATATATGGACATTAAAATCATCCTGTTAGTATCATAGAGAAATGTTCATGATTTAATATCAAGTCAAAAATATAGGATACAAAACTAAATATACAGCATATCCCTATTTTGTCTAAAAATAATTTATGGATAGAAAAAAAGGCTAAAAGGAAATACACCATAATGTTCATAAATACGTATTATCTTAGCCTGGTGGAACTATGGGTCATTTGTATTTTCTTTTTTTATGTTTTTCTACATTTATAGGTATCCCCTGCTTTTCTTGAGTTTGATTTATATCATTTTACTGTTACAAAAGACCTACATTAGTACCTATTTTCGCTGACTGAAAGAAAAAGAAGATTTTTACTTTCACACACAGAAAAAGTGGAATGTGAAAATGGCATTTAGCGTTTGTTCTGCAGTGAGCCATTACACAGTTACAGAGGCAGGGCAAGTGAAAGTGGCACTGCTTTTACTTACGGTTATATGTGTTACTTGGTATGATTTGGTAGGTTAGTTTGGGGGTCTGGGAAAGCTCAAAGTTTTTTCCATAGAAACGAACAGTAATTGCTTCTTCAGTTTACACTGTTTTGGATTACAAAAGATTTCATGAGAACACTGTGCTTTATAGTGGGGGAAACCTTTAATGGATTTTCTAAAATAGATATGTATCACTGCTACCATAAGAAAAAGGATCTTTTAAAGTCTTTTCTACCCCAGTGTTTAATTTACAATAATGGATAATTTTAATAGTGATTATTCGTAATGCCCAGCAACGCTGTGGCATGCAGAAATGGACTACAAAACGTACTGTTGACTGGATAGTTCAACAATTCACTTTTCCAAAATTCCATCTATCCCAGTAGCACACGCCCAAATACAAAGACATATTCCCCTGTGACATTTTCCCCTCTGTTCCCTCTCTATATTCTCAGTCCCCATGTTAGCAAAACTTGGAATAACTTGCTCTTTTCTGATGTACTAATTTAGCAAATAGATTTTGATAAATACGGAAACCTACAGATGTAGCCAGAGGGTGATGTTCATTTAGTTTTATTATTGATCTTGAAAAATAAAAAATAAAAAACTGGCTTGTCTATGTTGACATTGTCATGTTGAAGTATTTTTAACTAGAACAAAAATAGAACTGTTACAGTTTCCATTTTCTTCAAACAGCTACATGTTATAAGTGGTTGGAATGATAAAAACCAACCAGGACTTCTCATCTTAGTTTAGAAGCCACAACTGTGGAAGCTCAGCCACCTGACAAATACCAATAGAATACCACCCCTCATCCCACACTTAGAAGCATCTGCCATTACCAACAAGTGAAAGGGGCAGGGAGACTATGACACCACCAGACTTCCTCCTGTGGATAGTGACCCACTATCAAAACCCTGGCCTTTGAAATTAAATGATGTATGTATTTTTCAGTGCATTTGGCAATACCTTGGCCAGACAGCATAGCGGTCTTGTAGATAAAACAGCCACATTAGGTTATTCTCAAACTATTAGCCATTTTTTTCGTTGGGGGAAATTGAAAATAAAAGAAGCACATCCACAAACATAATCACTACAACTCCACAAAAAAAGGGGGAGGAAAGGAACCTGGAAAACAGACTTAAGAGAAGATACAAATTTGGAAATAGAACATTTGGGCTTGAGTAAATTATTTTACTTTTCTTCAATCTTAGTTTTCTCATTTGCTAAAAGAGGATGTGTGTAATATACATCAGTGATTAGCTCAGGAGAGTCAGTTATGGGGGATTTTCACTTCCCAATTTTTTTAAGAGACTGAAAATGCCTATTTCATAAGGTGCTAATAAGGATCAAGTGGCACAATGAGTGTAAAAGTTTTCGTAGACAGTAACACTCTACCATGATTATGGTTGAAGATATGTCTAGCAAAACTCAGTGTTGATCAAGCATTGGGAAAAGATAATCTCGTTTTCCCTCCCTTCTTCACTTATTGGCATCGAATTAGGAGCTACATCTTAGTGTTTAAGAAAAAGCACTACATCCCCAAAGCTCTCTCCCCAGCCTGGTGCCCAGTCAGAAATTCTTTTTTTTTTTTTTTAATATTTTATTGGGGAAGGGGAACAGGACTTTATTGGGGAACAGTGTGTACTTCCAGGCCTTTTTTCCAAGTCAAGTTGTTGTCCTTTCAGTCTTAGTTGTGGAGGGCGCAGCTCAGCTCCAGGTCCAGTTGCCGTTGCTAGTTGCAGGGGGCACAGCCCACCATCCCTTGCAGGAGTCGAACCGGCAACCTTGTGGTTGAGAGGACGCACTCCAACCCACTGAGCCATCCACGAACAGCTCAGCTCAAGGTGCCATGTTCAATCTTAGTTGCAGGGGGTGGAGCCCACCATCCCTTGGGGAACTCGAGGAATTGAACTGGCAACATTGTGGTTGAGAGCCCACTGGCCCATGTGGGAATCGAACAGGCAGCCTTCGGAGTTAGGAGCATGGAGCTCCAACCGCCTGAGCTACCGGGCCGGCCCCCAGTCAGAAATTCTTATGGTCTTGGATTTTCCTCGGTCACCCAACAAAGCCCCATTGGTATCGACTAAGGGTAGCAGCCTCCACCCTGCAGGAGAGCTTGAGTTCAAAGAACCCTTTTGTGCTTTTCTAGAGAGCTCCTGTAGAGTAATACTGCAGTGGATATAACGTGACTTGTCAGCCAATCCTTCCCTCCTCACCCAGGGATTGCTAAGGATTTGATGCTTTCCATTTGAAATCAATTCTCTCTAAGAACTTTTCCTTACCACTCCTCACCTCCACCTCCTGAGGGTAACAGTGTGTCCTTGGACATTTTGGTTGGATGTATTTATTGTGTGCATTTCCATAGGAAAGGTCAAAACCATAAAGAGGTGAGAATTATGAGGGGAAAAGAGGTCAAAAATGGAACATTGGCTTTCTTTTTCTTTGTTTGTTTGGATGTCTTCAGTAGAAGGCAGCAAAACCTATGAGGTATGGAAAGCAGGAAGGAGAGGCTGAAAGGGAGATGTAGAAAACAAAGGAGATATGAGATCTCCAGAACAAACTTTACCTCATAATTTTGCCTGATGCTGGCTCCATAAACAGAACGTCCCTTTTCCCCTCTGGGCAAAAGAGGCAATCAGAGTAATTAAAAGTTCAGGGCTTGTTAGATGTTAAGTACCTGTATTTCAGCTGAGAAAAAAGCTGTTACATAAGGTAGGGATTTGTCTGTTTAGAACTGGCCTGGAGAAATCAAGCTGGCAGCAAAACCTGCTCTGTTTCCCTCTGAGTTTTGCTGCAACCCCTAAGTTATAATCAGAGGAAGGAAACGCCTGAGAGATCTGAAGGTTTTAATTGTTGTCAACTGCAATTGGCTTGGATTACCGCACAGCAACGTAGCTCAAGGTCAGTGTCTGCCACTGTAATCAGCTGCCTGAATGTATGATTTTAGCTGGGTGGCACCATTTCTGGACAAGAGCCGTGTAGCTGCATTTAGACAAGCTTAGAGCCGGGAACATTGGCTGACAGAGATTCAAATGTAAATTTATCCGCAAGTGAGAGCAGCGATATACCCACCATATTTTTCATGCAAAATAGGACCTTGCCAGAGAGCTTCCAAAGAAAACAGGAAGTGGCCGTGATTGGGGGGTCAAGAAACCACGTACACTCCAAAGGCAGGAGCTTTCGTTTCTTCTAGTCTAGTGCAGTGAGGACTGGCAGGGTCCAGGAAGACCTGGAGAGGAGGGGAGGCAGGGATGGAGCAACAGTGTGTGTCTGGTGCCAGCAAAACTCCTGTGGAAGAAGGAGATGTTGGTTTTGTATGAAACACAAATCTGCTTCCTCCTACTTGACATAGAACACTTGATCTTTTCATGTCATGAACAATGAAAGGGCAGGGGGCGGGGGCGGGATTCCTCTTAATTTCTTTTTGAAGAAAGTTTTGTTCCCACCCTAGGTCAGACTCAATACTTTGTGCAACACGTATAAGTTTCCCCAGGACCTCCCAGAGCCTGGGGTAGAGAGTGGGGTGGAGGTGGGGCAAAGGTCTCCCCAGGGGCGAGAGCTGCTTCTTCTGCAAGCAAGCAAACACACGGTAGAGGGCCCTTCCTGAGCTGTGCAGTTAGAGGCCCAGTGTTTATATCACTGTGTACTAGCATTGGCCCAGCACTTCAAAATGAGTACTGTCTCGAAGCTCCTACACTTTCAGCCTTCCCATACGAGAGGTGAGAAAATAGATGGACATAAAAGCCAGTCCGAATCATAGGAAAATCACTAACAGAGCCAATTCAGAACTCTGGCTCAGCCCTCAGTGTCTTGCATGTAGTAGAAAGCCCAAAGCACAGCCAGGAGCCGTGAAAGACCCCAGGTCTGATTTCTCCCTGATAGGAGCAGGTGAGGTGGTACTGATTCTTCAACAGATGTGAAGATGGGTGTTGGGAGGAAGATTGTTTCAAAATGACATCTTCTCAAACTCCATGACTTCTTTCCTCTCATTCTAAGATGTGCCCACTCCCCTCAAAGACCCACCCCTCTGAGAATCTCCACAGGGCACTGAGTTGTTATTGGTAGCACTGCTTCCAATCTGAACGTCTTGGAGACAAGAAAAGATGGTTCCCTAAAGTGTCCTTCAAGCTTTAAAAATTATCTTCTATGAATAAAACAGTAAAACTTTTCAATGTAAAAACAGGCATAATAATTTATTTAAAAATCACCTAAAAAGGCCGGCCCGGTGGCTCAGGAGGTTAGAGCTCCGTGCTCCTAACTCCGAAGGCTTCCAGTTCGATTCCCACATGGGCCAGTGGGCTCTCAACCACAAGGTTGCCAGTTCGATTCCTCGAGTCCTGCAAGGGATGGTGGGCTCCGCCCCCTGCAACTAAGATTGAACAAGGCACCTTGAGCTGAGCTGCCTCCCGGATGGCTCAGTTGGTTGGAGCGAATCCTCTCAACCACAAGGTTACCGTTTCGACTCCCGCAAGGGATGGTGGTCTGTGCCCCCTGCAACTAGCAATGGTAACTGGACCAGGAGCGGAGCTGCGCCCTCCACAACTAAGACTGAAAGGACAACAACTTGAAGCTGAACGGCACCCTCCACAACTAAGATTGAAAGGACAACAACTTGACTTGGAAAAAAAAAAAGGCCTGGAAGTACATACACTCTGTTCCCCAATGAAGTCCTTTTCCCCTTCCCCAATAAAATCTTTGAAAAAAAATCACCTAAAGAAAGATCAGTCTAGGTAATCTTTTTGGGAAGAGATATTTCCTCTAGGGGGAGCAGGCTGGTACCTGCAGCAAAGTTTCTGAGTAAATGTGGCAAATGTCAGCGAGTTGGGCAGATGCTGGCAACATGCTGAGAGATCTGGAAAGGTAAAGCTTCACAACTTTACAACAGACCCTGATGTATTGGTTGGAGGAAATCTTTGACCTAGTTCATTTCTCTGTCTTCTACAATAAAAAATGTCTTGATCTCTTGAAAGGCATTCAGATTAAAAACAAAAATATTATGCCAGAGAAGGACAAATACTGCATGATCTCACTTATATGTGGAATTGAAAAAAAATCAAAACAAATGAACAAAACAAAAACAGACTCATAGAATTAAAGAACAAACTGATGGTTGCCAGAGGGAAGGTGGGAAAGGGGATGAAAAAGGTGAAGGGGAATATAAGTCAATAGTGTGATAACTTTGCACGGTGACAAATGATTACTAGGTTTCGTGTGGTGTTCACATTGCAAAATATATAAATGTCGAATCACTACATGTCTACCTGTAATTAATATAATATTGTATGCCAACTGTACCTTAAAAAAAAAAAAGAGAAATTGATCCAAAAGGATAAAAAAAACTTTTGATAAGCTCATTTGATTCTGAAATCCACTTAGAGATGAACCAGAAAATTCCAATTTGAAACTATCACACTGGTTTTCAATAATCATAACAAAATACACTGTAATAAAAAAGATTATGCGTACTTCAGGCTTTGGCAATGAGATCTTCATTATATGCAACATTTAAAACGCCTTCAAACTGACTTTTTTAAACTCATAGACAGACAACAGAATGGTGTTTACCAGAGGAGAAGGGAGGTGGAAGGGAGGATGATGAAGAGGGTAAAGGGGGTCAAATACATGGTGATGGAAGGAGACTAGACTCTGGTGAGCACACATTAAGAGTATACAGATGTTGTATTATAAAGCTGTACACCTGAAATTTATATAATGTTATTCACCAATGTTATCCCAATACATTTATTTTTTAAAAACTGATTTTTTTTAAATCCTCCACCTTTCCATCTCTAGGTGTAACTACTTTCAAGTCATATTACACTTTGTTCCAAAAGAACACTTTACCTGTAACCACTGCAACTAAATAAATAACTTGATGGGTTACGGTGGTCTGTTAGGTCTCTTGTGAGCTATGTATACAGTCCTAATAAATTCTTCCCCGAGAGAAGACCTGCCAACAATCAGAATTGTCCACAGACATGTAGGGTGTCTCCTTGTTGGTGGGCTCAGTGTAGACTTAACAACTATTGTCAAGGTATTACACAAAGGTCAAAAGCTGGGTGAGTTGGTAGATTAAACAGTGTTTACCAAGTTTTTTAAAAATCACAACTAATATTAAACACATTTTACATTGTAACTCAGTATATAGGCTTCATATATATATTTGTTATGAGTTGAATTGTGTCACTCCCCAACGATATGTTGAAGTCCTAACCCCCAGTCAATGTGACTTAATTTGGAAATAGGGTCTTTGCAGATATCATCAAGTTAAAATGAGGTCATTAGGGTAGGCCCTAATCCAGTCAGACTGGTGTCCTCATAAGAAGAAGGAAATTTGGACACAGACACACACAGAGAGAAGGGAATGCCACATGACAACACAGGCAGAGATTGGAGTGACGCAGCTGCAAGCCAAAGAACGCCAAGGATTTCTGGCCGCCATGAGAAGCTAGGAAGAAGAAAGGAAGAATTCTGCCCAGAGTTTCAGACGCAGCATGGCCTTCGTGACATCTTGATTTTGGACTTCTAGTTTCTGAAACTGAGAGAATAAATTTCTGTTGCTTTTAAGTCACCTGGTTTGTGGTACTTTGTTATGGAAGCCCTAGGAAACGAAGACAATAATAAAATAGAAGTGTTCCTAAATGTTATTTATCTTTACCATGGGCAATTCTATTCTATTCTATTTGAAAATGCTTGTCATAATCCGGTTCATTGATTTCACTCCCACTAATGCTGTGATCCACAAGGTGAAAAATACTGGACTAGAAATGTCCTTTAATGTTCTTTCCAAATTTGAGAGTCTGTGACTCTACGGGATATAAATGGAATGTAGATCAGGAGAAACAGAACGCAAAAAGGACCTAGTTGTGTACCCTATTCTCAGCAGAGCCAGTCTTTACTCCATGATCCCTTACAGATCTGGAAAAGACAAATATTTTAATATTAGACAATACAAAGTTGTAACATTAAGAAAAGTTCATTTTTTTAACAATATTTGGCTATTGCTCATCGTTCCCGTCCCCCAAGAAACAGATATGAAAACACCTAAATGTGATGAATTTTATCCCAACATTCTAGATTACCTGACAATTCCAGAGGTGGTCAAAGTATACAACTTGCAATCAGAAGATGACTAAGTTCTGGGAACTAATATACAACATGGTGATTATTGTCAACAGTATTGCATTATAGGCTCGAAAGTGGTAAGAGAACAGATCGTAAATGTTCTCACCGCCAAAAAGAAATGGTAATTATGTGATGCGATAGAGGTATTAGTTAACACTACCGTGGTAATCATATTGCAGTATGTGAGTGTATCAAATCAACATGCTGTACCCCTTAAATTTACGCAATGTTATATATCAATTACATCAATTAAACAAAAACAAAAACAAACTCGACAATTTCAGCCCTATTATAAATGCCTGTGAAGCAGAGTCAGGGTATAGACTTCCCATCGTGGTTATTTGGCTATGAGATTTGCCCAGTACTCCATCAAAAAGACATTGTTTTGTAGATTGGAACCTACCTGCAGGGTTGACTGATTGCAAGCGGGCTGAGGTTGACTGATTCCCAACTTGGCTAATGCTAGGGAGACGGTCGGTATTGGAGGGTGACAAAAAGCATTGGCTTTTCTGTCAGATAGCCCGTCAGGGTCAGGTCAATTTAGGTTCACAGCCTTGAGTTCTTCTGTAGCGTCCCTCAGCTTCAATTTACTTATCTCTTAAAACAATGATAATAACCCCTACCGCCCTAGGATATTGTTGGGATTAAATAAATTCATCCCATAGTCATTAATACACAATAATATTAACGATCAATAATACATAATTAATTTGTACAGAATTAAGGTACATAAAGCATTGTGCTTGTCACACTGTAAACCCTTAGTAAACATTAGATATTTTTATCATTATAAGACCGTATGCTCCTGGAAAGCAGAGACTGTGGTTTAGATATCTTTGTGTATACCTCATAACTCCGAACATAGTGCTTTGTACGGGCAGGTTGCACAACAGCGTTGGTTGGAGAAATTTACTGCTCACAACACAATAGCATTCCTGCCGTTTCTTTCTCCTTCATTAACAACACCTATTTCTCAAAGGAAGACTGCAGTCAAAAACGCCACAATGAACTTTAAGGGCATTAAATGAACCTCCTTAATCTAAATGGCAGCAGCAAGTGGACTTGTTCTCAGCTTCAAAGACAGGAAAGTTAAAGGGCATGTGTGAGGGCCATCATCAGTCTGTCAGCAGGGCTGGAAATAGAAGCCAGAATTCCCCACAGCACGACCCCGAAGGGGTAGGCTAGGCCTCTTTACAGCACCTCATCTGAGGAGAGCTTAACGAACTACAGTACATTTCTGGGACAAATGGGATTTCTCAAAGGGAAGAAAGGCTTTCCCTTCTTTTTCATTTTGTCATTCATGAGAAGACCACGCAATAATTTTAGGGATCATTTTGAGAGAAGGAAAAAATGATTACTGCCAACCCTTTTTGCTTTCGCAAAACACGTCAGTCCTTGGTCAGAGGCACGGCATTTTACATTTTTGTCTCTGTGCACCCTGCATCCTTCACTTGGAATAATATCATAGACCCTTTTCCGCGTTGCTCCATTTCATCATAAAGGTACTTTTTAATGGCTGCATCTTAGACGACTGTGTGGGTGTGCTACCATCTACCAAACCACTCCCCCATTTGTGTGTGTGTGTCATTTAAATAGTTTTCAGGAAGTCACTGTACATTCGCAAAAGCATATGTGTCAAATTAACTCCTTTCTTTGTGCGAGCAAAAAACGAGTTTACGAACCTTTGAGATAGACTAACTGGAAATAAGGAAAGGCTAACCTATTCCCCGATTATTTTTCCTTTACCTACTTCTCACAATCCAATCAATGAAATTCATATTTTCACACTAACTGACCATACTACCTCCCTCGGAAGATTGACTTTCCCCCTAAAGTAATGAAAGACAATGGAGCAGATGTAAGGGGGGCATTGCTTTTGCTGTCCCAGTTTTCCATCCGTGTGTGGTGGCTTTGTGGTTTTCTCCCCAAAGCCATTCCACTCTCCTTTATTATGTATCAGCCTTGTGACTCTAGCTCCAAAAGTCAGTCCTGATTAGTCTAAAAGGATTGCTTTCAAACAAAGTAGAATGTGACCTCCATCCCCACCAAACTGGGAAATGGTATTCTACCTGTTTCTAATCCTTCTCCTGGGGCCAGTGGGCTGGTGTGGGCAGGCCCTTCTCATAATGAATGGTAGAAGAACAAACCCCAATAGCAAGCCCATTTCAGAACTGCTGGCATCACAGCTGCTAATATCCCAAATATTATGGCCAAATATGGCCAAAGTAAGTCATATGACTGAATCCAGTGCACAGTAACCTTGACCATGATGAGAGGGCACCGTGAAGTTAGATGGCAAAGGGTGTGGTATAAGAGGGGTGAGAAAGGGGGGTCATTAATGCAAGCTGTCACACATCTCTATCAGCATGAGAACAATCCCTCCTCTTTCTAGTTTTTTAAAGGGTTTTTATCATCAATAGATGTCACATTTTATCAAATACGTTTTTGTGTGTGCATCTGTAGAGGTGATGATAGTTTTCTTTTTTGTACTGTTAGTATGGTGAATGACACTGATTGAATTTTGGTTCTTTAACTAACCTTGCTGCTGTGGTAGGCCGCCTCTAGGATGAACTTTGATCCCTGCTGGACCATTCTATTTACTTACAATGAATAGAAAATGGCAATGATGATGTGACGAGAAGTCACTTCTGAGATTAAAGTATAAAGACTTTAACTTCAATCTATTTGTTCTCTCTCTGTCTCCGTCGTTGCTCTGGGGAAAGCAAGCTGCCATGTTGTGACTACAGCTAGAGAGAGGCGCACTGAGCGAGGAACTGTCTGTCCCTGGCCAACAGTGAGTGAGGACCTTTCGAGAGTCATAGGAGAGATCTTGGAAACTAATCCTTTTCTAGTGAAGCCTTGAAGATTAAATACATTCATAAAAGGAGGTGAAACATGTAGAAGAGTTTTGGCACCTCGTAGTAAAAGCACAGTACAGCTTAGCGATGGTGTCTCTGAGCTGAGAATTCGTATCTCTTTCCATATCTGTTAAATGGGGACAAGAAGACCTATTTCACAGAACTGTTGTGGGCATTTAATGAAATAATGCATTGGTAAGAACTTAATGAATAGTCACTATTGTTATCTTAACAACCTAACTGTTTTTTAAATGTAGGAATTGAGTTTTATTCATCTTTGAATTCCCTAATACTTGTAAGAAAATAGGTGCTCGATTAATACTTTGGAAAATTAATTGAGAAATTCAATCTGTCTTCACATATATGAAACAAAAAAACAAGCTTCACAGATTTGGGTAACACACTTCTGCATCTTCTTAACCGAAGGCACTAGACGTACTCTGTATGGTTTCTTCAATCTCCATTCATTCATTCATCCATTCATTCACTATTCATTCATTTAATAAATATTTACTCGCCCCCAACCATATGCCAGTCTCTGTGCTTGGTGCTGGGATTGAAATATGAGCAGGACAGATGCAGCTTGTGCTGTCATAACGTTTATAATCCAATGGGCGGACGACATCAAACAAATAACCACTCACACAAATCTACAATTATAAACTGTGGTACGAATCATGAAAGTACAATTCAAGGAGCCATGGGAGAAATTAAAGCAGGAACTGGGCCTAGTCCAAGGTAAGAGGAAGGTCACAGACATCACAGTCTATGAATTCTGAGCGTGGTGGAAGGACCTTTGCCCTCTAGCTATCAGAAAGAACAGACTAAAGTGAGTGATTCTAGCCCAAGCAGCATCTCAGAAGTCGCTCTGTTTGTCCCCACTATCTTGGCCAGCCCACCTTGGCCTGTGTCTGCAGCCAGCATGGCTGGGCATTGCCAAGCACTTGGGAATCTGGGAGAAGAGAGGACAGGCCATTCGAACAGAATTCCTCTCCTGATTTTAATGTATGCTGTGGAACCGCACAAAGAACATGTCACATATCTGTCCACAGAACATCTATGAGAGAGAGATAATTGCTGGAAATGACTAGAGTGGTGCTGCTAATGCCAGATCAGAGGAGGCTGCCAAAATTTTCCCTCCATGGCAGCCAAAAAACACAGGTGTCTTAATAAAAAGCAAGTGCAGAGGAGAGTGCTGAACGATCAGGAAACTTATTAATGCTGAAGCCTCAGCCCAGCCTGGTGGATCTCCAGACAGAGTCAGACTGCCAAGTCTCTCCTCTGTTGCCAGGTAAGAGTGAGGCTTCATAGTTACATTCAGGTTTGCGGGGGGTGTTCTCAGGCCCTGTTGCCAAGTGGCCTTACAGTCCTCTGTAACCCTTATCTGAAAAATCTGAGATTTTTGTGCAGCCGTTTCTGGACCCAGTGTCTGCAGGGTCATCATAAAGCACAGAGCAAGACAAGCTCAGAGGCAAACTGTCAAATGTAAGGACCTTTCCCTCGGGCATCACTGCCACAGGCCAGCTCACATCTGGAAGCTGGACTTTCAGGTCCTGCCTGTTTCACAACCCTCCCTGCCTCTCTATTCCTCTAGCACTTTCCTGTTGGCCTCCCCGCATGTCCCATGAGTTTTATGCTTTATCTCCACAGAATGCACACTGGTGTAAACCTTCCTGGGTCAGCACATCCCCGGAGGTACAAATATTTATATGTTTCAGGAAAATGCTTCCAGATGAAGTCACTGCCAATTCCTTGAAACCATCCTGATGGGCTTCTAAGGAGCTGGGAGGCAGGCAGAGTTAAAAGGACATAACTTTGAGCGAGGTTTTTAGATTTCTTCATCGGGAATCTGGCTTGCCAGATGACCTGAGGCCCCCCCCTCAAGTCCCTCATAAGTGGCCGAACAGAACATTTCACGGAGCTGTGATAAACCACACTGAAATGGCAGAACCCTCACGTTTTCAATGCTAAACAGGACCATGTGAGACATGCCATGACTGACGTTAATACAAAAGCAGCTTAGACTCGGTGGGGGTTGTTTGAGTAAGTGAGGGGGTGTTGGGGCGGGTGAGGGTGGGGAAAATGCAGGCAGCTAAATGGCTCTTTAGACAGACAATTTTTCCCTTTGTTTCTGGCTGCTGGCTAGAAGTATGTTTCAATTTTCTAGTCAGCAAGTTAAACCAGATGCACACATGGTAAATGACAAAGAAAAGGGCTAATGCGACAAGATACTAAAATTAAAATCACACTTCAGAGATGGCCTCCTGCTCAAATCACATGGTCACCGGGAGAATTATAAATCAGAAATTAGGTCAAGTGATGGTGTTGAGTTCAGCGTTGTTTGTCCCTGGAGAGTATTAAGATGCCCAGATGAGAACTATCAAGGAGAAAAGTCTGAGCTAAAACATCTGTGCTCTAACCCATCAGCCACTAACCATCAGTTTTAAAACAACACCAAAATAAGCATTTGGAGAGCAGAAAGGCATATCATCAGCATCTGTCCACTTTTTAATTAAATCAATCATTGACAAAGATACATCTTGTGCTTGGGGTTCACGTTTCAAAGAAACTGCTACATGCAGAAACCTATTCCCCAACGCTTGTGCAACTCGTAGGGCAAAGTCTGAGAGAGCCAAGGTCAAATCTGAGCCAGCGAAGGCCAAAGTTAGAGTAAGCCACAGACATTCATAAGCCTGAGGATGAGAAGAAAGTCAAACACTTTATAGGGAGGCCCTGTGGTTTGAATGAGCAGACTGTCCCCTAAAGATTTATTTTTAACTTGGTTGTTTGAAAAGACCTAGGAATACATTTCCCCATAGGAAACATGACATTAAAATAGTTGCATTCTCAGATCTGTCCACAGAATTCTATTTGGCACAGTGCACCTAAAATGACCTCTGGTCATCTTAAGATCCCCAAGACTTGCCTTTGAGTGAGCCCCTAGAGTGGCAGTGATGAGGTGACGGATGGAGGAACTGGCTGTAACTCATGGCAACATGGGGGGAGGGGTAAGACTTTAGCAGCTAGGTACAAGGGGCCAGCACTGCAGGTGTGCTGTTTGAGCACTACAGGAGCACCTGGCTGGAGGCCAGGTGGAGGCTGAAATCCAGCCTGCTCTCCACCAACCAGGTGGGGGCTCTGGGGCAGGGCTGTAGCTGCCAAAGAAGGAGCATTTTTCTAATTTGTGCTAAAGAGCTATGTCCCCAAAGGAACTCTGGAGGCTCCAGTAGCAACAATGAAAGATGGCTTTTTTTTTTAGAAGGGGATATGGGTTTTCTAAAAAGGATTATGACTTTTTTAGAAAGGGGCTTTTCTAAAAGAGTGGGGAGTAATTTTGGCAGAAGACATTATTGGGGCAGAGGCAAAAGAGAAGCTGCCGTCCACATACACGTTTCTATTTCTGAGTCACTGAACACTCACGTAGGTATAAACATGATCCAACCAAAACTTCTTCTGGAGGCAAACTTAGTCCTCGCCAACTGTTTTCACATTCCACTCTGAGACTCCTAATTGACCTGGCAACTTCAGTGAAGGAGGAGATGGCAGTCAACTCAGAAAAGGTTTGTTACACCTTAGGGCTGGTGCAAGTGGGTGAATGAAACTGAGATACCTTTTGGAATTTTCTGTGTAGTGGGACTCCCAAATAGATGAGGAAGTACCCATCCTGCTCCGGTGGTGTCTACAGGCTGTTCTGGAGAAGGGAGAAGAAGGTATGACCACCATGTGCTGTGTTGGAGGGTGTGAGGACAAGTAGCTGTGGAAAATGGCCCCATCCCAATGTGAATGTGGATCAGTGATCCTTACCAAGTCCTCTGCTGTAATAGGAAGAAAAACAGCTTCCCAGTGTTGTCTCCATTCAGCCAGTGGATGAGGGGAGAAAGCAAAGGTTGTCAATGTGGGGTTTGGGGGGCCAGGCCTGAGAGTGGCCAACAGCACTTCCCCTGACATCAGTGGGAACTCAGTCACATGGCCACACTGATGCCAGGGAGGCTGGGCAATGTCACATAGCTGCGTGCCAGGACAGAAGAGGAGGCATGAGTGTTGCCAGGCACTGGCTCTCCACGGAGAGAAAATACTAGCGCAGCCACTAGGGAGGGGTTTCCTTCCATTTCTTTGTACTTACACTTGCTCAGGCCAGAGAGTTGCGGTGGTAGCTGTGCCTGATAAAGGCAGGACGGAGGACCAGGGTGTGACTATCACCCTCTGGGTTCAGTTACGATGTCACCCAGTCTCCTCCCACAGGGAATCACTATGCACCCACGCTTTTGTCACTCAGCCCAACGCCTGCAACAGGCTTCTTCTAACCAGGCCTCTTTTTGAAATCGATCTGCAGCAACAGTTGCAAAGTCCAGCTGCTCCTTTATTCCTTGGCCAGTAGAGAGAGAATCAATTATCCCTGCCCTGGGTGAATTTCAGTGTCTGCTGATCTGCCAAAGGATAGGATTCAAGATCTCAGTCCCAGCCCTTAAAGCTCTACTTAATCTGGACCTAATCACTTCAACAACTGCTTTTTGTCCTTGGTCCCCACCTGGCAACAACAAAAACACCACCTCCGACTTTCAAGAGTCTAGAAACCCTAGCCCTCAGGGGAAATAGAGATAGGCATGCATAATAACCTCCATTTCACAGGTGCAATGTATACTGAACGGTTAGAAAAGTAAATGTCTTGTTTATCTGTCGTAAACCTGCCGCCATCTTTAAAAGTCTCACTATGAGCTTCTAACACTAATAACCTGTGGTCTATTGGTCTCCGCCTTGGAAAATTCTTGAGTGGCTGCATGTGGAACCCTCAATTCATATTTGTTTTAGAGTTCTCAATGTTGCCATTTTAGGATTTCTTTTCTACCACTTCAGGCCCCTACTTTTTCACCTACGCTCTGGTAATTTTGGCAATGAACCTCATGACAGAGCCACTGGGAATTGGGGCTCTGTCGCCTTCCAGGACCCTTTCAGGACCCTTTCAGGTGTTCTGGGTCTGGTTAATACACTGGTGACTGCTCACTAGGTGCAAGGTACAACTAGACACTGAATTTTTAGGCCAATCGCATTTCTTCCAATGAGTTCTGCTTTGGAATGTGTTTTTCAAATGCTTTGCAACAGTGCCATGCAAATGGATTAAATGATAAAATAAAAAATGTAAAACAAGATGGTTCACATTCCTTGGGGGAAAAAAAGCAGAAATGTCTAGGATGGTAAGCATTCTTAGAAAAGTTTCCCTCCTCTCTTATTCTCAATAGTGTTCCACCAGCAAAACTCTTCAGTTCTCTGGGGACCAGTAACTGGTACAAAAAGACATACAGCCCCACCCCACCCAACCCAAGTGTCCTCCTAACACACACCTCAAACTGAAACATGAAATTTTTATCTGCTCATGGGCCAGGCTTTCATTTTTTTGCTTACAGGATAGTTGTAGTTTACCTTCTTGTACTACTTATACATGCAGAATTTAGTTTTGGGGTTGTTAAAAGTTTATGCAAAATTATTGAGACATATTTGAATTGTTTTCTCAAAGAGCATGATTGTTTTTCTGTTAGAGATAGCAGCTTATAGAATTGTGATTGGAAGAGAAGTCGTTTACTGAATTTAGGGGCTAACAAAGAATTATTAGCCCCCAATCCAATAAAATTAGGATGAAGTTATCAGACTGCAACTTGTTTTTGTTTGTTTGTTGATTTAAGAATCTCCTTTGATACTGCACATGATCCATCGTCAAATAGCAAACACTGTCTGTTAGCAGAGACTTGAAGTCAATTGTGACAATTGACAGTGTTCAGACAACAAACCCCAGCATGTGAGATGCTGTATATTGAAAGCCCAAAGATCTAAGTCGATGATCAAAATCTGCAACGACATTAGATATACAGAGACCATGTACATGAAAGGTACTGTTCATTCATTCAACACATATTTTTGAGAGCTCAATCCGTGCCAGGCTGGGATAGGAGCTGGGGATGGAGCCACGAACAAAACAGGCACAGCCCCTTGTCTGACGAAACTTACATTCTAGATGGGGAGACAAGAAATCAGCAAACTCAAGTCAGATGACTATGATCTGAAGAAGATAAAACAGGATAATATGTTAGAGGATAATGGTGGGGTGAGGGGCTATGTTTGTCTGGATAGGAAGGGAATACCTCACTGAGAAGGTGACATTTGAACTGAGACTTGAATCAAGGAGCCAGTTGAGAGGGAATCTGAGGAGGACAGTCCAGGCTGAGTGACCAGTAAAGGAGGTCATACCTGAGCGTGGCACACTTAAGGGACAGAGCAAGAGTCAGCCGAGCCAGTGCACAATGACTGACTGGAGCAGGGGTACGAGCCAGGCTACCAAGGTCGGCAAAGGCCAGATAGTGAAGGGGCTTGGGGGGGCACAGTGAAGAATGCACATTTGAAAGGCAGTAGGGGTTTAAACAGGTGTGTGATGTAATCTGATTTCTATTTTTAAATAGTCTCTGGCTGCTGTGTAGAAAAGAAGAGGAAACGTGGTAGGAGGTTGTCCTACCTAGTGGTGCCAGTGAAAGATGATGGTGGCTTGAATGAGGGTGACAGCCGGGGACATGGAGGAAAGTCGATGGACCTTGGTTATATTTTGGAGACAGAGCCAACTGAGTTTGTTCATTGTATGTGGGGAGAAACGGAAAGAGAAAAATTGAGGAAGGTTGCCGTGATTTTAGGTTGAACAACTAGCTGCAGAGAAAAGACATGTATTTAGAAGGGAAAGACGGGAGTAGAGGTGGAGAGGAGCGGTGTCAGGAAAGAATGAAAGAGTGACAGTTTGGTTTTGATGTACTTTTCATCCGCTCATGTAGATACCAAGAAAACAAGCTGAGCGAAAACAGAACTGCCTAAAATGGTTCTCTTCGCCAGGATGTCTAAGTAGCTTCTCTGTGCAAGATAAATGCGGCAAGAGCCAGACCATTCCCTGCTGCAGGAATGGGTGGGGCTTCCTGGGGCATTTTTAGTTATGCAAGTGCATTGTACAGGGGTCAGCCTTGTCTGCACAATAATTCTGACTGTTCCATGAGCTGTTCCGTGGTACTACTTGGGACTCTACTGTCTCCGGAGAGTTTTTAGAAAGGAAGGGGGTAGTTCTTCTTGTCAGCAGGTAGGGTGGGGGTGGGGACACCACTGGCATCCAGTCCCTGGGGCCAGGAATGCGAAATGTGCTGCAATGTGTAGAATAGGCTTCACACAAGAACAAAAGGTCCAAGCCAAAATTCCCATACCTTGGGATAGGGTATTGGAAATTTCTGAGTCTCTCTTCTTTTAAATGAAGACATTAGATGAAATCATCTCTGAGGTTAGATCCAACCTCTGTAGTCTATGACTCACAAATACACAAACAATAGTGATATAAATAGGTTATAGAGGACCTGGTGGGAGGTTGTGGTGGCTGTGAAAATGCACCACTCAGATCTCCTGTTGTGGGGAGCTTCAATGACTGATGGCATCAGCTGCTGACATTCGGGACCCACCCCCTTAGTTCCTTGGAGACCACACTTCCACAGGCTGCTCCCGCCCAGTGACTGAGCGAGGAGTAGGGACTAAAGCAAGCCTGTCCCTGCAAGATGCAGGGCAGGACTCTTTGAATGACTCTGGCTCAAGGACTCCCCATCAGTTTGGCTGAACTGTTCTTGTGGCTGCATCCCAAGACTCTCCTACCAGGGCCCCCCTGCAGTCCCCCTTTGCCTCTTGGCTCCCCCTACCTATTCTGGCTCCCTCCCCTTCATCCTTAACAATTGTTCCCCTAATAAATTCTTATGCATCTAATCCTATCTTGGCTTCTGTTTCTCAGAAAATGCAAACGGTGCCAACTGTGGTTTGAGAAAACAAAGGTAAGACGGAGTTTGGAGACTGGCTTACTCATTGCCCAGGAGGCTAAGAGGGTGCTATCCTGAGTGGTATGTGGCAGAATTGCCAAAGATTTCTCAAGTAGTGACCTGGAAGAATGTCCCTGTGGAGAGGTATGCTGTGGCAGGCAGGTGCAGTGACGCAGGCATTTCAAAGATATGAGGGGAACAATACCTACAAGAAGCGCAGAGCCAGCTGGTTACTGCTAAGATGTACTGTTGCCCTGCAGAGGAATAACAAACAATACGAACAAGTGTGAGAGCCAGGGAACCTCTTTAGTAACTGACAAGGAGGCCCTCACCTCCTGCAGGGGAAGAAATGACAAGAGTTGAGCAGCAAACTGAGGATCTGATACAGTCATAGAGCTCCAGAGATGTTTAAGTATTCAGCTAAGGCAAGTATATTATGCTACGGTCAGATACCTGGAGAAAGCTGGCACTCTGAAACATGGGATGGGCACATCAGGAAGCTGGTTTGGCAGAGGCCCCTGAACCTCCAACTGTGCAGAGCTGGCACACCATTTCATAAGAAGAGTTAGCACTTCCACCATGCTGGAAACGCAGCAGAGAGCTCTCCTGCAAGGCAGCGAGTACATTCTCAGGAGCTGCCCCCACCTCTTCTATGGGCTATCCAGCCAGGAACTAGGATTACACCCCAGCAGAACCTAGAAGGGGATGGTCTGGTCTTCATCGAGGGAAAAGAGATTGTACATCAAAGGAGCTGTAAGAACTAGCTAGGAGGTACCAGCAGGAGCCTGGGAGTAACCTTGGGATCATAATTTGAGAGTATTTGATCATGGAAGGCAGAATGTAAGACTAGAAAATCCAGAATTCATTGACTCGGTGGCATTTTCTTGGGACACAGGACTTAACACTCTGATAAGGACCTCAGAGGACAAAGGGAACTGCTAGGGTGGTTCCTGGAAGCTTGGAGATGTGATTGCCAATGCTGAGTGAAGTGGATATGTTGAAAAATGGTGATGAGTAAAGCAGCTGAGGAAAATGGACCCACAAGGACCTAGAGGACCTGCCATTCACCAAGGCCTTGAGAGGGGCACCAGCACGGCTGAGGAGTTTGGTAGTGGCTCTCTCTGCAGGTCGGGGCCAGTGGTAGTCAGATACCAATGACAGACTGGGCTCAAACCAAGGGGGCCTGACCTGAAGAGACCTGAGATGGAAAAAAGAGCGTGGTGTCCCTAGGGGCAAAAGTGACCAAGAGGGCATTGCATAAGATCTACACCAGAAAAAGGCCAGAATGGAGGAGCAAGAGGCTGGGATAAGTCATTCCAACAGAAATTCACAATCCCTTGCACACAGTTCCTGTACTTGAGCTAATTTTCAGATCCAGAACCCATTGGCTGAAGAGGTGGCCAGGTCTCTAGGAGGAAGGAGCCTGCAAACCTGCAGCAAATAGATATTCTAAAAATTATTGCAGCCATTCCCCAAGAGATCTTTGGTCGTGTACTCAGCTGGCTGGAAACTAGGGAAAGGGGACCATCTAGTCATTTCAAGAACTATTTGACATAGGGTCTACATTGACTTGATTCCCAGAGTTATCCCAGCCTCCTTTTTGCATTTTACAGAGAGAGACAGAGAGAGAATCTCTCTCTGACAGAGAGAGAATGCTTGATGATGGTACACTCAGTAGCCACTCCCCCAGAACTGCTCATGATGAACTAGGTTCTGTCACATACACCAACTGGGCCCAGCAGCACCCACCAATTGTAAGATGGGAAAGGTCCATCTAGGATTGAGTCCAAGCAAAGACTCGAGGGTATAAGGATGCTGCAGGAGCAAGTAGCCCAGACCCCATGTCACCCATCAGTTGTACCTCCTTGCACCTATGGCTATGGCATGGGGTGGTATCTCATACAATCAGCTGAAGAAGGAAGAGGGAAAAGCCTGAGCTTGACTTATAGATGGGTTGGCCCCATATGTGAGTGTAAATGAAAATCGATGCTGTCTGCATTAGAGCCACATTCAGGAGTGGCCCTGAAAGATATTGGAGAGGAAAAAGCTTTCCACTGGGCAGGACTGAGAGCAGTGCACTTGGTCATTCACTGTGTATGGAAGAAGTGGCCCAAATATACACAGACTCCTGAACAGTGGCCAGGGGCCAGGCTGGTTAGTCAAGGGCCTGAAAGGAAAAGAACTGGAAGATGAGAGATAAAGAAGTCTGGAATAAAGGTCTGGGCCCGCATGGAGTGTGGCATATAAAGATTTTTGTGTCACGTGTTAATCACCACAAAGCATCTCTCACAGAAGAGATACTGATCGACCAGTAGACAAGGTGACTTAGCCAAGTGACATTAGCCAACCTTCATCATCAGCCACCCCCAAATAAGCACATGAACAGAGTGGCCATGGTGGCAGACATGGAGTCTATACTTGGGCCCAGCATAAATGCCCACTTATCAAGGCTGATCTAGCTACTGCTGCCTTTGAATATCCAACTGTCAGCACAAGAGACAGGGCGGAGCCTTTACTGTGGCCCTATTCTTTGAGAAGGACAACTGGCCACTTTTTTGGCAAGTCTATGGTACTGGACACCTCCCATGCCAAAGGCCAGAGATTCACCCTCAGAAGGATAGGTATCTATACATTGGCATTTGCCTTTGTGCCCGTCAGGCCTTAGCCAGCACCCCCAGCTGGGGTCTGACAGAGTGCCAGATCCACAGGCATGGAATCCCACACAACATAGCATCTGACCAGGGGACCCCCTTCACAACGAAGGAGGTGCGGGAGTAGGCCCACAACCATGGGATCCTGGACATGTCATGTCTCACACCACCCAGAAGCAACCAGATGCAATAGAACGGCCCTCGAAAGGTATAATGAGGCGACACTAGGCAGGCACGGAGGGCCATTGTCCAGGATGAAGAATGTGCATTCAATCCGAGACGTCTCTAGAGTGCTGTGTTCCCTGCAGAACGAATATATGGGTCTGGGAACCAAGGGTGGAAGTAAGCGTGGCCCCACTTAACATCACTTCCAGTGACCGAAGGGGAATGAGGGCCCTCAGGAATGATGGTTTGGGTCACACCACCAAGTAAGCCACAGAGGGTGAGGGGAATTTAGAATGGACAGGGAAGGAAGGAGAGAATGAGTACCAGTCGTGTTCCCGAGATCAAGTGCAGTTACAAGGACTGCAGTGTGTCCCGCTCACCTTCCTCTTCTAAGTTTCCCCTCAGGAAGAGGGGTCCACGAACCATGGAGTTGCTGCTCCCCAAACCTGCATGGAGAAGTAAATCTGTGTAATGCAAGGGGTGGGCTGTGGCAGCCATGAAAGCGCACTGCTCAAATCTCCTGCAGACCAGGGAGCAGACTGAGGGCCCGGCTGCAGACCTCCTGGATCTGCCCCCACGCCCACTAGGACCCCACTTCCCACAGGCTGCATCTGGGCAGGGGCTGCGCAGAGAGGGGGACGAATGCAGGCCATTCCTGCAAAACACGGACTTCTTTAGTGAACAAGCTTTCTTCAAGTTTCTAGTCCTTTAATTTTTTAAAAAAAACTACTTCATTGAAGTGTTTTTGACATATAAAGAAGCTGTACATATTTTATGTATACAACTTGATGAGTTTGGAGACAAGAATACAGGCATACCTCTTTTTATTGCACCCCACGATATGTTCTTTATAAACTGAAGGTAAGACCGTTTACTAGCAGAATGTTATGACTCACTGAAGGCTCAGATGGTTGGCATTTTTTAGCGATAAAGTATTTTTAATTAAGTTATGTACACTTTTCAAAGACATGATGCTACTGCACATTTAATAGACTACAGTATAGGATAAACGTAACAGCTACATGCACTGGGAAGCCAAAAACTTTTGTGTGACTTGCTTTGTTGTGATATTTGCTTTATTGCCGTGGTCTGGAAATGTGCCGTAATATCTCCAAGGTATGCCAGTATGCCCATGAAACCATCACCATTATCTATGCCATAAACATATCCGCCCTTCCCAAAGTTTCCTCCTACCCTCTTTATTTATTATTATTGTTATTATTTAGTGATAAGAACACTAAACATGAGATACACCTTCTTAGCAAATTTTTAAGTACACTCGTGTAATACAGTATTGTTAAATACAGCCACTACACTGGACAGTAATCTGTAGGCCTTCCTCATCGGGCATAGCTGAAACTTCATGCCTTCTGGCTAACACCTCCTCCTTTCCCCTGCCTCCCAGCCATGGCTACCACCATCCTACTCTCTGCTTCTATGAGTTTGACTATTTTATATTCCACATAGAAGTGGAATCATGTAGTACTTGTCCTTCTGGGTCTGGCTTATTTCACTTAGCATAACGTGGTCCAGATTCATCCATGTTGTCACAAATGGCAGCATTTTTTTTCAGTCCATTTTTTAAATGGACTGAAGGACTCTCCATGCGAAGATTTTTTCAGAACTGTGCTGGAAAGCGTCACACTCTTCCTACCCAATCTTTTTCCTTCTGCTTTCTCTTTAGGTGTCAGGTCTGCATTGCTGCCTGGAGTCTCTCCCCACTTTCTCTGGCCCCCTCCCTTTTACCCTTCACAGATGGATGGCCCCACAGTAAATCTCTGCCTGTCTAACCTATCTTGGCTTCTGCTTCTTTGAGGATCCAAACGAACACAGAAGTATATCCTGAAGCCTCATTAATCTACTTTAAGATGGAGACCTCTGACAGTATAACAAAGATATCGTGCCATCAAAGAGTTCCTTAAGAGGTATAAGTCTCTTGTTTCAAACTTTAAGAGCCAGACTCTTCCAGTTTTCAAATACTGCAGTATTATATCAAAATGTACTGTTCATTCATCCAACAAATATTAACTAAGCCTCTGTTACTCGTCACATACTGAGACTACAGTGGTGAAGGAGACAAAGTCCCTCTGTCAGAAGTCATAGTCTGGTGGTAGGAGAGAGACTCTCATATTCAACTAGTTTTATCTCGCTTTTGTGCCTAATAAACATCTCAAAGTTCACACGTGCAATATCATATGCTTCGTCTCCTCCCACCACAGCTATTTCACCCTCAGCCTTCCCCGTCTCAATGGATGGAAATGCTATCTTTCCAACTGCTCATCGGCGTTAGAATATATTCAAAAGATATCCAGAATCAGACTACATCTCACTTCCTCTACTGCTGTCCCTCTGGCCTCAGCCACCATAATCCCCTGCATGGGTTTCTACAATAACCTATTACCACTAATCCCCTTGATTCTACCCTTGCCCTGCAATACTTTATTCTCAACCTAGTAACCCCAGCGATCGGTTTAAAAGAGAAGTCAGAACATGTCACTCTCTATTCAAAGCCAAGTGATGGCTCTCCATTTCACTCAGAGTAAAAGTCACACTTTGTATAGCAGGCTGCATGATCACCTACGATCACCCCATTTTTCTTCCCTTCTCTTCTCCTCACTCCCTCTGCTCCAGCCACACAGTCTTCCCACATGCCAGGCACACGCCTGCCCTGGGCCTCTGCACCAGCTGTTTATCTGTCTGGAATGCTCCTTCCCCAGTTGTAAGCATGGCTCACTCCTCACCTTCCTCAAAATCTGTCTCAGATGTCACCTTTTCAATGAGACCTACCCTGACCACACTACAAAGTTTGAAAGCCCTACCCCTTGGCAATCCAGACTCCCTCACTTTTTTTATACTTTTTTCCCTTTCTCCAAAGCACTTATCAGCATTTATTATACTGCTTAATTACATATTTTGTTTATTGTTGATGGTCTGTTTTCTCCCACCAGAAGGTAGCTCCCCAAAGGCAGGGATTTTTGTCTCTTTTGTTCACACAGTTGGCATTTAGTGACTATTTCCTGAATGAAGAGCCTTGAAGACAACAAAGCAGGGCGATGGAATAGAGAGTGACTTAGTGGTGGACTGCTTTAGATAAGATTCCTCCCTGGACCACGAGCTCCTTGAAGACTGCTACTTGGGTAGCAATTCTCAGTGCCCTAGGCAGCGTGCAGATACAATGTATACTTGTTGAATCTCACTGGTTGAGAGCCAGAGGCCTAACCAGGAATCTCCTTATGATGGTTCTAACGGCATTGCCAGTTTATTGGTTACCCTTAATACTCACTTGGTTATCACACCTCCTGGAACCTGCTCACTTCTGTTTTTCTATTTGCCGGAATTCTATGCTTAAGAAAGACTTTGTACCAGATCCCTCTGCATTCTGACATGACTGACTGTGAATCTCTGTTTCTTCACATTTTAAGTGGAACCCACAGAAGAAGGAGATGGTCAGGGGTCTGAACAGAGAAGGAAGACATATCACTTTATTCCTCAGATCAGAGATTGTGCCAAGGGCTGAAACTGCAGGGAGACATACAGTACTATGTTCAGTATTAAGAAGCTGGTAACCCTGAATATGTCAAAGACTACTGCATTTCTTAAATTAACAAGCTCTCCTTTAGGAGAGATGTTTACGTGAAGATGAAAGGTCACCGGTCTCATGTTGTAGCCTGATTGGGAAAGAGGTCTGGCCTGACTGACACCTAAGGTGCCATCTCCCTCTGAGATTTCGTGATTCTATGGCCTTGATAGAGAATCAAATATTTTTTTAACCCCAAATGACATATATCTTCTCGTCAAGGACATATTACCCTGAAACATCTATTTTCCTATAATTCTTAAGAAAAATTCCAAATTTCTTAGTGGTAATGTACCAGCACTACAATCTTCACAAACACTGCCCTTTCAGCTCCCCCTGGTCCAATGTCAGGAGATTTAACCACCCAGGTCCATCCACGTTGCCCACTACTCCTGCAGGAGAGAAAGAAGCACTTAGATAGCTGTTTGCTTCCTATTTCTTCCAAATCAATTTTAATCTACAAAAGGACTTTACTTTTCTCTTTAGTTAATGAGTAAACCTAATTAGTGAGCTAGCCTTTTAAGAGTATATTAATAAAGCTACTGGAAAGAGACAGCTAACAACTTTCCGACCCTTAAAGTTGGTACTGAGACTATAACTCATTGTGTGACAGCTAAGAGAATGTGGTAAGACTGGTGGGATAACGGTAGAAAGACAATATTCATAGAATCACAGGACTTTAAAAGTAGAATTCCAGTTGCTCATTTTAGAAAGAAGGACAATGAATCCCAGGGTTTAAATCTCTGGCCCAAAGTCCTCTGAGCCTCAGTTCTCAGCGTTCCCACCAACACTTTATTTTTTTTCTTCCTCCCCCTTCCATGTACCCAACCCCCAAAATCATATTCTCCCCTATCCTTGTAAACATAAAGCATAAAGAAAATATCGTTGGCGGTCTCATTTATCTATTTAAATGAAACCAACTTTCAGCCTCCCCTCAGTATGGGGTGGGAGTGTGATAGCATTGTTGATTCCCCTCCTAACACCAAGCGTTTTCTGGTGTTGGATCACCTTTAGCACGTGTGTGAGGCAGGCCTAGAGCACTGTGTGCATCTCGTACTCTTTCTGAGAATCATATTTCTTAGTCTCACCTACTGAAAAACCAAAAATATTTTTGAAAATGTTTTGTAGTTGTAACACGAGACATGGGCCTTTGGGAATTCTCTTGGCCTCCTGGCAACTCAAGTTTCCTCTTCTGTTAACCAGGAGCACTCAACAAATTGTGATCTAAACCAGATTCGATGTCGAAGGTCTACCTTGTTGGGCGAATTAAAGAAAATATGAGATTGGTGCAAAAGTAGCTGCTGTTTAAAAGGTTAAAAATAATTGCAAAAACCACGATTACTTTTGCACCAACCTACTAGTAATATTAGCTAACATTAATGAAATAGTTTCCTGCCAAGCACTGGGCCAAGTACTTTTCTATGCATTGTCAAATTAAATCTCTACAACAACCTAAAAATGAGATATTATTACACTTGTTACATACATTTTAGGGATGAGGGTTAAATGAGGTAACTAAGGCCACCCAGCTAGTATTGGCTGTCTGCCTGTATCTCCTTGCTCTTCCTCCTGGTTAGTGGGCTACGAGCTTGTGCATATTCTGCTAAGCATATAGAAGGAAGTTATCACCGCCATCTTTGAGGGATTGTGGCAATTCATAATATTCTCCTCTTGTCTGCCCCCACTCCTCTGAATCTGAATATGGATGAAACCAAGATGGATAGTCATCCAGAGCAAACTTGAGGGGGGAAGGGAGTCATGATAACCTGAGAAATGTGTGGGCGCAGGATGGGGGTGGCAGGATGGCCTTAGCATTGGGCAGGACAGGGCTGGAAAGTCTACTGACGTTATGGACATTAGCTTCAACTCTTTTCTCTTTCTTCTTAAGCAAGGATACATAACCTCCTTTAGATTCTTGGTAGGAAAAGAAAAAAGACGGAGGAAAGGAAAGAGAACTTTAATGGAGGGCTGGGCCTGTAGAGAAAAATCTCCGTTTTATTTTTCTCATTTGTAAAATCATTTAACCTCTGAGCTTCAATCTCCTCATCGGTAAAAATAAAAATAATACCTTGCTGATAGAATTATGGTATGAAATGAAATATGTGGCAAGCACACAGAAGCTTAATGAATGTTAACAAAAATGGGAATGATAGGATTATGTGTCTAAACCTTAGTTCTGTCCAGGAAGTGCCCAATAAAAACTAGCCATCTCTATATAGTATTTACTGTTTTTTTCATCGGCAGACACGCAAATACACGGTAGTCAATGCTAGAGCTCCCTCTGGTGGTTTTTCTATCACAAACAAAACCAACTATCCGGACCGACCCTTCGTGAGCCCAGGAAGAGAAGGCCCCGCTGCTGACGGTGCAAGCGGCCCAGCCAAAGGAGAGAAGCGCGGTGGAGGCCACGCTGCAGGTGCTCTCGTCACGAAACGTTAACATTACCTCCTAATGATTAAGCATAAGTCCCTACATATTTTTGAATTTGAGCGTTATAAAATTAGCTGCTATTCAACCAGTTTTGACCTACAAAAATGGCAATTTCATGTGATTGAACCTATCACTGCTGCTGTATGGGGAATAATTAAAAGTCTGACTGTGTAGTATGAAAGCGCTAAAACAAAGGAAACAAAACACACAATGACTTTAAGAATGACTTTGCGGCTTGTAGGATGTAAAGCTGGGGAAAGAACAGATAATCACTCCTCATATTTAGTCAAACCCCTCAGTGATTTTAATAATTGGGGCTGTTTTCCTGATTTCCTAGATCTCTTCTAACACCTTTCACCCTTATGTCCCGTGGTGACCTCAAGCAGAAACACAGGTGGTGGTGGGCTTTTGTACTCCCCTTTTCTGCTAGTTCACTTGGACCTGCCATTTCCTTCCCTGCTTTGGGAAATCTACTCTCAGAGTCTCAAGAGGACAACTAATGGTGAAGCCCACACCCTCTGCAAAGCAATCCTGAGAAACACCACATGGGAGGGGGGGTAACAAAATCAACGACGTCTCTTGAGTCCTAACATCATTAATTATAATTTTGAAAACTTGGAATAGGGGCAGTCAGTTGGTTCAGTTGGTTAGAGCATGAGCTCTGAACGACAGGGTTGCTGGTTGGAGTCCCACATGAGCCAGTGAGCTGCGCCCTCCACAATTAGATTGAAGACAAGGAGCTGCCCCTGAGCTTCCAAAGGGGCGTCTGGATGGCTCAGTTGGTTAGAGCACAAGCTCTCAACAACAGGTTGCCAGTTCAATTCCCACATGGGATGGTGGGCTGTGCCCCCTGTAACTAAAGATTGAAAACGGCAACTGGACTTGGAGCTGAGCTGCGCCCTCCACAACTAGATTGAAGGACAACGACTTGGAGCTTATGGGCCCTGGAGAAACACACTGTTCCCCATTATCCCCCAATAAAATTAATAAAAAAGAAAAAAGACAATTTGGAATAGACCAAACCACTCAGCCATTTCTCCACCTCACCTACCAAGTCTTAAAGGACTAAGCCTTAAAAAAAAAAAAAAAAAGAATTTTTAAATGGAATATATTATGGAGGAGATTACAGGTGAATTGAGATAAGCCTGTTTAGGAACTGATGGTAAAGGTGTAAATTGGTACAAACTTTCTGTTAAAGAATTTGGCAATATGTATCAAGAGCCATTAAAATTCTTGACTAAATAATTCTCCTTCAGGAATCTGTATTAAGGAAATAAGCAGAAATGTGGGAAAAGATTTTCATACAAAGATATTATTGCAGCTTTATTTATAACAGTAACCAACAGCACCAAAAGAAACAGAATTGTTAAATCAAGCATGAAATACCCACAAGATGAACTATTTATTATAGCTTAGAGGTCATATTTTCAAAGAATATAGAGTGATAGGGAAAATGGTCACACTGTGATGAAGAGTGAAGATATATCTCTGTACTCTGCAGGCATGTATGTACGTATCTATGTATCTGATGATTCCACTTTTACAAAGAAATGCACATAGGCAATAGACAATGAAAACAGAGGAATGAAAGACTAAAATGTTAAGAGTGATTATCTCTGAATGGTAGATTGTAGGCAATTTTAATGTTTTCCTTTAACTTTTTTACATTCTCCAAAATTTCTATAATAATTATACTTGACTTTCATAATCACAAAACATATATGCAATACAAAAGCAATTTGATTTGAAAAGTCAGTCAAATTTGAATTTTATAATCTTCATGGTATTGCATTTAGAAACTGAATACCAGGTTTCATCAAAATCTAAAGTTGATAATTAAATATATTTTAAAATACGCCTTACAGTTGAAAAGTGCTTTCTAGCAATCTTTCAAAATCCTCACCATATCAAAACACAGAAGCAAAATAAGAAAGAATTGTTTTCTTGGTTCTTGGCCAAATTCTGCAGCTTCTAGGAAATTCTGTTTTCAAGGTTTTCCACTGAGTTGAAACCATTCTGAAGTTCATCCTTCTATCAGTGGCCAAAGCCAGTAGCATTGGGGATTATAATTACAGAGAGCTTGTAACATAATCAGCTGATACATACTTCCAGAAGGTTAATATTCTGAGTCCTGAGATATTGCCAAGACTCAGAATCCTGTTAATGATGTTAGAACCACTACATTTATCATTTTGTAACTTAAAGCCAATAACAGAAAAGCACAGTATCAAATTCTAATTCACATGAGTAGATCAATTAGGTAGAATATTAAGATACTGTATTATAGCACCACATTCTGGGTATGCCTCATGAAAAGAAAGTATTCAAGATCTAATTTAAAGAAAAATACTATACGATCTCAATTATATGTGGAATCTAAAGAACAGAATAAATGAACAAACAAAACAGAAATAGACTCATAGATACAGAGAACAAACTGATGGTTGCTAGATGGGAGAGGGGTGAAGGATTGATGAGAAAGGTGAAGGGGTTAGAAAGCACAAATTGGAAGCCACAATATAGTCACTGGGATGTGAAATACAGTATGAGGAATATAGTCAATAATGTTGTAAAGACTATGTAGGGTGTCAGATGGGTACTGGACTTATCGGGGGGGATCACTTCATAGATTATATAAATGCCTAACCACTGCACTGTACACCTGAAATTAATATAAAATAATGCTGAATGTCAACTATAATTATATATATATATATATATATATATATATATGTGTGTGTGTGTATATATATATGTATTATATATATGTATATATATATATTATATATTCATGGAATGTAAAGTACAGCATAGGGAATATAGTTAATGGTACTGTAATAGCTATGTATGGTGTCAGATGGGTAGTAGAATTGTTGGGGTTATCACTTTGTGAGGGGTGTAAATGTCTAATCATTATGTTGTTGTTTTGTACACCTGAAACTAATTTTTTAAAAAATGAAAAAAGCCAAAAAAATAAAAGAGATCTAATTTAATTCTCATCACCCGCTGTGAAGTAGGTATCATTATCTTCTAGATGTATATACAGGAAATTATATGCTAGAGTGGCCTTCCAAGCTGGGGACATTCTTACCCTAATATAGAAGAATTTTATACTCTATCTATTGGGAAGGCATTTTTCACACATTCTGCATGGCTCTGTCTAGCAAATCAAATCTGGGACTCTCCAAAATATCAACTTCTAATTCTGAAATTCTACAATTTAAAAACAATTGAATTAAAATAAATTAACAAATTGCCTTATCATTTTCTAAAACTTTTAGGGTCACATAGGAGAACTCAGTATTACTTTCTTTTATTGGTAGTTCGGGTACCTTTTGAGAAACTTCCTAAAGCAGTTGTTTAAATCTGCCACTTGAACTCTACATTTGTTCAGGCCAAACAAGCATATATTTGTTCTCCCAAGAGCTTCTCATAATACCTCTATTATCTTCTCTGCTAGCTGCAAAGTCATACTATTAAATTACACACTGCATCCCTAATCTAAGCTTTTCTTCCGGAGATGAAGGCATTTTCTGAAGTTGGTTTTAAGACTGGTACAACTCTGCAGGAACTTCAGTTGGCTCCAGGTGAAAAATTCCCTCAGTCATTTCTTAAAATGAAGCCATCAAAAAGCTATTTTTCAGGCCCTCTATAGATTCCCTATTCGCTTCCTATGCCTCTGCCAAGTACAACTATTATAAGTTGAATGGGAATTTAGCAGATGTGAACCACACACTCTGAAGAAACTCTTCACAACAGCTACTACTGTCCTGATAAAGAGTTAACTTTGTTAGGGGAAAAACAAGTGGCAAAACCATGGATCTGGTCTTTTGTAGTCAGCGTTGATCAGGGAGCAGTGGGAAATCAGCCTCTTGAATAACAGTTGAATAACAGTTTCATTCACACATGAAGGGAAGATGGATATTGCTGCCTAATTTCAGTAATCCTATTCAGATGCACCAATGAGCTTCTAGAAATTGGCAAGACACCAAGGATCATTTAATGCAAGTGTCCCCAGCCTTCTGAGAAAAATAACAACTGACTTTAAAGGAAAACTCTTGGTGTATCAGGAGAGAAGATGCTAGAAATGGTCGAATGTGCAGAGAGAGGAGTGGGTATCACTGCCAGTTGGACCCCTTTCCTTCTGGAAATATCAGCAAAACAGGGAAAACAGTGAGGATAGGGTTACTGGCAGAAACCAGGCTGAGGATATATTAGAAGTAGATAAACTACGAGGCGGAGATCCTTTAATGGAACCAGTAAAAATGGATGGATTCCCTAGCAGGCTGTTCATGCTGAGGTTCTTTATCGGATGAAGGAAGCACCAACACACACATTCAAATTTCATGTCTGATGTTCAGCAGCAGCTAGTACGCCTGTCAACATGACCCCATCCTGAACACGAACAGGTAATCGCGCAGATTAACGCCTCGTGTTCTATCCTAAAACTGCTGGATAAACTCTTGATACACTCCATCATGCTATTTCTAAAATCACAACCCATAGTTAAGCGTCTGATGTGACCGGCCCTGGGGAAACGAGTGATGGCCAAGAAAGAACATAAGCCTGTGAAGACACACAGATCAGCTCTGAAGGCAACAAGACCATGCCCTGGCCCGGGCGATGGCACGGCTTGAAACCCAGGATGTCACAAGCACTGAACAGTGCCTACCTGAGCGTTCTTTTTGCTTGAATGTCTTATATCACAAATGGGCACGCAGTTTGGTAATTTCCCATTTTGTGGATAATCCAGATGTACCAGGTCTCGGCAGTAAGGATGACATATGTATTTTCCCTCTGAAAGAGAAAGCACATGAGGTTTCTGGCTAGATGTATACGGGTCTCTCTCTATCCAACAGGCAGAGGGAAATGTAAGGCCCTTCCCCAATGCCAGCATTTGGCCTGGGGTAATAAAAACGTGTTTTTGAAAGGCCCATTTATTCACAACAGCATTCTGAGCCATTTGAACCCAGACTGTCTTGGCCTTCTCTGAAATCCAAACATAATAAAATCCAAACAGAGACAGGATATTAGGAGACTGTTTTTCTTTTCGCAATTTTCAAATAGAGATAACATTCACAAAACACAAAATTCACCATTATAAAGAGTAAAATTCAGTGCGGTTTAGTATATTCATAATGTTGTACAACCATCACCACTATCGAATTCCAGAACATTTCCATTGCCCCAAGAACAAATCCCTGACCTATTAGCGGTTACTCCCCATTTTCTCCTTTCTCTACCCCCGGCAACCACTAATCTACTTTCTGTTTCTGTGAATGTGCCTATTCTGGACATTTCATATAAATAGAATTATACAATATGTGGCCTTTTGTGTCTGGCTTCCTTCACTTAACGTAATGTGTTTGAGGTTCATTCATGTTATAGCACGTATCAGGACTTCATCCCTTTTGAATAATATGTCATCGCCTGGAAGTGCCACATTTTGTTTATCTACTCATCAGTTGATGGACATCATGTTGTCTCCATTCCCAGGAGTGGAATTGCTGGGTCACATGGTAACTCTAATGTTTAATTTCTTGAGAAACTGCCAAACTGTTTTCCAATGTAAATATTTTTAAAAGAGCTCTTACAGCCACATTACAACACATAGATAAAAACTTCTACAACTTTATTCACCAGGAAATGGAATTCTCTAGACAGTAGTCTAGTACTGGAACCCAGTCTTAGATTATGAATACTTAAGGGATCATATGATGAAATAACTTTACCTTTTTTTAAAGCAGTATCTGGGCAAGAAGAACCCTGGTAGAAAATTTAGAGTGAGGGTTCTACATGAGGTATTTTATTCTAGCCAAGAAGAAAGCAGTCTATGTTATTATCATCATCTTGAGGTGATGGGGGATTCAAGAGAGATGAATTAAAAACTCATTTCACCTGCTTTCCTAATGATCAACATAGTCTCCACAGTAAAGTCTCTAAGCATTTTGGAGCCCACACTGCTGTCACTAAAAAAAGAAAAAAATTGAACATGTACCTTCAATGTATGCAGAACAAGACAGACAGTCAAATTTGTGAGATATCTAAGAGCTAGTGTTATGGGATTAATTTCCCCCTTTAAATTCATATGTTGAAGTCCAAACCTCCAGCACCTCACAATGTGACTGTATTTGGAGACAGTGCCTTTAAAGAGGTAATTAAGATACAATGAGTCCATATGGGTGGGCCTTAATCCAATATGACCGGCATCCTTATAAGAAGAAGACGTTAGGGCACAGACAACACACAGACCAAGGGGCAACCATGTGAAGACACGGTGAGAAGGTGGACGTCTACATACCAAGAAGAGAGGCCTCAGAAGAAACCCACCCTGCTGACATTTGATCTTGGACTTTTAGACTCCAAAACCGGTGTTTCGTTATGGCAGCCCTAGCAAACTAACACAGGCACTATTGTCAGGATGTTGATATGGGGAGAGAAGACTCTAGGATGACTCACAAGTGATGTCTTTCACAAGGTAAGGACCCTGAGAGAAAAGATAAATGATTGAGCTCTGGGCAGTTTGGAATTCAGGTGCCAACCAGAGACGATGCCCAGTGAGTAGTTGGGAAGGTGAGCCTGGAGGTTAGGGAGGAGAGCTGAGATGGGGTTGGACACTGGCAGTCATTTAACCTATTAAGTTATATGGGAAGATCTGAGTGTGACTGAGAGCAGTCCGAGAGAGAGTGGCCAATTGCAAAGAGCATGGTTTGTTGGTCAGACAGCCTGATTTGTATCCTATCTCCACCTCTTCCTAGCTGTGAGGCTTTGTACAAGTTACTAGCCCACTTTGAACCTCCAGTTACCATCTATGAGTGGAGGGGATAATGGAGCCTCACAGGGCTCCTGTAAGCCATAAATGATGTAACATGTTATGTCCTAGAATGTTCTAGAATAGGAACTCATACAAAGTGGCAGCTACTCTTATATATTAAGAAGTAGGACCAGGAAAGCTCAATGATTTTGAAGGGCTGCTCAGAGGAAGGTGAACGTCTGAAGGAGAATGAGAAGTAAAAGTTAGAGATGTAAGAATAGTAAGCAAGAAAGTGGGGAAGTCAAGATAGGGGAAGATTTGAAGAAAACAATTGGGTCAGCACTGTCATGTCACAGAGAAATCAACTAGACAAACACGGAACAGAGCGCAGAGATTTGGCTGTTAGAAAGTCAGACTAAAGAGAGATTGCCCGGGAGTAAGCAAAAGATAAGGGAATGGGAACATAGAATGTAGGCCATTCCTTCCAGAAGTTGAACCATATTTTGCCAGGTGGGGGTGGTGGGGAATCAAAGGAGAATAGGACTAAGACCTGTCTACAAAGAGCATAGACGTGAACACCAGCTATCTATTATTTAGTAAAATATAGATATGATGTTGAAAGCGAAACGGACACTGCATTCTTCACCTGTTTGTTCACCTTCTGTTTTTGTCACCCCCCAAACAGAACTGAGATCCTATAGAATTCCTTATTTAATTCAAAATAGAACGGGATACATGATATGTTCTAAGTTCTTACTCCATATTTTTCCTCTTCCAAGATTGGACACCATCTTTCATCTTTTCTATTTTTTTGGTAACACTCCATGGCCCTCGTTCTTATCTGGGAACTAGATTGACACGTGCTACATGGTAATAAACCCAACACAGAGAAACCGAATTAGAGAGCTGCGTACCAGTCAGTGCTATTCTAAGAGGGGAATTCACTAATGACATTAGGAAACACTTTCTCTTTTGATGTATTCGTGTTTCTCATTCATAATTAATTTTAATCTCTATCTCTACCATATCAAGCCTACAGCAGGGCCACTGTTCAAAGCATACTTGTAAAAGGGGAAAGCAAAGCCCAAGCATTGGGAAAGTTTTATCCCTTTTTTGTAAATGGAATTTCAATAAAATGGGAATAGTTTTATGAGGAGGCACTGAATTACAAGACTAGAAGGAACTTTGCAAAGCTAGCTACTAAATTTCATCTCTACTAAAAGCATTTCCTTTTTTTAAATGCTAAGCATCTCTGAAATGGGCATTCATCTTACAATGAATGGCATGCCATGGTGTAATTGACAGCATTTTCCTTCTTAGTAGTACATAAAATAATGTCACAATTGATGGTGCCCTAGAGATAATGAAATACGGTAAGGCTTTGCCTTACTACCAGGCAAGCTATTCTAGAAATACAATTACCTACCGGCTTTGTGCGAGCCTCTAAATCAGGAGTGTCCAAACTTTTTTCAACGTTTTTTACCAAGGGCCATATGCGGTAAAACACACAAACAGCCGGGCCACTCACTTGTGGTGAAGTACCTATTCCCTCACCTGGTTTATTTAAGTAAACTAAATATATTTTTGGAATTTGCTGCAGGCCAATTAAAAATGGATTGCGGGCCGCAGTTGGCCCGCGGGCACAGTTTGGACATCCCTGCTCTAGTTAATAGTAATAAGATATTTGGTGATGTGGCAGACACACAACATTTTCCATAGCTCAGCATGAGGGCAGGCATCTTGCTGCTTATGCCAAGAAACAAGACAGGTCCCAGCTTAAAACCGGGTAGAATTCCTCTTTAAGTCCATTTCAGCCCTTCTCACTCTAAGCACACACACACCCTTATGAGCCATCGCCTTCTCCCAACCTTACAGAGATATTTAATAGCCTCAGAAAGGGTGATCTATCAGCCACTGGCAAGAGAAAAGTGCAGATCCCCCTCTTTGACGTAACATTTAATTTCTGTTAAATCTTCATTTAGATTTTGTTGACAATAAAGATGTACCAACTTTTTGAAGCTGTAGGAAACCCCAGCCTCTCCCATGCATTTATAGGTGTGCTGTATCAGGACACTTTCCACACCTTCCAGCACTGCAAACCCAAATGCATTATCTTGTTGCTTCTCCAGAAAGCCTTGGGAGCCCTGGATTAAAGCCTGGAAGTCCTTGAGTCCTTTTAGGAAGAATCTGAACTGCAAAACACATGTCTTTGATATTTATAACTGGGCGAAATAATGCTGGAGTTAATGTTCCATCTGTTATGGAAAATTCAACCTACCAAGCTGTCCTGTGATAGGAAGGAGCTGCAGGGCTGGAGCCTCCATCCTTTGTTCGACTTATGCAAAATCTGGAAGCACGTTTGCCTACAAGGAATAAGGCTTCCTTGTGAACTGGCTTCTAAAGGAAATCAGCTGACAAGAAACCCAAACAGCAGGCCCAGCTGAAGCATTTCTCCCCAGCCCCGAAGGCCAGCTGGGTCTTTCTAGAACACCAAAGGCACAAACAATTGACCCAACATAGATACCTTCATGCTCCTGGCAGGCCAGGTGCCATCAGACTGTCAGAAGCAACGATAACCTACCGGGTATGTGGGTTTTCTTCACCTGGAAGTTGATTTTGCCAGAGAGCTTGTAAATCGCAGTTCCCATCTCTGAGCCCGAGCTCTGCTGTGCTACACAGAGAGACAGCTGAGGGTGACAGGCTGAGCGGGCCAGCCCCGGCTGACCTGTGTGACTCAGAGCCCACCAGGAGGCCGGGCCTCCTCCACTCCCTGGCTTTGCGTAGTTTATCTACCGGCCACCAGCATGCTCAGCGGTTCTGCTCAGCAGGGCTGTTCAACTTTCACAGCCCGGACCATAAATCAGGTTAGAAGAGGTGGAGGGAGCAATCAACAGGGTTGAATGGAGATGCCTGTAATGTGCTTATTAAGGCCTCTGGACACAGTCGAGGAAAGCTGTGTGACCTTTGGCAAGTTATTTAACCTCTCTGTGCTTCCATTTCTTCTGTAAAACGCAGTTGTTCCCCTTATCTGCAGGGATACATTCCAAGACCCCCAGTGGATGCCTGAAACTGCAGATAGTACTGAACCCTGTAATATACTATCCTTTTTCCTATATATACATACCCACAATAAAGTTTATTTTATAAATTAGGCAGAGTAAGAGATTAACAATAGTGACTAATAATAAAACAACAATTATAACAATGTACTGTAATAAAAGTTGTAAATATTGTTTCTCAAAATATCTTGCGGTACCCACCTTTTCATTTAAGGAAGCACTTTATGGCTTCTCTTTGGCATATCTGAATTATCAGCATCACTACTTCTGTGTTTTGGGCCATTACTAAGTAAAATAAGGGTTACTTGAACTTGAGAAAAATGAAAACACTTTCACAGTGGAGTCCACCAGCACGGCAGACCTGTAGGTATCAATGGGAATCCATGACAGTCAGTCTGGTAACTGAGAGGGCTGCTAGGACTAATGCATCTCCATGTACAGTGTGGAGATGCAGGACACGGGGGGATCCATGTCCTAGGCGGGACAGGATGGACGGCACGCGATTTCACGCTACTCAGAGCAGCGTGCAATTTACAACTCACAAATTATTTCTGGAATTTTCCTTTTAATATTTTTGGACTATGGTTGACCAGGGGTAATGGAAATCATGGAAAGTGAAACCACAGATAAGGGGGGATGACTACTTCCCAGGACACTAGGAAACCCGACTTTATATGATAAATCAGATTACGATTCCCAGTGTCTAGGGGAAAGGGACTGCTACAATTGCCAAGAGTTAAGAAGTGAGGCTGCTTGTCGTGCAGGGTCTCAGCTCCCGCTCCCTGCACAAGAACACAGGATATGGTGAGGCCAGAAAGAAACACCAACAGAGCCATAGATAGGGGAGTCATACCATTATATTCTCGATGGCGGCTAGTTAAGACACAAACGCAAACATCTGCCAGTACCCCAACGAGGGGTCTTCCTGCACCCCAGTCTCGCTGGCGGCTGGGGAGACTCAGGAAGTAGGATCAACACGACCCGCAGTCCACAATCCCCTTGCTAACCCCACTTGCTAGCCGCAATCCACCGTCCGCTTCTCCGCCAACCAACAAACCAACACCCTAGCGTAGCCACAGGAGTTATATTAGAGGCTAATGGCTAACGGGTAACAGCTGATGGCCATCTAATAACCGAGCCAGCACCTTTCCACGTGAGGCTGCAAGCCTGGAAACTGCTCCCCGGACTCTGTCCCCACACTGCTCATTAGCATTGTGCAACCAGGCCCATAAATGGCACTGTTTTCTATTTGCTTTGACAATTCACACCCCAACCCGAGAACAAGAATTGCTGCTTAGTGTCATCCTTGTTAGAACTTTTTCTAAGCATCCTCATCCCAATGGCCGCCTTTCTAGTGGTTAGAAATCCTTCAAGCAGCTGTGCTTTTTTGCCCCTGATCGCCCCCTCTTGTCAGCTTTGAGGCATTTCTATTCCTTGGTGAAACTCCCCATCAGTCCTCTGGGGAAGGTGGCATTGCTTTACGATTTCTGGCATCTTGAGGCAGACAGGAGAGCTGATTTCACCAAAGCCAGACCTCATAGGGGGAGGCGGTGAGGAGTTGGTGCAAACCCCTCAGCTGCACAAAAATAGCATTTATTTCTCAGCTGGCTCTGTCATTTACCAGTGTGGGATGTGGGTTCTCAGTTTTCACATCTGTAAAATGAAGGGTGCTTCTAGGTGACCTCTAAGGTCTCTGTAAATTCTGATTTCCTCTGAGATTTTCAAATCGGAATTGCACAACCTAGGGAGGGAGTGCTGCCATGGAACCCACACAAAGCTACAGACAAAATATGGTTCATCTTGGGCCGGCTTGGTGGCTCAGGCGGCTGGAGCTCCATGCTCCTAACTCTGAAGGCTGCCGGTTTGATTCCCACATCGGCCAGTGGGCTCTCAATCACAAGGTTGCCAGTTCAACTCCTCGACTCCCACAAGGGATGGTGGGCTCTGCCGCCTGCAACTAAGATTGAACACGGCACCTTGAGCTGAGCTGCCGCTGAGCTCCCGGATGGCTCAGTCGGTTGGAGCGCGTCCTCTCAACCACAAGGTTACTGGTTCGCCCCCTGCAACTAGGCATGGCAACTGGACCTGGAGCTGAGCTGCGCCCTCCACAGCTAAGACTGAAAGGACAACTTGACTTGGGAAAAAGTCCTGGAAGTACACACTGTTTCCCAATCAAGTCCTGTTCCCCTTCCCCAATAAAAAAAAATATGGTTCATCTTTTTGGAGCCTTAACATTGTTTTTTATATTAAAACAAAACTGGGAGTGTGATGGGATACAATTTAAAATTCCCAAGTTTTCTTAAAAGTTTGGAAAAAAATAATGATATGATAATGGTTGAATAACACTGTGAATGTAATTAATGTCACTGAATTGTATACAGAGGGTGCCAAAAAATGCATACACATTTTAAGAAAGAAAAAACTATTAAAATTATAATACTCAATATATACTGATAATAAAAGATGAATACAAGTCACGTTTGACTTCTGCAATTATAAGAGGTGCTCAAAGTGGTTACCATCAGTGTCCAGACACTTCTGATTACAGAGAACCAAAGTGCCCACTTGTACACATTTTTTTGGAACCCGTGGTATTTAAAGATGATTAAAATACCAACATTTCTGTTACATGTATTTTTGCTACAATAAAAAGGATTTTTAAAAACAATGTTTAGGAAGCCTAGAGTCCAGAAATACACCCACACATACCTGATCAACTGATTTTCTACAAATGTAAAAAGGCAAGTTAATGGAGAAAGGATAATCTTTTCAACAAATGGTGTTAGAACAATTGCATATTTACATGCTTTTTGCATACTTTAAAATAAACATCAATTCATACCTCTCACCATATACAAGAATTAATTCAAAATGGATTACAGATCTAAATGTAAAACCTAAAGTTATAAAATTTCTGGAAGAAAACATAGGAGTAAATTTTTGTGATATTGCGTTAGGCAAAGATTTTTTAGATAAGATGCCAAAAGCACAATTAATAAAAGAAAGAGCTGTATGTTGGATTTCATCAAAATTTAACTTCTTTCAAAAGACACTGTTAAAAGAATGAAAAGACAAACCACAAATATTTGCAAATCCCATATCTGATAAAGGAATATAGAATGAAATCTTAAATTCTTACTAGATAGAAAACAACCCAATTAAAAAATGGGAAAAAAATTTGCACAGACTTTACTAAAAAAAGGTACACAGATAGCAAATGAGTACACATGAAAAGATGCTCAGTATTATTAGTGATTACAGAAATACAAATTAAAACCACATGGTACTGTTACACACCTATTAGAATGGTCAAAATGAAAGCGTGACTGCATCAGTCTTGGAGAGGAGCAGTTGGAACTCTTGCTTTTATATTGCTGGTGGGAACACAGTGGTAGGACTTCTTTGGAAAACAGTTGAACAGTTTCTTAAAAGGTTAAATATACATCTACCAGCTTTATTTTTATTTTTAAATTTTTAAAAAATGACTACTGTGCCTGACCTTTTCCCTCATGTTTGTGCAGTTCTTTTTTTCTTTTCCTTTTTTTCATAGCATCCCTATATTTTTTAAACAAAAATACAAGAGAACAAATTCACTTTTCTTTATTTCCTTTTCAATAAGTTTAAGTCCTTGAGGGGTACGGCATCACACGGGTTCTGTGTTCGATGGCCTTAGCAGGAAGGGGGCTTCAGAATTTGGCACAAAACATACGCTGCTGTTTCTATGAGCACGAGTTCCCCTTCCCCAGATGACTCTGGTTTTGTTCGCTTTGCCACCAGGAGTCACTGTGCTGTTCTTGGCCTGGTACACGTAAGCACAGCTCTTGCCCACACAGAATTCAGTTTCATCTCGAGTATAAACACCTTCAATTTTAAGAAGAGCTGCATGTTCCCTCTGGTTCTGAAGACCCCGCTTATAGCCAGCAAAAATCATAGTAATGATTTGGGTGAACAATCTGCTAGTTAGGTTTCTCTGTATTTTTCCACATAAACCATATTGCCTACTTTCTTGATGAGAATATTTTGATTACAAGTAATAAGAAACCTGTATCAGACTCACTTAAGCCAATAAGAGAATTTATTGACTCATCTGCTGCTAAGTACAGGGATACACCACATTCAGGTTTGGCTGGATCCAGGAGCTCAAACAAGCGCTTTGGTTCTTCTTCATCTATCTCCATCTCTCTGCTCTCCTTCTTTCTGTGATGGCTCCATCTATAGGAAGGTCTTCTCTCATGGTGGCAAATGACTGCCAGCAGTTCCAGGCCTATATCTAGCAGAGAGAGTGCTGCTTCTTCCTAAGAATTCCATTGAAAGAGCCAGGATTGACTCTGGTTGGATGGACTACATGTCTATCTAGGTGTTAGAAAATGCTGATTGGCCAGGCTTCGATCATGTACCCATCCGTGGATAAAATGCCAGTAGAGAATGAATGGTTCCTCAAAAAAATCAGATATCCACCACACGTTCAACTTTAACCTCTGCGAAGAACTAACAATTAGATCAAGATGGTGCTTAATTTTATTTTCGGAAAATTTCACTTTTGGAAAGTAACTGCATTTTATATTAAAGACACACAAGGTTATGGACTCACCCAATTAGGGACATTTAAGTTCTAACCACTGAGTGTTGCAAATTTCTATCCCCTTCTTCCTTTTAAGCTCTGGCTTAAAAGCTAATTGTATTTCACTGCCTATGATCTTGACCATTCAATGTAGGAAAATGACAATGAAGTAAAAATAAAAGCTACCCCTGCTCTATGAGGCATTTTCTCTAGATAGCACTTAATTTTTCCAGCATCCCTGTAAAAATGTTACAGGTGAGGGGACTGAAGTTCAGAAAAGCTAAGTACCTTGTCCAAAGGTCAAGCTTGCCAGTGAGGAGGAGATCAGAAGGCGGCCCATCTGAGACTCAGCCTTGAGCTCTTAGCTGCTGTCACCGCAGGTAGGCTTCTGGCTGTAGCTTTCACCAGCTCCCAGGAGTCATGGCTGCAGGTCAGCCTCGCCTGTCCTGTGCACTGGTAGTCAGCGCCCACTCAAGGGCTGAGGGATAAAATGAAGTGAACCTACACTTTCAACTTGCTCTCCTGTTACTGCTAAAGGGAGATTTCCTTTGAAGCCAATTTAATAAAGAAGAGTTATTTCAGTTTCCTAACATCAGGCTAACAAAGGAATGTTCCCTTTTCAGTCAGTACCTCTCAGTGTGCCTTTTAAGAACACTGTAAAACCAGAGGCTGATGTGCAGTAAAGAGCACTGGCCTAGTTAGAAGGAGACTTGAATTCTTCTATTTCTGGCTTTTCCAACAGCTCCGTGCGTGACCTTTGAAACCTGCTTAACCTTTCTGAGTTGCAGCGTTCTGAACTGACGTTGGATTAAATCAGTGTTTTCTGATGGTGGCAAACCTACCATAGTGGTTCCTAAAACGAACGTTTTAAATTTTCAGCAGTTATGTATGAATTTTAATGTGTAAAAAATATAATAGGATATCAAACCAATGATTTCCTAGGTATCACTTCTTAGGATGACACTGAGTAAAACGGACAAGTTACTTCGTAACAAATATGAAGTAATTACTAATAGAGGATTATGCAACTGTGGCAAAAATTGTGACTATGGCCTTTGACTGGCTGACGCTTGGGAACAGTTGATTGGAAATGAGAACTCCGGTTCACTGAGCACTTACTGTGTGCCAGGAACCTTGCACTTTATATAAATTAATTTATTTAATACTTAAAATACACCTAAGCAATGGGCACTGTCATTATTCTCTTTATAGCAGAGGACACTGGCACAGACAGGTTAAATTCCTTTCTTATAATCACCTGCCAGTATGCGGCAGAGCCAGGGTCTGACCTCATGCCATAGTCTCAGGCCTTGTGCTCTGCGGACAACCTCGGTGTTCTCACAGAGACCCAAAGACAGGAGTGGAATTCAGCAGGTCTCAGATGGAGGACAGCAGGGGTGTCACCTGGGGAGCTTGTTAAAACTGCAGACCCACAGCCCGGCCTCCAGAAATCCTGGTTCTTAGAGTGGAGGGGTGTGGGAATGCCAAGGGTTAGCAACCACACCAGGTAATTCTGAAGCAGGTGGACCTATGGTCTCGTGTGAGAAATGGCTGCTATCCCAGGACTAATTAGAAAAATGAGTTGCTGTTGGGAGATGAATCCACTACACACTTTTCCCCCTTGTTCATCTGGCTTGTCAATCACATCTGAGCCTGTGGGACAGCAGTTAACAAGCTGATATCATCTCTTTCAACTGTCCCATTTACATGCATCATCGTGGCAGTGGCAGGGGCAGTGAGGAATCAATGATCTTCATTCTCAAGTCTGTTCTGACAGCAGAACTCTATCCCTCATCTCCAAACTCCAAAGCAGAGAACAGTAGGCGAGTAGACTTTGAAAAAATTCAGTGTAGAGCCAAACAAATTTTGGGGTTGTACATTTTCACCCACGCTCACCACTGCCACCTGCCATCACATTTCCCCCTTTCGCAGCCAAAGCTCATTATGATGACAAGTAGGCTGAGTACGTGGGGCTTTAAAAGGCTGAAAAAGAAGGGGAAGAATGTGTATGACTCTTCCAAAGAGGCCATGAGGAAAAGAGATACTTGTGCCCCAGGTATGGATTTGGCCAGTCCGGCCTGCTAAAAAGTGTGGGGGTGGGGAGAGAGGAAAAAGAAAGGAGGATGCTTTCAGAGCTTCTGAAAAGAAGGAAAGGACCTTCCGGTTATATTTCCCTCAGACCTACAATCTAGAAAATAGATAAGAAATATATACAAGTAACTTCAATTCAAAGTACAAGATGGTAACAAGTAGTGTAAGTACACATTTTTTTCAAACAAGTATGGAGGAAATTTGGTGAGCAAATGAATGAAAATATTTCAGAACTCTAAGACCTGACTCCCAACAATTGGACGAAGAGGATGGAGCAGGAACAAGAGCTCTTCAGCTTTTCACAGTCTCCACCATGTCCCATTTTCCTCACACTTGACCCGTTGTTCGGTCAGGGCTTGCCTGGGTGCTTCCAGACCTCTGGGTGTGCGTATCCACATGACATGGGTGCTGCTGTAACTGTTGCAGAGAACGCTGTGCAGGAAGGGGGGGGGCGCATGAGACTGGCCTGGGGCTGGGTTGGCGTGGGCCTTGATTGCCACACAAAGCAGCTTGCCGTACAAATCAGGTTCTCACTGGCGTGTTGGTGCCCTCTTTACACCCTGCACCTTGAGAACCAATCTGAGTGACGAGGGGTATTCTTGTGGGAATGTGTTGAGAATGGCTGGGACATAACAGCTGAGAACCACTCTGTAAGTGACATGGAACCACAAAACAGCAGTGGCTTGGGAAGGAGATGAGCACACTTGTACTTTAGAAACGTCACTGTCGGGGAAGCTGGAGGAGGAAGGATGATTGAAAGTACGAAGAACAGCAGATAAGTGACAACAATAGTCCAAGTGGGACTTGGGACATTCCTCCCACCACCCGCTTTCCCGTTCCTCCCTGAATTGGTCACCTGATCAGCTCAGGTGCTGGGGTGTGGGGCAGGAGATCAGCCCCAGGTGGTGAAGACTACTTCGTTAAAAACATTTGTCCTTGTTGCAGTTTGATTTTTTTCCTTCTTCAAGCCGTCCCCAAATTCAGGGTCCTTTGTCTTAGTCTACTAACGACTCGCTCATACACACATTTGGGAGCCGGTCTTCCCAGAGAGCTCCTGCTGACAGCTGGAGGACTTGTGAGGCAAGCAGGGAGCTTTTTGGAACCTCAGGCGACGATTTTAGTCAACAAGGCAATGCCTACCCAAGGAAGCCCATCCTTTCAAACAAATGAACAGAGGAGTTTTGGAGGAAGAACAGGGCAGCAGTTTAACAATGTAAACCTTGCTCTTTGGCTGGAATGAAGCGGTGCTGCTACCCCGACCCCCTCCACGCCCCACCGGTGCCTCGCAGCCTGGATTTGGGGAATGTAGCTGGTCTAGAAGCAACTCCATGTCTGGATTCCGAGAGGGTTTCAGTAGCCCAAAGCAGTGGGTGGGGAATGGAAGTGAGGCTATCCTGCCTCCACCTTTCTTCCCCAAGGAACCAGTTCTTTAAATGTTTTGTTGCATCTTAAACCCCTTCTGGGACAGAGAAACGTCTGTATTCCCAATCTCTTTAGTTGAAACCAAGGAGGTGGGTGGCTGTGGAAATCACAGCCAAGAGAATAACTGTGGGAGTGGGAGTAGAGGACACTTCCAGGCCCTTAGTTTTCTGGGATGGCACTCTGGGTACACGACTTTTACGGTCGTTATCACCAGTGAGTTCTCAATTTTGTTGGCCAAACATCTACGAAGGCAGATCATCCAAACCATCTCATCGTGGCCAGTCCTAAAATTGCTTCTGACAGGAGACTTGATCAGATGCTGGTGTGTGTGAATAAATGTTTGTGCTCTTTCGTGCACATGCTGGGCTGGGTGGGAGGAGGAGGAAGGTGGGCCAGGGATGAAAAAATTCTAACTGCGTATTTCAACAACAGCAGTGGGTACATCCTACCAGGACCTACCACTGCGCTGGTGCCTCAGTGACTAAAGGAAGCCGAAGACAAATCCCTGCCAATTTCTCCCTGTGTCCCGGCAGGAGCTGAGATGAAAATAATAGACTTGCCATCTGGAGAACAGAAGTTCTGCTGCAATTTATTTTATGCATGCTCAAAAAAATAATCGTTGGAGCCTGGAGAAGATCCATCCTGTAACACAGACTTTTTATTTTTTTTGATATTTTCAAATGTGTCCTACTTTGACTGAACACCTTTCTGATCTGTCTGGAAAACAATGTCATAGGAAACAGTGCATTTCCAGAGGCATTGGCTTTCATGCCTCCTGGTGTTCCAAAAAACTTTGCTGTTTCTGAAGAATTTATATGCGTGGAATTAAAATTTTGAAGCTTCACAAGTTGAGCTGTGTGGAATTTCACAGACTGCCTCCCCTCATCCCCCCGCCCCGTCTCTCCTAGGGATGAATCAACCAGCAAGTAGAAGGGCTGTGTTCCCACTATTTGGGGGAAGGGACCCAAGAGGGTTCTTTCTGCAGGTGGGCGGAAAGCTCAAACTCAGGCATAGCGGAAACTAAAGTTCGCTTGCCCTAAGCCACTTTTCAGCTGCGTGACCTGGGCAAGTGATTAAGCGTCTTTGAGCCTTGGAACCTCTTTGATTCCTTCTTTGATCAAAATGAAGTGGGGTGGGGAATGCTAACACTTGCAGTTTTGCAGTACAGGCTATAGACACATAGTTTCATCCACTAAATGGCAATGACCATAATGAAACTTTGGAAAGCAGAAGCATAGACACCTGGGAGAAAAATATTCCCCACAATACTGATATCCGTGGACACTATTCTTCCTTTGTGCGTATGACCCACGTCATTTTTCTGCATCACATTATAAGGTTAGGGCTTTCAAAATTAAGACTTCCTTGACTTTAATTTTGGCCTAGGCAGACTTACCTATTTTCAGAGTCTGTCTTACGAGTATGCCTCTCTGACACCGAGGACATTCTCAGTGGGCCGGAGGAAGGTGAGGAAAGAACAGAAATGCTGTCGTCTGATCGGACCCCAATCTCAGCCTCTCAGGGGGGATGTTGGGCCTCCTCCTCCGACCACTGCCCAAGGAGTAGGGGGCAGATTTCTCCAAGAACAGTCCTCAGCTCCCTACTGTTGCACCCCACCTCCTACCTGTCTTAGCAGCAGGACACAGCAGTTGAGCAGGACGACACGGAAGGATGCTGTGGGCAGGTCCCTAACATCGGAAGCAGCAGGGGCATGGCACTGGGCCCAGTTCTTGGGTGAGAAGGGGGCATACATCTCTGCCCCTTTCAGGCCATTCCCAGGGAACCCCTGCACTAGTCGAAGGCACACTTAAAATGCCTTCTACAGAAGACCCTGCAAACTATTTCCAGGTGAGTGGAGTAAACGTGGCATAGTCCACTCACTTTCTCCCTGTTTGCAGACCTCTTTCACCTGGCAGGTGAGGTTTAGAGACCTTAGGGATACACTGAGCTAGTCGACACCACCTTCACTTATTCTAAAGAATGACCATCTCTAGCTCCTTTGGGCTCATCAACATTTAATTTTTTTTTATTCTATTGTGGTAAGAACTGTTAACAGGAGATTTCTCCTCTTAACAGATTTTAAAGTGGACAGTACAGCATTATTACGTGTAGGGACAATGTACATATCTCCAGAATTTACTCATCTTTCATAACTGAAATTTTATACCTGTCCATTAGCAACTCTCCCACCTGCCCTAGCCCCTGGCAAATGCCATTCTGTTCTTTGCTTCTATGAGTTCAACTATTTTAGATTCCTCATATAAGTGGAACCATGCAGTATTTGTCCTTCTCTGACATTGTCACTTAGCATAATGTCCTCAAGGTTCATCCATACTGTCACATATTGCAGGATTTCCTTCTTTTTAAAGGCTGAATAATATTCCATTATATGTATATACCACATTTTTTAAAAATCCATTCATCTGTTGATGGACACTTAGGTTGTTTCTACATCTTAATTATTGTGAATAATGCTGCAATTAATATGGAAGTGTTAATATCTCTTTGAGATCCTTTGAACAAATACCCAGAGTGGGATTGCTGGATCAATTTTAATTTTTTTAAGGAATCTCCATACTGTTTTCCATAGTGGCTGTACCATTTTGAATTCTCACCAAAAGTACATGGGTTCCAAATTTCTCCACATCCTCACCAATGCTTGTCTTTTGTTTTTTTGGTAATAGCCATCCTGACAGGTGTGAGGTTGTATCTCATTGTGGTTTTGATTTGCATTTCCCTACTGATAAGTGATGGTATCTTCTCATGTACCTGTTGGCCATCTGTACGTTTTTGGAGAAATGTCTGTTCAAGTCCTTTGCCCATTTTAAAAATAGGCTATTAGAGGGGCAGCTAGTTAGCTCAGGTGGTTAGAGCACGATGCTCGTAACACCAGGATTGTAGGTTCGATCCCCACATGGGCCAGTGTGAGCTGTGCCCTCCACAACTAGACTGAAACAACTCTTGACTTGGAGCTGTTGGGTCCTGGAAAAACACACTTAAAATAAATAAAACTTTAAAATAAAAATAGGCTATTAATTTGTTTGCTATTGAGTTATAGGAGTTCCTTATATATTTTGGAAATTAACCCCTATCAGATGTACGGTTTGCAAGTATTTTCTCCTACTCAGTAGGTTGGCTAAAATTTTTCTCTACTGATTGTTTCCTTTGTTGTGCAGAAGGTTTTTAGTTTGATATAGTTCCACTTGTCTATTTTTGTTTTTGTTTCTGGGCTCAGACATTTAAAGTCCATCTATTCTAAGACGTAACGTGGACTCTCCTGAGGCTATCCCAACACCTCCAATTTCAATCAGTCACTTTTGTTTTTCTCTTTTTTTCAGTGTTCTCTTTTCAGTAATGACCTCAGTATTTTTAGCTAGTAACAGAAATCCAGAGAACTGAAACACCACAATCATATTTAACAAATATATCTAGGCTCCCAGTCTGAGAACCTACTTTTTTTTTTTTACCTTGAAAGGATCAAAAAACAGCAACTTTTTCTTCTTATTTCTTTTTTTTAAAAGCAGTTCTTGCATGCACCATTATGACTAGAAATAGAAGCCAAAAATCTACTGGGTACTTGTATGTGTCAGGTTCTGATCTAAATGCATTATTTCTATCAACTTTAATCTTCACAACCCCACAGGGGAGGTGCTATTATTATCCATCTCACAGAGAGGCTGAGGAACTTGACCAAAATCACACGCAGGAGGCAGTGGGGCTGGGATTAGAAACCTACGCGGTTGGTTTTCGAGCCTGTGCTTTTCACAGTGCTGCTCTGATCTTAAATCTCTTCAGATTGCGTGTGTATACGTCTCTCTCTATATTTAGATTAACTCCCTTGAGGTATAATTTACATACAATAAAATGCAGATATTTTTTCAGTGGGATGAGCGTGGACATGCACACCCATGTAACCACCCCCTCAATGAAAATATCACCCATTTTCATTAGCCCTCGTGGTTCTCCAGTCTCACTTCTTGCCAGGTAACCACTGATATTCTAGCTCTGATTTTCTGACCATCCTGAGAGTTTGGTTGTCTTATGAACCATAATGAAAAGGTGTTACAGAGAAATTTTTTTTTTTTTTTTTAGATTTTATTGGGGAAGGGGAACAGGACTTGATTGGGGAGCAGTGTGTACTTCCAGGACTTTTTTTCCAAGTCAAGTTGTTGTCCTTTCAATCTTAGTTGTGGAGGGTGCCATTCAGTTTCAAGTTGTTGTCCTTTCAGTCTTAGTTGTGGAGGGCGAAGCTCAGCTCCAGGTCCAGTTGCCATTGCTAGTTGCAGGGGGCGCAGCCCACCATCCTTTGCGGGAGTCAAACCGGCAACCTTGTGGTTGAGAGGACGCCCTCCAACCGAGCCATCCAGGAGGCAGCTCAGCTCAAGGTGCCATGTTCAATCATTTTTAGTTGCAGGGGGCGCTGCCCACCATCCTTTGCGGGACTCGAGGAATTGAACTGGCAACCTTGTGGTTGAGAGCCCCGTGTTCCAACCAACCGAGCCATCCAGGAGGCAGCTCAGCTCAAGGTGCCTGTGTTCAATCTTAGTTGCAGCGGGCAGAGCCCACCATCCCTTGTGGGACTCGAAGAATTGAACAGGCAACTTTGTGGTTGAGAGCCCACTGGCCCATGTGGGAATTGAACCAGCAGCCTTCGGAGTTAGGAGCATGGAGCTCCAACCGCCTGAGCCACCGGGCCGGCCCCAAAAATGTATTTTTTAAATGAATAGGATAGACTTTTTCCCAAGGAGGTGTCCTGGAAGCAAAGTTCAGTTGGAGATTAGTAATGATTTGGAAAAAGGAATGAAAAGCCAGGCTGTGAAACTGATGGCCTCGGCATCAAAATGAAATGACCAGGATGATTACTGGGACTCCAAAGTGCCCTGGAGCAAGTTACACATAAAACAAGGCTAATATTGACAGGTAGGAGCCTAAAACTGAGAGCTTATCCCTAAACATGGAGAATCTAGATCTCACATTTGTTTTTAAAAGAGCATTATGCATCTGGTATGTAAGCTCCGTAGACAGGATTTAATGTAAGTTAGCAGATATAATGACAATTACGTAACAATGCCAGTCCTATGTCAGCAGATGAATGACATGGTGACACGCTATTTGACAAGAAACCCTCCTCCTCCTTGCTCATGTCAGCAACTATACAGCTGCTTTGTCTTACTCTAGTATCTTAGTGTCATGGCATTTATAAAGCTGGAAGGAATCTTTAAGTCTAATCCCTACGTTTTACAGATGAGAAAATCAGGGGTTTGCGTGACGTGCTCACACGCAGCTCTCAGTAGCAGAAGCAGTAGCTGGTCCTTTGTTCTTTCTGTTGGGCTAACATGCTCTCAAGTTCTGGATTTTTCATGTATAGCTGAGGTTCAAACCCTTCATGAGAAATGGCTCCAGGCCATTGAATGTGGATTTTCTCATATACCTCTCCCCATCCTTTTCCTTCAAGACCATAGATGAGTGAGGTGCTTAGAATATGTATTCAGATGTGTTAACTTTCTATATTTTTTCCTAATTCGTGTCTTGGTATAACTTACTTCCTTCTAAGGCAGAGACGTAGAGAAGAAATGAAGGAGAGTGAGCTAAAGTCGTGTTACTTGGTAATAAAACTATTCGGCAGCCTTCACTTAATCAAATATCAATCATTGGTCTTGCTTTGAGCCCTTTTAAATTTTCAAGTGGGTTGACAGGGATACAGGTACTTAGGGAAACCTTGGCGTATTTCTCTGCAGCAACCTGTAGATGACTGTGCGTTATTGATGAGTGACAGAAGGAGTAATCCTGAAGAGATGACCTGATGGTGAGCTGTCATGTAGGTGGCCACAATCCACCAATCACCACAGAAGGTTGGAGCAAGAAGCACCAGGAATTAGCATATTTCTAAGAGTCAATTCATTCTTTTAACTCATCCTCAAATCCCATATGGCTGTCTTCATAAATCAATTCAGTAAGACAAACAGTTAATAACTGTCCACGATACAAAGCACTGTTAACACTGGAGATAGAATAAAAGATAGTTATTGCTCTTGAAGGAATATAATTCTGTAAGGCATATATTTAAATAATCTCATAAGAATGGGGTAATACCTCAACAAAAGACTGTTTTTCATCAGATTGTAAGTAAAAAGATTGTTGGACACAGATTATTAAGTTCCAAAGTAATGAGAATTCTGGCAAGCTGTGCTCTGGAAAAATAAATGACCAAACTTTCTATGTATAGATTATCCACTGATGAGGGCTGTGTATAAACTATTCAGTGAGGGCTGTATGTTCACATTCTCTGAGGTCTACACACCACAGCACTGTGGTGTGGTAAAAAGAGTGCTGGAGCAATAATTAGATGATCGAAGATAAATTTCTGATTATTCCCTTGCAATCATTTTAGAAGGTTAAGATATTTAACTTTTTGGAGACAGTTTACTCATTTTTAAGGTGAAGGGATTGGAGATTATTTTTCTAAGTTCCTTTGGGGCCCTAACATCCCAAATCATGCTATTCCATATCTGAGGGATGATATATACAAACAGAGGGTCTTTTAAACTAGTAAGTTAGCTTCCCCATATTTTGGTAGTGAAAAAGGATGAAGAAAAATATTAACTCAAAGAAAAACAGATGATTGACATGTACTTACATTTTATAAATTTCTTAATCAGATTCCTTCCTTGGTGATTACTAATCACAGTAATTTGTGTTAATTAAAGGGGGATCTGGTGCTGGGTCATCGATCATAGCATCCGAGTTTGTTTGAGAATCTCTCAGACAAGAGATGAATGTTAAGCTCTTATGTAAGATGTCGAGCTACATGGGTGTCAAAGAAACATACTTGTACTTTTAATCCAGTTCCAAGATGAAACATGATGAAGTAAAAGAATGTGCTTACCTTAGTCTAGGTGGTATGTGCACACTCCACCCACCTGTAGAGAATGACAGTGAAAGCCAGGCTCTGCAGGTGCTTCAAACACAGACTTGGAATGGTCATTTACTCCCTTTATCTCCCTCTCCACTCACCCTTTCCCTTTCCAGTCAGGCAGGACTGGATAGAAAATGCAGAGCTTTACGCAGTATATTTAAGGTGCTTTAAATCTCACGTCAATCCCTGACTAAAATATGCTACATACACGGACCCAAACAAAAAGAAATATAACGCCCACTGACCTTTTCAGTTTTCTAGGAGAAGGAGGGGGAACTCACTGTGATTAATGTATTCTTTTTTATTCTGAGGTATTTTAATTCTACAAGCAAATTAAGGTTCATTGAAAGAGCTGTTTTTGTTATATATATATATAAAGCTAAACATTTCCATCTCTCTCTAGAAAACGTCTCTGAACCTAAACGCCTAAAAAAGCATAGAACTGGATAAAAATGTTCATGGCTTTGAATATCTCACCTTTCAAATTTTTTCAATTTTCTCTTGGACAACTACATTAGATAATACTTTGTAAAGGCTTTAAGAACTTTATTTTTTTCCTCCTACTTGAAGGAGACTCCATTTTAGTAACAGAAAAAAAAAAGTATTTGAAATGAAGCATTAGCCCGAGATAACTCACCTCCCACTTGACTCCAGAGCAACTTGGATTTCCGATTCTTTGAGGTCAGTGATTTGGGGAACCAGTACAAGAGCCGGGCGATTCTTCTGAAGGTCTTGTTAAAGTCACTTATGGCCATAGCTAGAACTACGAGTGTTCCAGAACGACTCTCTACAGAGAGCATGCATGAGGAAAACACAGGAACACCCACGTATGACACTTTAGCTGTGAACTCTCAGCCAGTAAGTCTGAGGACCACCTGTTAGCCCTAAATCCCCTTTCCCTGTCACTCCTTTGGTTTGTCCTTCAGACCTTAGCCCTCATAAAAACTGTATTAATAGATGTTCTTTCTAAAGAAAGAGTTTTAAAACTTCAGAAACTCTAATGAAACAATTGATAATTTTTAAGCCCAGACACGCCTCACCATTCTTCTTCATAAAAACACAATTACTTTCATGCAGGAGCAAAGTAACCAGTATCCACTAACTCACTGCCCAACAGGATTGTCAATAGCAAGTCAAAGGATGTAGTGGTGATTAACAAGCCACTTCCTAGCCTTGATCCATTTGTTCTGTACACTTTCCACTGGAAAAACAGTATGTATTTTAAACCTTGGCAGGAATTTATCCTCCAACCCCACCCCCAAATTCAACTGATTCTTACAAGTCGCAAAATGTATAAAAAAACGAGATTTTTTCCAGGGTCCTGTTTTGGTCTTTAACCATTTATTGAACATTTATCTAGACCTTCAACATTATCTCAGCAGACACCAATGTTCAGTTGCCTACTATGTAAATGCGACTGAGGCTCTCATCATTACCCCTGAAACTATATCCAACAATTGGTCTTTGTGCATTCTGTTTATGTCAAAAGAAATAAACATATTCATAGCTTGCTTAGTCTCTAAAACAGCCTGATATAAATATTTGGGCTGTGCTTTTACATGCCACATTACATTTTTGGGGCTGACTTACACTCTAAAAAAACCCAAAGGGTATTATTATATTACCAGTTTTAATTTCCAGGTCCGATGTCTTTGTTTTCTATTCTATTTTCAGTGTTTCTTAGGAATTTGGCCTTTGAGTCTTCTTATAAATGACAAGTGGGCAGGAAGTCCAAGTAAAACAACAGTGTAAGACTTTTTTCAGATACTTTTGTCTTCTTAAAAGTGGGATGTGGGATAGTGGATGTAGCTAAAAACAATAGTGTTAAGACTTCTTTATGTTTTCTTTTCAACAGTATCAGCCCCAGAACGTCTCTGGTTTTAAAATTTGAATAACTATAAACTTTCTGTAGCTCCTCCTTAAAGACAAAACAGTATGTGTAAAATGCACTTCTGAGCTGGGTGAACTCAGAAAAGACTAGCTCTAGTTGTGGCTGTGATTCTGAAGGTAGAATACATTTTTGACATTTGAGATTGCTTATTCCTACTGATAGTCCCTTTCTTAATTCCAAAGTTATTTTTAGCACAGAGCACTAAAAAAAAATAGTGTTCATTGCTTAAAAAAAAAATGACAGGAAAAAAATTTCAGGATTATTGTAGTTTTTTTCTGGAAAACGTACTAATGAAGACATTCTATTTTTAAGGAAATATTTTGAGGAAAAGATCTATTATATACCTAAGAGACATTCTGTTTGATACAGTGTAATGATAGCTATAAGCCACTTATATAGTATTTGGTAATTTTGAAAAGAATTGAAGCCAGAATTTTAAAAGACGTTATGGTGTTATTTTTCACATTTCTTCCCTAACCTTCAATTCCTTTTTTATTTCCTTGAAAACATCCTTTTTTCCACATACAGTCACTTTATTTATTATTTTTTCTTCTGCTGTTAGTACTATAATCTTTTATATTAAGAGTTAACTCCACTAGCTCTTCTATTTGTTATATACACTATTTTTTATACCATCAATTCCTATCTTTTGGAAATGTATCCCAATATTGTAAAAAATAAAGCTACAGAACTGGAGATGCAACTTATTTTAAAGCTAATTTCACTTAGTCATTGTGAAAATTAGGTTAACACACTGGTATCACCTCGTATTTATTGACTTAAAATGTTTTAAATGAGGATGCATTTCTGAGGGTAAAATATTGAAATCAAAATTGCTTGGTTTCCATGTTACTAATAATGGGTGTGAAAATTAACACAGGAACCCTCAACTAAAATTGGAGTCCAGAAGGCCTGCAGAGGGAGCTCTCATGCTCTACTACTCATCAATTACCCCAAACAGGAGGTACCTTGCATCTCCAACAGGAAATGTATTGACTTTACTAACCCAGCAGGAGGAAGATTTTCTTCTTGCCCAGCAACAAGCCCATCCAATAGAAAATGCCACAGTTCAGCCAATGAGGAGCCATCGTCACCCTGAACTCTTAGTTTCCTCCCACAAACTTTCATTTTTCTTTTGCTAATGGCTCCCTTATCCCAACCTCCTTTCCATAAAAGCCTTACGTTCTGTATGACTACTCGGAGTATGTCTCTGCTTTCTAGATAAGATGCTGCCCGATTCATGAATTAATAAACCTGATCAGATCTGCAAATTTACTCAGTTGAATTTTGTTTCGTAACATGGGGAATAAATAAAAGAGTAAGTCTTAACTAATACTAATATGGAATTGAACTGTTCTTACCAATACAACTTATAAAAATACGATCCCCAGAACAAGGGTTTGTTTATTGGTATGCTTTTCTAGAGGCACTGAAATAAAAACTAAATCCACAAATATACTAACTGATCACATGATTTAAGTAAAATTTTATCTAATGGTCAATGATATAAACATTTAAACTACATAATTAAAGACACATGTTAGATGGTTAAATGGAAAATTAAAACCAAGAGGGATTAAACATCCCCTTGCCATACACAGTCTCAGACTAAACGGGTATTTGAGGGAGGATACTTGTATTTATATAAGTAAAGTCATTCAACCCATACATTTATTTCTATAATGTGTACATGTGACACTTAGAATTCCCCACCACAATAATGCATCAATTTGAGATTTCAAATAAAATCCTGATCCATTTTGTTTTCCAATGCTCATGATAGTCAAATTTATTTACTCTTTAGAACATCATAACTTTATGATATACAGGTTGTATATAATCACACTTCAATAATCTGATAAATTGAAAAGCAAAACCAAAACCAAAACCAAAACAAATCCTTATTGGATGGATGAAATAATTTCTTGCTGAGCATAATCCTTTAGTCTAGAACTTTGGATAGATTTTTCAGACAATGTTCCCTTTGAATTTTTATACCATAAGTTTATGGAAGAACTTCTACTAAACTTGGAATTAATGGTTTTTGAAGAGATACAAAATTGTCCCTTCATCAAATATCCTGAGAATTTACCATCACCACCTTAACTCGTTTCTCAAACTGTTATACACAGAGAAATACAAATCTTTACATTAAAATTGAGAAATTAATTGATATTTTCATAAAGTAGTAAGCAGAATTAAAGAAATATACAGCTTAAAACAGTTGACATGATCCTAAAATTTATATGACAATTTTAAATTTATGGCCCAAATAAAAGTGAATAGTTTTTAATAATTAAATCACTTAAAATAAATTCTCAGTAACTTATCTGAAAGTAAACAGATATGAGGATAACTGGGTTCTGGACACCTTGTAAAATGAAATAATGCCACTTTATCCTTCTCAAAAAATTTGTGATCCTAGTAAAACAGTGGTTTGGTTCTGCTCCCCACCCACAGAAGCCACCTCTCTTTTCTATCACTTACAAATATGTCAACTATCAGTCTTCTGATTTGTCAGGTTGCCAGTAGGCAGTCAGAGAAGTATGACTCAGTTAGCCTTATGCACAAGAGTAGAGGATCAGTATATCAACAGAGCAGTCATGGCTTTCTTCTAGTGCTCACTGAGGTCAAATGTCCTCGTAATTATAAATGTTGAAAGGTAAAAGTACATCTTAACAGCAGCCAAAAATTTATATTTTTTTATGTATTTACAATATTATACATATTTACATGATCACATCAAATACTGAATTGTAGAAATAAGAGATCACCTAAATGGAGCAGTCATTTAATGCCTCAGCATTATTTTCTTGTGCAAACTGAAACTTTTCCCAAACTTCTTAGAAAGCTAAAGACAGTCAACATTGCGAAGGCCACCATCCATGGTTAAAGAGCCAAACCTAAAAACACAGAAGAAAAAAGGCAATCTCAAAAGATTCATTTATTCAGACCCCAACATTTTAAGGAAGACTAGAGGATACTTTTCAGAGGAATAAGCTTTTATTTGTAAATAGTTTAAGCAACTATGAATTGCTCTATTTCTTACTTAAACATAGTAGCATTATAAATATATGAAAAAATACAATTCTGTGGCTTGGGAAAACTTTGCAAGATAACATGGGGAGTGATGCAATCTAAAAAGTGTTAGGAAGAATTGGATAATTTCTTCTTGGTGGGGTGGCATTCAGAAGCAAAGATGTGGAGTTGGGAGTAAGTGTGACATACTCAAGGGACAGCAAGAAATGGAACCTTGCTAGAACAGACTATTATGGGGCGCAGTGGGAAGTAAAGCTGGGTGAACGGGCTGGGGGCAGACTATTATATTCTTTGAATTCAAGTATGAATTTAGACTTGACCTTTTAGATAACCGGCGTTTAGACATTTTTGTGTCAAGGGAGTGGCATGGTAAGACCAGTATTTAGGAAGATTATTTTGGCTGTAATACCCATGAGAGATGGAAGAGCCTGGGGTTAGGGAGACAGCTGGTAGTTCTCACCATAACTCACATGCGAGGGGGAAAAAAGAGCTGAATGAGATTGATGAGGTAAAATACGGAAACATGTTGAAAGAAGATACCAAACTTGGTGAAAGGGAGTTAAAGAGGAAATGTCTAAAATAATTTATGTTCCAGGGCATGGGAGGGAGAAAGGTTGTCTCACTGAAGAGAATAAGGAAATTAGAGGGGAAACTGAGTTGGGAAGGATGATATCGATTTTTGATAGAAAAAAATCTGAAGTGTAGTGAGATATCCAATCGATACAGTACACAAGGCCTGGCTTCTTTACTAGTTCTTCCACAAATCCTTCAGTAGTCACTTAACATTTAAATTATTATTATGCCATGTTATATCACCCATATATTGCCAAATAAACCTATAAATAAAATATAGGAGGAACAGACTTATTGGACACGCTTTGGGAAGTGGGGATTTTATTCCATAAGGCATAAGTGACTCAATATAAAAGTTTATTACAGTATATTTTAATAGTCTCTTCTACTTGCTAATCTTTAGTCTTACAGGATAAATTTAGGATTTAGCTAAAGTTGTGAAGAAACTATAAATTGAATGCTATAAAAAGATAACTACAATGTAGTTGCTATAAATCAATAGGAAAAACGATTTTTAAAACCTAATAGGCGAGTCACAGAAAAAAAATTTAATCGACATATAAAAGGACGCTTGACATCATTATAAACCAAAGAAATGCAAATTAAAACAAGGTATCAGTTTTTAGTAAACAAATCAGCAAACATTTAAAAAACTGATAACATTTAGTGTTAACAAAAGCATAGTCTTTTTCTTTTGGGACAACCACACATACATCTTTTAAAGAACAAAGTAACAATTCCTACCAAATTTAAATGTGCATACCCTTTAACCCAGCAATTCCACATCTAAAAATTGATCCCTCAAAAATTCTTACACAAGTACATGAAACTATATATACACATATGTTCACTAAAGCATGGTTTATTATGAAAACTTAGAAACAACTTAAATGCCCAACAAATGGGGATAAATTAAATAGATATGGTAGACCCATACAATGCAATACTAGGCAGCTGTCGAAAATGAGACATATAATGTACATGTATGGACTTGAAAAAGTACTCTTGATATATAGCCTTAAGTGAAAAAAGTAGGACTAATCCAGTCTGAACAGAATGGTTCCATTCTTATAAAACACACATACCACAAACTATTTATTGTGACTACTTCTGCAGGGGTGTGGGGGCATGAGAAAGGGCAGGTAGAGTCTTTTATTTCCAAATTTTCACAATTATATATTGTTTGAAAATTTTTTTGACAATTCATTAATTTAAAACTTGGTAATGTTATAGAAGTGTCTCATAGCTTTCTGCATAAAAATCATGTGATTTCCTGATAGTGAATCTTTTCAAGCTTTAGAGCATAGGTACAGTGGGGACAAGATTTTATAAGGAGATGGGAGGCTGGGTTCTAGCTCCAGCTCATCTTCTCAGGGTATGAACTTCAATACTTGCAGACCATGGATAAAGACTGTCTGCTCTGCTACTGTATATGGTTCGAATGCACGTTAACTGAGATAATGCAGTGTGAAAGTGCCCTGCAAGGGAACACACATCATATAAATGGGAAATATTTTTATTAGCAGAGGAACACCTAACGGCTTGAAAGAGAAGGGTTCTATTTTGAGTGAGCCAAATATGATTTAACTTCTCTGAGGAACCAGGATGAGGAGACAGCCATTCCAAAGTGGCTTTATTGGCTCTATACATTTCCCATCTCTTTCTCCCTGATCTGTTAGGGAGCAGACACCCAACTCCTCAAAGAGCTGCATTTACAGATGGCACTCACCTGCAAGGGGGTATGCAGAGCATTCTGTAAGTCACCTAGCACCAATCAGAGTGCTGGCATCTTATAAGCAACTCCGATACCAAAATTAAAAATTATGAGTCTAATGAGAAAATGTTATAAAAAATAATGTGCAAAAGATTTTCATTTTCACAAAATGATTCTAATAAAGCAAATAATTCTATTAACCAGTGCTTCTGTAAAATGGAATCAATAATAGTAGACTTGTCTTTATCCAAACAACCGCAAATTAAAAGGTACCATGAAAGTCACAAAACATAAGGGTTCTGACTTTATATCCCTTTCCCACTGCTTAACCTAGTGACACAGGAAGACAGAGAGAAACAAGTATAGATATGTACGCACATGTCCTCGACTGTATGTAAAAACACAGGGCAGAATGCTATCTGCATTAACTCACCTTTCTAAAATATGATTATTTTCAGCAAGTTCTTTAACCACTCCTTCCATTTCTTCTTTTAATTTCTTCATACTATACATACAAAATAATGATAAATAAGCATCTTTGCAAAAAAAGTATGCAAATGTTTTAGAATTATATTTACTCGTATATTATGTTTTAGTTCTCTAGATTGAACTAATAACATTAGCAAACGTATTCACAAGCATCAAAAATATGAATATGAAAGAACAAGATCACAAACTGCAATAAAAACAAATGGAGACATCATAGTTATTAGATGATAAGTTTCTTACCCGAGAGTCATTTCTACTAATGTGTTTGAACATGGATAAATTGGGGTCATGGTATGTTTGATTCCACTGGAGGCTGCAAACATTTTCTGAGGCAAAGTTTCTTGTAACTAAAATATCAAAAGACCTCACATTAATCACAGAACAAAGTATTTACTACAGATCTTAAGTCAAATATTACAGGCTTTCATATACCCGGTACAGCTTAAGTTTTAACTTCAAAACTACCAATGATCAACACTACCAATAATTCAACACTCTTTTAAAAAACTTTTCTGATAGATGATAAAAAGAATAGTCTATCACAGACAATAGTTTAGTGGTTACCAGAGGGTAAGGGGGGTGGGAAGTGGGAGATGAGGGTAAGGGGGATCAAATATATGGTGATGGAGGGAGAACTGACTCTGGGTGGTGAACACACAATGGGATTTATAGATGATATAATATAGAATTGTACACCTGAAATCTATGTAATTTTACTAACAATTGTCACCCCAATAAATTTTTTAAAAAAGTCTATCAGATGTTCTCAACTGTAAAACATCTAAGTTCTTATAAACATGGGTCAAAGTACGTATCACAAAAGGGAAAGGAGAGCTGACATAAGACATATTATGTCCTATTTTCCCTTCTCAATCATAATCAATTATAAACTGAGAAGAATTTTATTTTCATTTTTCCTAATCTGTATTTCTGGCTTTTCCTGAGATATAGGAAAAAAAATATATTTTTTAGATACTTTTGATAGCTGTACCTCATTAGTATAGTCTTGATACTTTGATACTTCTTCTTCAATATCAAAACACTGATTAGTTAGGGATAATAACTGTTTCCTAAGATGAAGCATCTTTCTGAAAACCAAAAAAGAATTGATTAATAAGCAGTCTCATGAAATATTATTCTTACTTAAAATACACTACATTAAATTGTATATTATGAAGTCAACCACTAAACACGACCCCCGCAAAGTTTACTTACCTCATCCATTCTTCTGACTTATCCAAAAATGCCTCATACTTTTTAACACACTCATCTGTAAAATGGGTCATAGCTTTTGTTGCATGGTAATATAGTTTTTGCCTGTAATTTAGAAATAATCAGAGGCTTAAACCAATGTTACCGTTTCTATTTCCAATATTAAAAAAATTTCAAATATATGAAATTTGTTTCCTGTAATGACTGTTGTGACTTCAGGATATTTATAGTAGAAAGCCAAAGGTTTCTAAGATAGACATTACGTCAGCAAGAGGAGAATGAGAAAGGAGAGTAGTCAAAAAATAGTTATTAAGTGACATCAAGGTTAAGAAGGCAGTTAAGTCTATCCTTGCCTATGTCCTGTATTTTCTGGCCTTCTGCAACAGAAGCACACGAGGCAGAAGAAACCTGCCCCTCACTCTCCCATCTCAGTAACCTCTAGACCGGGGCCTGAGGAGTGAGCCTCAAATATGTACACACATAGTATTAATTGTGTAAAGCTAAGATTAACACGTATTTTTAATTGTAATTAATTTCAACTTTAAGAAGAATCATATTAATAGCACAACCAAAAATAATTATTAAACATCATCTGGACACTTACTTATCAAATTTGTGGATTTGTTCTTCATTATAAGCTAGTCCTAAAAATAAGAAAATATATTAGCTTTGTAAATGTAGAGTCATAAAGTCGCACACAGTATTCTTTTCTTTTGAGATTATTACTTCAAAAAGGCTAAGAGTTTAAAGCAGATGTCACAAACTTAGATATAGCTACAAATGCTTTTATTCGATCTGTACAGTGTTAACATTAAAAAGAAAAATTAATTGCCAACAGTTAAAATCAGGATATGTCTAATAAAATCTGTTTTTCTAGATTTTCTTGAGATACAGGAAGACTGAGCAACAAATTAGGTGAATTTGAGCAGCGATTCTCCCCTTTAGATGGGGTCTCTCCTCTCTGGCTCTCCTCAGTCTCCATTGGCCAAACTTATTCCAGTTACGTGCCTGGCCTCTACAAGTTTTGGAGTTCAATATTTTCAACTGATTGAAAATATTCAAAAAGTTGGTTTTAGAAATAACATTTAACTTCTTTTTTGACAGAATCAAATCTCTGAAATAAACAACTTAAGCAGCCACCCTTACAAATATACTACTTCAACTGAATTACAACTGGTAGGGCTGATTCATTTGATTAACAGATGGCAAATTTTACTTACTACGTTCTGCTTTGTCTTTTTTGAACTGATAGTAAATCTCTGTGATGCAATTTAACAGGACTTGTAGCTTTTCTACACTATTAAAGGAAGAAAAACCCACATAAATTTACTGAGTCAACGTGAAAAAGAATATTTAATAATCAGAGCAAAAATGACCAATTAAGTTATAACCTACTGTCTATCTTTTGGATGAGTGCCTTCTTGATGGGCCCAGGTATCCGCCAGCAATCCTCCTGGAGATAATTTGCTTTCGGTATCCTGAAGACTGGTTTCTATTGTTCCCTGAGAACTGGAAAGCTAAATAAAACCAATGGGTTCAGATCCTGATCACCAAAAATCAGAAATGATCATCACACTGCCAATGGAATCTAATGTCTGAATCATAATTCTTTTATAAATTACTTCAAAGCCAGAATAATTACTTTCATTTTTAAATGCAAAGACCGTTTCTTAGGTTGACTTCTACCAACCGTGTGACAATAAAACATGAGACTGATTAGTATTATGCATTTTAAAAACATTGCTTACATTAAGTAACTTTTTTTAAAAAGACATACAAAATACTTTTAATGATTCAATTGTTTGTTTCTTTATCTGTAAAATATGGTAAATTATCTCAAAAAGAGTTGTAAAATTCAAATAGGAGAACCATTAGAGTAGACAGTCCCAAGTATAAAATATAGGTGTGCAAGACTGTGCTGTTTGTTTAGAGACCAAAGAAAAGTAATTCCTCTTAAAAACAGACAATGAAACCTCATCTAAGATCCTGTTCATTTTAAGCTTAGTACCTTTATCACTTATCTACCACAGAAGTAAGCATTTGTAAAACTTTTAAAGAAAGGATAAAGGTTAGACTTTTAACCCTTAAATATATCTAAATATTCTAAGGGTCCTGATACATACTATTACTTTTCAAATAAAGTTTTAAGTGGCGGTTTAAACTGAAACTAGCAACAAACAAGGGCGCCCTTTTTACTACACTCTTGTCAGCACTGGACCAGCAGCCTCAGCTTCAGCCTCACATGGGAACTTGTTAGAAACACACATTTTGGGGCCCCACCTGTTGAATCAGAAACTCTGATTAAGCCTTGCTAATTTGAAAGACAAAAACAGTATAATATCTTACTGTTATTATAATATAAAATTTTCTATTACTACTGTGAACATTTTTCAAGTTTCATTCGATCTATTCATTTTTAAATCATTTCTAAATGTTCTTTATTTATTGTAGATTTAATGTTTTCCTTATCAATCTGCATGACTGATATTTTTCTTGCATGAGCTATTTTTATTAAAAAAACCTCTATCACATTTTCTCAATCCATTTGCCTTTTAACATTATTTTTCAACATAGAGATCTTAAATTTTTATAAATCTTGTTTTTTGTGCTTTGTCTTTTTTAAACATTAATGTTAAGAATGTGTTAAGTGGGGCAGGCTCGGTGGCTCAGACGATTAGAGCTCCATGCTCCTCCTAACTCCGAAGGCTGCCAGTTCGATTCCCACATGGGCCAGTGGGCTCTCAACCACAAGGTTGCCAGTTCAACTCCTCGAATCCCACAAGGGATGGTGGGATCTGCCCCCTGCAATTAAGATTGAACACGGCACCTTGAGGTGAACTGCCGCTGAGCTCCCAGATAGCTCAGTTGGTTGGAGCGTGGGCTCTCAACCACAAGGTTGCCAGTTCAATTCCTCGACTCCCACAAGGGATGGTGGGCAACGCTCCCTGCAACTAAGATTGAACATGGCATCTTGAGCTGAGCTGCCACTGAGCTCCCGGATGACTCAGTTGGTTGGAACGCATCCTCTCAACCACAAGGTTGCTGGTTCGACTCCCACAAGGGATGGTGGGCTGTGCCCCCTGCAACTAGAAATGGCAACTGGACCTGGAGCTGAGCTGCGCCCTCCACAACTAAGACTGAAAGGACAACTTGAAGCTGAACGGCATCCTCCACAACTAAGATTGAAAGGACAACAACTTGACTTGGAAAAAACGTCCTTGAAGTACACACTGTTCCCCAGTAAAGTCCTGTTTCCCTTCCCCAATAAAATCTTTTTTTTTACAAAAAAGAATGTGTTAAGTATATATGTTAAGTACATTATACTTCCAAAATATGGAAAACAGTTTATAGATAAAGTTGTTTTTCAAAACATTACATAAAAGTGTGAAAAATAGCAAGCAACCTGAAGGACCAACAACAGAGAGATAATAAATAAAACTATTATTAAACCCACTGGCTGCATGCAATATTAAATCTAAAAAATAGTGCTACAAAAAAAAAAAAACCACAAAACCAAACAAACTGAAAAATGGTTTTACTATAAAGTTATACAAAAAATAAAAGTAACAATTGTATGTTTGTAGTATAACCATCATTTAAGAATATATATAAAAAGAGAGGACTAAAACAGTGGTCATCCAAACTTTAGCAGCATCAGAATCTTCTGGAGGGCTTGTTAAAACATTGACTGCTGGGTCCTACCATCAGAGTTCCTGATGCAAATGGTGGTCCTGAAGTGTGCATTTCTAACAAGTTCCCAATTAAGGCAGAGGCTGCTGGTCCAGGAATTACACTGAGAACCACTGCTGCAGGATATTGAACAGAATGGTATCATTTCTACTTACAAATTTTATTTTTATGGTGGGAAAAAATTTAAGGTCTCCATTAGGAAAGGAGCCACAACAACTAAACAGATTATGAGGAAAAACAATGCAATCTAGTTAGAAATAATTGGCCTGAAGGTAAAGCCCAGATTTCATAAGACTCTGTGATCATGACTGCCTATATTTAAATATAAACAAATATTGGGGAGGACTATTTCTTGTTTCTCTGAGTTTTAACTGCTTTATTCCATAGCAACATTTTAAAAACTTTTTTGATCATGACCCAGTATCATTTAAATGTGTATATATAACTGGACTGAAAGTTTCATGGAACATTTCTTTACTATATGTGATGCATTCTGATGTTTTCTATTCTATTTCATTCAAAAACATTGCTGACCGCAGTGCGTGAAACTTTACAGCCTATTAATTATTCATGATATATTTTGAAAACCACTGCTTTAGATCTAAAACTGAGGAAAAGAACTAAAAATCAACCTAAGCTGGGAAAGAAAAAAGGGATATCATATCAAGTTCCTTTTCCCCTTTAACATCCATTTAATGAAAGAATACTTCAAATGCTAAAAGCTTACAAGTGTATAGCCTCTCTATCTCATTTAATTGGTACAACAACCTGTGAAATAAGCAAGGTAATAAACTGCGCATTTTAAAGAAAAAGAAACCAGGATGCAAAGAATTAAAGACCTTGCTTAAGTCATCAGGCTGGAATAGCTAGGTAAATAGTGGCAAATCTGGGATCAGTAATCAGCTCTCACAATAACTAATTTCGTGCTCTTCTACAATACGTTTTAAAAAGAGATCCAGAAACTACCAAAAATGCTATTGTATTTTTTAGCAAGGTAGAGATTTTGTCCTCATTTCTTTTTTTAGTTATAGAAATGATTGTCTTGAAGAACCCAAATCTTTCCTTACTTTTTATTTAAAAAATATCTACTTTTCCTAACTTGAGTCTATTTCTAAGCAAGTTTAAGCACTCTGCATGTTAAATTACATTTATGAACTTGCTTTAATTGCCACAGCAGCAACACTAGGGCAATTACAAATTTTAAAGAGCAACAGGGAGTGAGGGAGGAGGACAGGGAGAGAGAAAAGGGCTTAAAGCAAAGCAGGCTTTTGAAAATGTCATAAGGAACTGCATGGTAGTAAATGGTATTTAAATATTGTAAACAGTTCCTATTAGATTGGTGCAAAAGTAATTGCGGTTTTTGCAATTTTTAACCTTTTAAACCGCAATTACTTTTGCACCAACCTAATAAAAATGGGAAAAGACTACCCTTTCTCCAGAGAGCTTTAGGTACATCATCTCTCTAGAAACGTTTACATCTTACCTTGCCAGGAAAGGAATAGACTGTGAGCCTAAGACTGTCATAATTTTGTAAATACTTACTCTCAACAATTTGGTGTGTATGTCTGAAATTTCATCTAACTCTGCTGATTCTAAATTGATCTTCATCAGCTTTTCATATCTGCATGGAAAACAAGTCGGGAAAAGTACAAAAGCAGAATGAACACAGATTTAAAAAGACGTTTTATAAATTACAGCTGAGTTTTTATTATCATAACCATTTCAGAATAAGATACTAAATGCAAAGCCTACAAAGCAACAGATCCCAAGAAAACCTGATGTCTTTGTAAAGAAGGAATTTTATATACTTATCAATTTGCAGATTTAGAGATCACATAGAAAATACAACTTAATTTCAAATAGTCTTATGCCAGGATTAGAGTCAAAATACTAGATTTCAGAATTAATGGAGATCAACAGTAAATAGTGAGTTCATTAATTGTATTTCCTGTGCAGTACAAATAGAAGAGCCAAGAAAGAGGGCAGTTTAAAATATAATTCTGGGGCTGGCCCGGTGGCTCAGGCGGTTAGAGCTCTATGCTCCTAACTCCAAAGGCTGCCGGTTCAATTCCCACATGGGCCAGTGGGCTCTCAACCACAAGGTTGCCAGTTCAACTCCTCGAATCCCACAAGGGATGGTGGGATCTGGCCCCTGCAACTAAGATTGAACATGGCACCTTGAGCTGAGCTGCCTCCCGGATGGCTCAGTTGGTTGGAGTGCATCCTCTCAACCACAAGGTTGTCGGTTCGACTCCTGCAAGGGATGGTGGGCTGTGCCCCTTGCAACTAGCAACTAGCAACTAGAAAAACGGCAACTGGACCTGGAGCTGAGCTGCGCCCTCCACAACTAAGACTGAAAGGACAACAACTTGAAGCTGAATGGCACCCTCCACAACTAAGATTGAAAGGACAACAACTTTACTTGGAAAAAAGTCTTGGAAGTACACACAGTTCCCCAATAAAGTCCTTTTCCCCTTCCCCAATAAAATCTTAAAAAATAAAAAAATTAAAAATATAATTCTGTTTCAAAAGACAGTCTCAGAAATAAGATTAATAAGTAAAAGTAAACTAAAAGTAATCCCAAATTTCTCAAAATATTACCAAAATACACTTCTAGAATACTTCCTTCTAGTTCCTTTGTTGATTACAGGATTTTTTTATTTTCCTATTCAGTGTGTTTTGCAAGGTAAAAAATGAGACATTTCTATCTCAGATTACCTTTTCCTTTGTAAAAGGAAGGGGAAAATGACACCAAAGAGATGGTACTCATTTCTTTCTAAGACCTCTGGATACATGTGCCTTTGTGAGGAAGTAACTTAAACTACGGTTGTGCCTTAATACAAACACTTGCATAGCATGTTGTATGTGCTCAGGGTAACCAAATAAATTAAACAGAAATGTAACAGTACTTAACATGTGAACCACTATTAGTAAGGAGTAATCTACTCACACTTTCACAGTTTTTTCAATGTTTCTGATGCAGAAATCCAACGTGATCACAACTTCTGTCTTTTTATGAACAGTTTCATTATAATCATCTTTAACTAATTCTCTAAAAAATAATAATATTCTCATTAGTTTATCTAAGAAATTACTTGTTTTCTTTTTTCCATCACTAATAACACTGCTGTCCTACTGTTCAAATTTTTTGACAGTCTTGTTATATTACAAGAAAGCCAGTTCACTTTTTATTATAAAAGCATCTCTGTGAGCCTTATACATATCTAGGGTATAAACCACTACTACTTATTAGATTAACAATTTAGAAATCTAAGGCTTTAAAATTACATTTAAAAAATAAAAACTAATCTACAATCACACAAGCAAGCTGAACAGCATTATATTTTATACCCCCAGAATTAATTTTTACTACTCATAGTAGATTTCTGTCTGATTTACACTTTAAATCAGTTAATATGAGAAGAAGAAGGATGACACAGTAAATAATACAACTGAAGGGCTTTTTGTCTGCCTCAAAAGTCAACCAACTAAGGCCTGATGCTTGTTTTTGCTGAGAATGGTATTTACATTTTTAAAGGTTATAAAAACAAAGAAGAGACCTTATGTGGCCCATAAAGTCTAAAACATTTATTAACTGAAAAAGAAAAAGTTTGCCAACAGTAGTCTACATTAAAAACTATTTTCTCATGACTTGTTAAACTAAAAGCTTAATAAGTAAAAGGAATAAAAGCTTCATGGAGCAGTAACTAGGATAGATTACAACAGCAAGAGAAAATGAGAGCTGTTAGTAACAATACTATGAAAATAAATGGAGTCAACACTTAAGATTGCTCCAGAAACTATTAGTAAAAACCATGAGGCGTCTTAAAAAAATAAAATAAAATAAAAGGCTTCTTAATGGAAAGAGAAAAGCATAGGCTTACAAATTAGGTATGTGCATACATAAAAAAAAATTGTTAAGTATACATTTATGGGTTTAACATAAAGGTGACAGGAAAAAAACAACAGAGCCTTATTCCATTTTTTTCTTACACACAACAGCAGCACAAGCATGAAATGCTTCATACATGTTTTTGCGAGAAGGGAAGGATATATGCAGAAACTGTCATAAGCATTAAAGCTGAAGACCACAATGAGCCCAGAGAACATGAGGCCATTACTATGTGTACATGAAATCCAAAAGTTTCAAATGATGTTGTAGAGAACTAGAGGCATGGTTCTCAAAAGAGACCATTTATTCTCCATGTCTATCAGATGGAAAAATGACATCTACAAATCATGAAAGGTAAACAAAGGTCAATCATATTCATCCACAAAACATTTTCTAGGGTCACTTGCAGGGAGAGAAAATTAAACTAGATGATCAATATTCTGACCTATAATAAAATATTAAGTGATTAGCAAAAAAAACCAAAAAAAACAAAAAAAAAATTTTAAACTGCTTGTAAAGGTGAGTGTGAGTGTGTACTCATACTGTATGGTTTCATTTATATGAAATGTCTAGAACTGGCAAATTTATAGCAACATAAAGCATATTAGTGGTTGCCTAGGGCTAGAAGGTTATAGCAAAAATGGAGAATGACTGCTAATGAGTATAGTTTCTTCTTAGGGTGATAAAAATATTCTAAGATTTGTGGTGATGGTTGCACAACTCTGTAAATGTACTAAAAATAATTGAACTGTACATTTAAAAAAATGGGTGAATTTTATAGTATGTCAATTATATCTCAATAATCTGTTTTTTAAAAACAGCTGAGTGTATACTTCATTTGGGAAAAAGGCAGGAAATAGAGGAAGATACAGAGGACATAAACCCTAGAAAGAAGTACAAGTTGTGTTGGATTACAACAATGACAAAACTTTCCAAGATGGTGAGATGACAGCCAAGTTAAGGTCCTTGGAAAAGGAATTCATTTACCATCACATCATACAGTGTGGTGGTGTAAGTTTTAAAATCCAGGTATTATTGTCCTGTCTCACAAGGTTATTGTTGGAATCAAATGAAAACATACTGCTAAATGTTTTGCAAACTAAATGTGAAACAAATGTATTATAATAAAAATCAAGCACCTTACCCTGCCTAGTGTGAAGAGAAAAAAGTATCAATGGTGGGGTGGATACCAGTTATTTAGTGAGGTCTATGTGAAGATCAATCTTCAAATTTCAATCTATTACTTACATCAACCATCGGATCCCCTTTCGCATTAATTCCTGATAAAGGAGCAAGGTACTGGCAATTCTACAGGCATAACATACAACTCCTGTTATTGCCTAATGAAGAAATACAAAATGTCAGTACTTGGTGCTAACTGTGGTACAGGGTAGAGAAAACTTTTACACAAAAATTTTCAAGCTTATGTATTTTTATCAGGTTAATTAAAAACACAATTAACTACCAATTTCTAAAAGCTAAGGACAGCTATAACTGCAATAAACATTTCATCCTTAACATAATAATACTAAACATGCACTGTCTCAATGGAGAACATTTTCTTATGAGTTCAAGAAAGAATATAAAGTCAAGAAGAAAGAACACAAAATAATTTGCAATGGATAACAATTTAAGTGAATAATTTCCTAAATCATATAGGCATATATAAACACACAATATATGTTATTGCTTCCACTATTGATAGAGTAATTTTAATTCAGATGATTACATAGTAATTTAATTAACTACTAACCTTAGCCATGCTAGCATCTCCATCTAAATCATAACGTGGATGTACTTTAGGGAGGGAAACTAAAACATTGAAGTAAAATAATTAAAATCAGAAATAAAGATTTGAATAAATTATTATATCCTGCATACAGTAACCTCTAACTTAAACATTAATCTCCAAATTACCTCCAAATTGAACATTAGTAGCAAAACGCTTTAATGTTCTTTTCCTGGTTAAAAAAACAAAAACAATAATGCTCATTCTGTAACAAATTACTAACAAATTACCTGCAATATTTCTAAGGAGTTTCATTTTTTTCTTAAATATATTCCAACACAACAAGCTCAATTCTTTTCTTTAAATCTAAATCAAATCCCAAAGAACCAAACAGAAAATTTGAAATCTGGGTAGTTTATTTTTTTCACCAGTAGGATTAATCATTTAAAAGATTCCAAAATGCAGATCTAATTCGTCTGAAGACTCTAAAGCTTGACAAAGTGTCCTGGTCACATTGAACATAATAAATATTTGCTGAAATTTATGATACAAAAAGTTATTTTGAGTGTTAGTGAAATACTGAAAGCAGGGAGCTACAGTGCAACATACATGACAAACTACCGTTTTATGAAACCAAATACTTAATGTTAAATGATATTGCCTACAAGATTTTTAGATTTTTCCTACATAATCTTGTTCAATTAACTTACAAAATCTTCATGTTTATTAAAAGTCTACATTAATGTCATCATCAATCAATTTTATGAAGATGACAATCATTTTTACAGGATTTTTTTTGGTTTTTTTTTTTTTTTTTTTTTTAATGGCTAGTAAAAATAACAGGAAAAATCCCAACTTACTTTTTTCATATATCAGTCCTATAGTATTCAGAGGTTCTCGGCTTACTACAAAGATAGGGTTTTCCTCAGTAGTTTTAGGGAAATGCTGTGCCAATCTTCCAGGTTCTAGAACTAAGCGTCGTCCTTCATATATAAGTTCTTGATTTGAAGAAATAATTTTGGTTTGTTTATACACCAGTTCATGAAATACAGTAGCACTGTGTGAGAAAAATCAGAAAGGATAACATAAATGGGAGAAAAAGAGAGATGAAGTCTTTTTTAATGACGGAGTACAACATCCACTGCTAAGTGGTATTTCAGATCATGACCAGTCCATAGATATTACAGTCTATAAACTAAAAATTCCACACAAATTGTCCATACAGCAATCAGTTCTAAAATATTTTTATGTTTGGATACCTATATGGATATGTACAATATACAGGTTTCTTAATACTTAATAATGGGGAGCCAACATAGCAGAGAGCTTAAAAGTAGTGACTCTGAAATTAGACTATCTGGTTTCAAATTCCAGTTTTTACACTTAATTGCTGAATTGCCTTAAGTTCCTTAAGTTATGTAACTCCTCTGTGCCAAGCTTCGCCATCTATAAAATGGGAATAATAGCACCTATCTCACAGATTTGTTGTGAGGACTAAATGACGTAAATATATAAAGAATTGAGACTGGTACTTGCAACATGACTATATAATGTTTGTTAAATAAATTAATAAAACCAGGTTATTTTCAAAATGATGTTTTAGGAAAAAAGGTAGATTCTCCCTAAACAGATCCTATGAAATCAAAGAAATGTTTCAGCAGCAATGTTGTGATTTGTCTCTGCCACAAGCCTCTGCCGAGATTGGCTCAAATTTGGGTGGGCTTTTTACGTTCAAATAGACTCTTAAAATGAAATAGTGGCCAACACTTAACTACGATACGTATTTATTAAGGCTATTAAGTACCACAATAAAGACAAATATTATATTTTAATCTAGTGTTATACTAATATTTTATTCATTTTATTTATTTATTTTTTCATTTATTTATTTATTTATTTATAATTAAAGTTTACTGGGGTAACAATTGTTAGTAAAGTTACACAGATTTCAGGTGTACAATTCTGCATTACATCATCTATGTATCACATTGTGTGTTCAGCACCCAGAGTCAGTTCTCCTTCCATCCATACATGTGATCCCCTTTACCCTCATCTACCACCCCCAGATCCACCTAGAATTTATTTTGTATGTCTGTGGTGTGAGATAACATAGCACGTGTCAGCCCCCCGACACCATTCCTTCATAATGCTTACGGTACAGTACGTTCTCATATATAAATGGTCAGTTTCTGGGGTCTCTGTTTTGTTCCATCAGTCTACTTATGCATACCTGCACCCATATTAAGATATGTAATTACTGCACCTTTGCAGTATGTCTTAACAGCGAATAAATAAGTCATATGCTCTCCAACTTGTACACCACTTTCGCTGTTTTGGACCTTCTACTTTTCCACTTGAATTGTAGAATGAGATCTATTACAATCCAGTGGGATTTCTATCAGAACTACACTGAATTTATGCATTAATTTGGGGAGAATTGACATTTTTATGCTATTGAGTCTTTCCTTGCATGAGTATGGTACATCTCCACTTAATTAGGTGTTCTTTTATTAATGCTTTCCTGTATTTCCCATTAGTCTCTCAGATATTTTTGTAGATTTATTCCTAGATTTCAAAATTGTTTTTATTTCAGTGAAAGCATCTTTAGGGATGGCAGGTTAGCTCAGTTGGTTAAAGCGTGGTGCTCATAGCACCAGAGATGCCGGTTCCATCCCTGCATGGGCCACTGTGATCTGTGCCCTCCAAAGTGAAGTCCCAAAGTGGGCCAGGTGTTAAAAATGTGAAGGAGCCATCTCTCCGAAGGGAGTATCTGCCCGCAGGCTGGGGCGGGGTTGTCCGGCGAAGGCCCCGCGGCGCCACCAGTGCAGAGCTCGGCAGCCCGGTGGCTTCGCCTCCGCTGCTGGGGCTGCTTCTGGGCCACCAGCTCGGGCTTCATGGCGCAGAGCGGGGTGGGGCGGTGGCCGGGTGCCCGGAGGCCCTCAGGGACGGGCACCGCGCCCGACCACTTCTGCCCGTAGAAAAGTATCAGTCAGGAGCGCGCTGCCGCAGCTGCCGTCATCTTCTATTCATTATATTTAGATTAATGTTTATATTATGTTAGATATTACATATTAATATCTAAAATATTATTTTATCTAATGTTATTCCTTAATAAATTACTAGTAAAAGTCTCTTTTTGAGTTTTATATGAGGCATCAAAACTGCTATTTGAATCCTGTCAAAACAAAAACTAAGGCATATAGAATGGATGTAATGTTTTTTCCTTCATTTTTAAAAACATTTTTGAGGTCATTATGGATTTATGTGCAGTTGTAAGAAATAATACAGAGAGATGCTGTATACCCATTTTCCTGTAATAGCAACATCTTGCATGAATACAGTACAATATTACAACCACGATCCTATTCAGATTTCCTTATTCTTATTCACGATCTTGATCCACCTATCTTATTCAGATTTCCCCAGTGTTACAAGTATGTGTGTATGTACTCACTTATATGCAGCTTTATCATATGGGTAGATTTTTTTATAACATGGGTTTAAGATATTTTTGTTTGGGTAAAACAAATAATTATTTCTCCAGCATTCAATAAGGGCTTTATGCCACATATGCAAACAATAACTACACAAACTATGTTTAAGATTTACCCTTTAATATTTTTTAAATGACAGGACAGTACACTTAACAAAACCTGGTCCATTTATTAGTAGATGCTATTCTGGTTATGTGAATAAGTAAGTTGAGGAAGAGCAGAGAAATGAAAATAGTCTTATAAAAGCTACAGTTTAAGACCTAGCTAATTTACCTGTAAATTAAAAAAAATGAGAAAATGAATCCTTTTATTCCAAAGTGAAAAGGAATTTACTAAGCACTCAAACTTTCTAAGGGGAAGTGGGTACCTCTGGTGAAGCAGAGGCATCTTTTCTATTTCTTCTCCTAATTTATGAACGTAATTATCATATAACACAACATTATCATATAGGATAAAATATAAAGAGGTACTTACGTATTATAGCTATGAATATAAATCTTATGAGCTGTCATTTGTTGTAGCGAAAAAACATGAATTATCATGCGGTGAAGTATATCACTAGTTTCTGCAAAAAACTGGTCAAAACCCCAACACTTTTCCTGATCTGCTTCAAGGATGTTTGCAAGAACAGGGGTAAGTAGAACTTGAAGTCCCCTAAAATAGTATTGAAAAAGAGATGAAGAGTGAAAGTGATATATTCTGTCTAGGTACAAAATCATAATACTCACCAATAAATCAAAGGAACTATTACTATTATTCATTTAAAAACCTGCCAACTTTTCAGAAAGCCAGGTAACCTTAATTTAACATTACTTGTCAGTAAGTCAGGGGTTATGGTAATTTTTTTTTAATGTTAACTTTTACTGATTATTTTGATTCTCTCCTTTCCAAGTTTCTTCACTTTCCCAAACACAGTATAACATTGTACTCGTATATATATAGCAAATCCAGGTGAGATCAACTGATTAGAACCAGGTGTTATGAGGGTAATAATTTAATTTCAGGGCCTTTAATGTCCTTTTAATATGGCATTGCAATATTTAATTTTTTATGTTGAATTTATATGCCTTTTGTAGTGTACTGTGAATGAAAAGAGGGCTATGCAATAAATCTGACAAAGTTCAGGGTGGCCACTGGGTAAACCCAATAAGCTCAGTGACCATAAGTAACCACACAGGATGGTCTTATCACAAATTCCTAACCTGGCAGGTCATGGCGGGTAGTCCCATCCCAGGCCTGTAGCTTCCTTAGCAAAGGTCAATCTATCTGAGGTGAGCTCTGTCCACTGCTCTTATGTATCTAGAATAACATGCCTTTGAAATGTAAGAGTAATATTTTTCCTACTCCTTAAAGGCACAACCACCAGCCCAACGACCAGCCCCAGAGCAAGAGACCTACTTTTTCCTACTCCTTAAAGCCCCAACCACCATCCCCAGAGCACAAGACCACCAGAGCAAGAGACCACAGTACCCCTCATTGTTATCTTATTCCCTGTATACCTTCTCTATGTGCTGTAAATGTTCATTATTAAATATCCTGTACCCACCAATGTAAAGGAAGTATGTGTTTCTTCATTCTGCCTTTTATCGAACCTAGAGATTTCCCTGCTATGCTTTCTCCTGCCAACTTACTCTACCACCAATGGATTTCATGTACTTCCTTTCATCTTCTCCTTTGATTCTAAAGTATAAAATAAGCTGGAGAGCTGCCATTCTCCGGAGCATTTGAGATCTTGCTTCCCAGGATGTACTGTCATTTTGTCTTAAATAAACTCATACAAATTCTCTACAGGTTTGGATGTTTCTTACATCAACACAGAAGTAAAATAACTGTAATCATCTTGCAATCAATTAGTGATGATTCAACTAGGAATAATTTTTGACTAATAAGCTTCAATATTTAAAAAAAATGAATGGAAGGACTTTTATTCTTTCCCATGCTTTCGCCGAATTATAAAATATGCTCAAAGAAATTCTCAAATTATGGAATTTCAAATAGTCTTAAAAATATATTCTTGACTATGTGACAGGCACTGGGACAATTCCTTACCTGTGAACAGTTTCTAAAATAGATAGTGGATATTTTAAATTTTTTCCTAAATTTAAATTTTTGAGGTATCTATTCTCCCTCCTTTTGCAAGAGAATCTGCACCTCTCTACTCTCTAACCCTACTCCCTGTGCATAGATGGGCACAGGAGCCAGGTTTGGTTAATGATTAGTCGGAGGTGGCCAGGTGGTAGCATACAGGTTAGTCAAATGAGAATCAACCCAGAAATCTTCGCTAAAACTCTCAGGAAAGAAAGTCGTTTTCCCACTGAGTTTTCAAAGCTGTGAGAATGTGAATGTGGGAGTGCCAGCAGCCTTCCTGTGGCTGCCAGGACAGAGCCTGAGGGAGAGGAAAGAGAAATCAGAGGAAAGCACATCAGAAAGATCTGAGGAAACTAAGTCTTGATACAACTTGAGTCTGAGTATTTAGCTGGGCTCTAAGTCACATACATATGTGAGCTTCTAATTTCAAAGCTAGTCTGTTTCCTTTTTCAATAAAAGCAGTTGAGTTAGTTTTTTTTCACTTGCTGAGTAGTAGTACTTAATGTCCTTACTATTAAAAACAAACAAACAAACAAAATCATGTAGGGTTTGTGCAAACATAATTGCGGTTTTTGCACTGTTGAAATTTGCTGTTTGATATTGGAATACATTCTTAAATAAATGTGGTTATGTTCTATATCATTTTAATGTGCATTTCTCACTTTATGTTTTTTTGCTAATGACTTATTACTTGCTGTTTATTTTATATTTATTTTAGACTATGGAAATGATGTTAGACAAAAAGCAAATTCAAGTGGATTTTCTTATTCGCGTTCAAAATGGGTCGTAAAGCCACAGAGACAACTCGCAACATCAACAACGTATTTGGCCCAGGAACTGCTAACGAACGTACAGTGCAGTGGTGATTCAAGAAGGTTTACAAAGGAGAAGTGAGCCTTGAAGACAGGAGCATAGTGGCCGGCCATCGGAAGTTGACAACGACCAACTGAGAGCAATCATCGAAGCTGATCCTCTTACAACTATATGAGAAGTTGCCAAAGAACTCAATGTCGACCGTTCTACGGTCGTTCAGCATTTGAAGCAAATTGGAAAGGTGAAAAAGCTCGATAAGTGGTATCTCATGAGCTAACTGCAAATAAAAAAAAATCATCTTTTTGAAGTGTTGTCTTCTCTTATTCTACGCAACAACAACAAACAATTTCTTGATCAGGTTGTGACATGCAACGAAAAGTGGATTTCACTTAACAACTGGCAACAACCAGCTCAGTGGCTGGACTGAGAAGCTCCAAAGCATTTCCCAAAGCCAAATTTGCAGTAAAAAAAGGTCATGGTCATTGTTTGGTGGTCTGCTGCCAGTCTGATCCACTAGAGCAGGGGTGTCCAAACTGCGGCCCACAGGCCAAATGCGGCCCACAATCCACTGTTAATTGGCCGCAGCAAATTCCAAAAATATAGTTAGTTTACTTAAATAAACCAGGTGAGGCAATACGTACTTCACCTCAAGTGAGTGGCCTGGCTGTTTGTGTATTTTACCGCATATGGCGCTTGGTAAAAACCGTTGAAAAGAAGTTTGGACACCCTTGCACTACAGCTTTCTGAATCTCAGTGAAACCATTACATCTGAGAATTATACTCATCAAATTGATGAGATGCACTGAAAGCTGCAGCTGACCTTGGTCAACAGAAAGGACCCAATTCTTCTCCACGACAACGTCCGACCGCAGGTTGCACAACCAATGCTTCAAAAGTTGAACAAATTGGGCTATGAAGTTTTGCCTCATCCGCCACATTCACCTGACCTCTCGCCCACCAACTGCCACTTCTTCAACTTTTTGCAGGGAAAACGCTTCCACAACCACCAGGCTGAAGAAAGTGCTTTCCAAGAGTTCCTCAAATCCTGAAACACGGATTTTTATGCTACAGGAATAAACAAACTTATTTCTCATTGGCAAAATGTGTTGGGTGTATTGGTTCCTATTTTGATTAATAAAGATGTGTTTGAGCCTAGTCATAATGATTTAAAATTCACGGTCTGAAACTACAGTTACTTTTGCACCAACCGAATACTTTCTGGTACCTAAGCAATTTTTTATCAAAGAATTTATAACTTGGCGTGCTAAAGACTGATTAGATAAATAAGGCCTGTTACCCTCCTGAAATATGCAATCTCTAGTTCAGATTGTCAGATTATTAATTCTGAGGTTCAGCAATATAACTAAAATATAACTATATATATTTTATAAAAATATAAAAATAACTATAAAGTATTCATTTCCTGACCTTTAATGTTTTTTTGATATCTAATATTATTTTACATTAGTTTCAAGTGTACGGCATAATGGTTAGACGTTTATGAAGTGATCCCCCAGATTAGTCTAGTACCCACCTGGCACTATACACATAGCTATTACAGTAGTATTGACTATATTCCCTGTGACTATTTTATAACTACCAATTTGTACTTTTTAATTCCTTCACTTTTCTCACCCTGTGACTATTTTATAACTACCCATTTGTACTTTTTAATTCCTTCACTTTTCTCACCCAGCCCCCCAAACCCTTCTCCCATCTGATAACCATCAGTTTGTTCTCTGTATATATGAGTCTGTTTCTGTTTTTTCCTGTGGTCTGTTTTTGTTCTTAGATTCCACATATAAGTGAAATCATATGGTATTTGTCTTTCTCTTGTTTCACTTCGCATAATTCCCTCTAGGTTCACTCATGTCACAAATGGTAAGATTTCAATTTTTTTAATGGCTGAGTAATATTCCATTATACATATGTACCACATCTTCTTTATCCAATTGTCTACTGATGGGCGCTTAGGTTGCTTCCATATCTTGGCTATTGTAAATAATGCTGCAGTGAACAGAGGGGTGCATATACCTTTTTGAGTTAGTTTTAGATTTCTTTGGATAAATACCCAGAAGTGAAATTGCTGCTAATCCCTTTAAATTTTATCTATTTTGCCTGAGATTGCCAAAATGAGTATTTTCTAAATCAAAATTTAACACAAATCACTATTGCAATATTAAATTTCTGTTCTCCAATAAAATGAATTTATCTTGATAATTCTAGCTGCATGACACAATTTTATTTTGCAGATTTTTATGAACAAAAATGCAACTGTCAAAACATGGTTTTCAAAAATGATTTTAGCAGTGAAATTTTTGGTATAAATGAAGTTTCACAGAAATACATAAAATGAGGTAATATTTTAGTAGCTTTCTCTTTCTCTCTCTTTATGTGCTGGAAGTCATACAAAAAACACCCATAAATTATAATCAGTGTTAAGCCAGTAAATCATTATCTGTATGTATGTGTTCACTTGTGGAATATGTAATTATCACACTTAGAAAAAATGGAAGTTAACTCATTAATCACAAATTCTAAATACTGAGAATGTCTTGGCTTTATCACTATAGTAAAATCTAAAATAATTTACTCTCTACATTTAATTTCTTTTACCTTAAATCTTTCTTTGTGGTAACAGGATTCATATCTGACAATAAAATTTTTTTGAGCTCTGGCTACTAAATTAAATAAGACCCATATGAACATTTGAAATGCTGGAAAAAGTATGAGAAAACTACTATTTCTCACCTTTTGAATAATATGAATAGTTTTTTAAAATAAGGATATATTCAACTTCTTGAGTGGTTGTTTTTCAGAACTCTATGTTACTCCTGTCTATACCATTATTTGTGGTCTGTCAATATGGACGTCAGTACAAAAGATGCTAAGGCCCTAAGCTGGATTCCCACACTAGACAGAATTCAGAGACCAGTGATTAGCAATCTCCAAATGTATGCCCTATGTTTTAATAGAGATCTGGCAAAATTATTTAAATATTATATTTATAATCAATCTTTACATTGCCACAAAGACAAAAACCACAAATTAAAGCATATGTTTTAATAACATCTAATAAAGCAAACAAATAAAAAACTACACTTAAGTATTTGTAATTTTAGTCAATAAAGATTCTAGACACCAAAGTGTGAAAGAGGATAACTTGGCGTACTATACTGACCGAGAAAGACTACAAGAAACAGGCATGTCTCCACTCCAGTCAATTGGTCCATTTTCTGCTTTCTGTACTCCAGATATTGCACCAGAAGGCTTTCCAGTAATTATTTTATACCTTGGGAGGAATAAAAGCAGAATAAAATAAGCAGTTAATTATGGCATAGTCTATCAATAGGCTTTGCAAAAGTATTTCCTCAGGTGCACCTACAATTATCTACTAGACGAAACTTTGTGATTGATGTTCACAGGATCCATAAAACAATCAAAACAGTTTGAATCTGACTGACTGAAGTGGAATAGTGGTTGTACGATTATTAATAGTGGTTGTACGATTATTCTGAGTGCCATATAACAGCATCTTGATGTTCACAACAAAAATATTAATTTTTCCATCTGAAAAAATCGAGCAAACACAAAAGAAGTTATGTTACAGAATGTCTCTAGACCATGAAAACATCATCTAACTCTCGTTTACCCTTATTATCCAAAGGCACAGTCAAGTGGACTATGAAATTACTGCAGAATGAACAACACCATTTTTTTTAAAAAAGATAAAACTATACATAGCACAGTATCTGAAAGATTCTTTGCATATTGCAAAACTACATACACATACAGGAATAGGTATGTGTACCAAAATTGAAAGTCAAATTTAATTTGATTCTTGATGAAGGTGATAAAAATAAAGGTGAACTGAAGAAAGAGCTAGATGGGAAAGCAAAAGACTACTGTAAGGATGTAGCAAGTCAATGAAAGCAAGCTTTTAGGTTCCAACACTTTCCTAAACAAAACCTGAAAGTAGGAGAGAAATAAGAACTTCGTACTTTCAAGAATACTTTTACCCAGATGAAAATGTAAAACATAATATGGCATAATATGGCAGAATCTTACATAAGTTTATAGACATTACTTCTGGCATAATATTCTTTTCGTTCAATGCCTACGTAAGTGTACTGAGCAAGTCAAAATATTCTTTAAAAAAGTAGCACAAACCAGAACAACTGATTTGGACTGCTTGCTGCTTCTTCAGCAAAGGCAGCCAGGATTTCTGCCTTAAGGGATTGTTCAGGAAAGAAGGAAATTAATGTGAAAAAATATTACACTCACATGAGAAGAATCTGACTATGGAGGAATAAGTAAAGATATGTGAGATTTAATGCAAGAAAAGAGAAGTGAATAAAACAAATGGCAGAATTCTGAAGAGAATGCTTACAAATTCTTGAAAAAGCTTAACCAATTTTGGTAAGATTCATATAATAAACATATTCATAATGTAATTGATATGCAAAGGAATCAACACTGCTATAATGTGAGATAAATGCATCATTCCTTAGTAAAGTAAAATAGCCATTATACTACTTCAAGCAACTCTGTATGTTCATTCGTATCAGTGTTCATAAAAAGTTTAAGTTTCTGTGCAAATAAAGAAATTCTTCTAATGGTGTATCTGCCCACATGGTGGTCAGACAAAATCATCGGGTATTCCTAGATGCTTATGAGTCGTGTTTCCTTTATTAGGGAACTTCCATTTAATCCATTTTTAGAGCAGCAAGATATGCTGATATGGCTTTAAAACACATCCACGGCAATGAAAGAGTCATTAACTGTTAGGCACAATTCATCTAATGAGAAAACACAAAATGATTCTCAGCCTTCATTAATTAAGAGATTTTATAAAAAGGGCACTGCTGTAAAGCAGGCTCAAGATGATGCTACACCAAAATCGTTTGTACAGAAATAGCTGTCTTCTTCCCATGAGTATGTGCGCTGTCCTTGCTGGAAAACATTTAGACGCCCAGGTTTTAGCAAAAGTCATAGCATCCGCTGAATTTGTTTTACTTCCTCAAACCAACAAAAGGAATAATATACTTCCTCTCTCAATTTTCTGAGATGAGATTCAAGATTACGTTTTTACAGTTGTGATTATTAAGTTATGGTTGCTTATAAAAGGCCGAGTCAAACATATAAAGGTCTGAGAAATGTTGTGATCGAAAAGAATGGTTGGACACATCAGGCTGTCAGTGATACAGTATCACAAATCATTCACTAAACTAAACAGCATTCATAACCTCAGTTTATGTGTTTATGGGCTGGTCATAAAGCAAAGTCATTACTAATTTCTTTCAAAGTAAAAAGATGTGTAGTCAATGTATGGATAAATTTTATAATAGATTTCACATCCAGAACTCCACCTCTTTTCCTCCATTACTGCTTTGCAAAAGTGATTTTATACACAGTGATTCTTTCCTAATAATTATGGCAGTACATAAATGTATAACGAACTAGCAAAATGCATTCAGTCTCTGTAGTGAAACGGCAACACTAGGAAAAAATTTAGTATTATGTTAAATGTTATTTTGAAATGGCAAAAGAAATCAGATTAGTTCAGGGTAAGAATTCTATTTCTTTTAGATACAGTAATGGTTCTAGTAATCCACAGATGTACTATTTTTTTCAGTTTTATGAAGGAAAAACCTCAATAAGTATGAGAAATAAACAGTGTACTGAAATAAAATCCAGAAAGCAATATATTTTTAATGATGTACCAAAGACTGGATGACATTTATACTTTGTATATAAGATATTTAAACACAATATGAGAAACTATACTTATACTTTTATAAGGCTGCATTCTTATTAAAAACCAAATAGCTTGAAATATCAGAAATGATGACTAAATCGATTTTCATTAGCATATGCCTCTAACATTTGATGAAACAAAGTAAGATAAATACATTTTAAAAACTGTTTCGGATTTTAGATAGAGAAACCACTTACATCACTTCCTTATTCCTACGTGGCCCTTCAAAAGGTCTAAATGGCAGGGATCCAGTAGCTGCGTGGTAAAATGTTACCCCGATGCTCCAAAGATCAACTGTTGCTCCATATTTCTTCTGATGATCTTTTCTTAGCACTGCTCTCTCATACATATCAGGATGCTTAAAAAGAGATGAAAAAACTACTAACTTGTGTTCTGTAGTAATATATTATACAAAAATTGGTATTCAATAATGCCTAGAAATTCTATCATATTTTCCTAATAATTTCCCAATCTTAAAAGACTATTTCCGGGCCGGCCCGGTGGCTCAGGCGGTTGGAGCTCCGTGCTCCTAACTTCGAAGGCTGCCAGTTCGATTTCCACATGGGCCAGTGGGCTCTCAACAACAAGGTTGCCAGTTCAACTCCTCGAGTCCCACAAGGGGTGGTGGGCAGCGCCCCCTGCAACTAAGATTGAACACGGCACCTTGAGCTGAGCTGCCGCTGAGCTCCCAGATGACTCAGTTGGTTGGAGCGCATCCTCTCAACCACAAGGTTGCCAGTTCGACGCCCACAAGGGATGGTGGGCTGCACCCCCTGCAACTAGCAACGGCAACTGGACCTGGAGCTGAGCTGCGCCCTCCACAACTAAGACTGAAAGGACAACAACTTGAAGCTGAACGGCACCCTTCACAACTAAGATTGAAAGGACAACAACTTGACTTGGAAAAAAGGCCTGGAAGTACACACTGTTCCCCAATCAAGTCCTGTTCACCTTCCCCAATAAAATCTTTAAAAAGGAAAAAAGACTATTTCCTATCTTCCCGTCTCTCCTCAAACCTCCGATACCACCACATTTGACCCTCTGTTTTGATGACCTGACTTCATACTTCAAAGAGGAAATGGAAGCAACCAAAGGATCAACTATTTCTTATGTCTTTTATCAAATACCATCCTACCAGAATTTGTATCCAGACTCCAGTACTACTTTCCAGTTACAATGACACTGCTCTTATCAAAGGCTAACTTTTCCATCTGTGTTGTGGAGCCCATCATATGGTCTCACCAATTCTGGAAATCAATTCCTGCAACTGTCCCTTTTATTTTATGCATCAGCTTCCCCCACCCATGGATCAGTCCTCACACACACACGCTTTAGTATCTCCATTAAAAACAAATACCCTAGGGGGTGGCCGGTTAGCTCAGTTGGTTAGAGCACTGTGCTAATAACACCAAGGTTGCTGGTTCGATTCCCACATGGGCCACTGTGAGCAGTGCCCTCCTTATAAAAAACAATTGAAATTAAAAAAAAATACCCTAAATTGACCACATCACCCCTTCTAGCTATGACCCAATTCTCTGCTTCCCATTAGAGCAAAACCTTACAAGATAGCTGTCCACACGTAGAACTGCCTTATCTCCCACTAGCCCTATTGCGTTAAATATTATCTGTATCCTTTCACTACGAAATCTGGAGCTCAAGGCAGGAGTTCCTTCCTGCCTTGAGCTCCAGATTCATATATCCTACTGTCTTCTTGAATGTCTAAAAGGTAGCTCAAATCTAACATATCCAAACAGACCCTTAGTCTTCCCACTCAAATGTGCTTCCTTCTAACCTTTATCCTCTTAAGTGAAGAGTACCACCATCTATCTATCCAGTTGCTCACATCCAAAACCTATCAGGCAGCCTTGATTCTTTTCCCTCATCCCTTACGTGCAATCCATCAGAGCAAGTCATCTGGGCTCTGAGATGAAAACTAAATTTTCTACAATTAATTCAGAGGCCTAGCCGGGCGGGGTTGACTGGGGATCTAGCAACCAGGATGAGCAGCTGGTCTAATGTTAAACATATATCCTTACGCACAGAAGACACTACACTACAATGGCAGAGAACAAAGCGGTTTACAGGACATCCTTAACAGCGTACAGATCCAGAGATTATGATGGGCATTATCTTCTGCAGAGAGCCACCAGGGGTCACACATGCTTGGCCTCCTGACATTGCCTTTATGCAAGTTATGCACCAGAACTTGAAGATTCCTAGAAGGTAAAGCTACAAGAGTGCACTCTGGACTAAAGGAGATTAGTCATTAACCAAGGATCCCAAACCAAAACAGTGCCTTATGACACTTGGCTGTGGCCCAAGGCACTGGGAACCAATGCACGGAACACTGCTGGGAGGTGATGCGGTCTATGAATCTGACTCCCAGAAAATCCCTGGACTTTTTTGGAGGTGGGGGAGACTCTTGGGAAATACATTTTAATGAGAAATCACAAGAGGTGATAAGCACAAGGCATTTGAAGTGAGTGTCCAAACATATGCACACCAGATATATGGGGTCTGAGCGGTTTTGCTGGTTCTGTGGCAGAGCATATAAAATATGAGGTTGGTACAAAAGTACTAGCGGTTTTTACAGTTTTTAACCTTTTAAACGGTAATTACGTTTGCACCAACCTAATAACTATTGTCCAAAGAAGCGCTAGCCAGACCTCAGACCTAGTATCTGGTACTTAGTGTATAAATGGTACTGTGAATAGGCCAAGAGTACCTGGACATGCCGGATACCTTCTGAAATAGGAGGCCGCTAACCTGGGAAGGAGATACAACGATTCTAGGAGATAAGGGGGCTACCTCCTCAAAAGATGTAGTAACATACTACTTAATTGGTATAGTTGGAAGGTATTCCCTAGGCAGTGACTGACTGCTAGTGGCTTGACACATGCTGGTCTGACATGTGTGCCCATGGCTGTCTCCTGAATGTGCTACCTGTGCTTGTGCAGGGCTTGGTTTTCCTGGGCCTGGGCCTCTGCACCTGGAATAGGAGCATAAGAATAGAGCTACTGCAAAGTTCCTAAGTTATATAATTAAAACATCCATCACATTGAAAATGATGGAGGAGAGAATATTGGCGTTTTCTTTGGACTTTAACACACAAAGGGGAGAAGATTTAACATCTGGCCTGGGAATTCCAAAATGAGAAGCTTTCCTTCAAATATGGACATATTTCTAGATTGCTGAGCTTCAGGCTATAATGTATCTCATTTTATAACTTCTGGTGCACCGTATATGAAAACAGGGATGGGCATAATCTGAAATAGGCAAAAAGGTTAGAGTAAAATTTCAGCCTAGAGTACACAATAGACTTGGAGTTCATTTATTTAATGGTTCGTTCTTTCCATTTTAAGTCTGTTGGAGGCAAAACTGTGATCCTAGGAGGATACATGCAAGATTAATAATTGGTAATGGGGGATCAGCCTCATGAAGGCTGGTACAGGACCGCTGTTTGTTTTGGTCATCGGATGGGCTACTGGTATTTAGTAGGCAGAGAGCAGAGATGAGAAACATCCTGCCAAATATGGGACAGTTGGGAAAAACAAGCTTCCCGCATCCTGCATGGCTTTTGAAACTCCTGCCAGAGACCCGTGCAGATGAGAAGTCTGTTCATGATGACCTAACTCCATTTAAATATAAAGTATTTTTGTAGCTACAAGAGTGCAGCTATATGTAAATCCAGTTTATTTAGTTAGAAACCAGCAAGAATTATTCATTGCTTTGGAAAATCATGTCAGGGACACCACCACCACTTCTGATGTGTGCTTCACTAGCACAACATGCAAATTATCACTGCACTTGCATTGGAAGTGACGTTACACATAGATGCGAGCTTCTGATAATTTGTTTGCCATTGAAATGCTTCCTAAACTTTTACATCATAAATACCTATGATTTTATTATATTTTCCTTTATATTATTATTAAGATATTATGCTATTCTTTTAATTAGGTATACAGGTTGATTATACTATCTAAGAATTTCCTTTCAAGATATTGAAGGGAACATTGCAAAACATTTACTATAAAAAGGGGGTGCTTGGGGTGGCCGGTTAGCTCAGTTGGTTAGAGTGTGGTGCTAATAACACCAACGTTGCCGGTTCCATCCCCACATGGGCCACTGTGAGCTGTACCCTCCTTTAAAAAAAAAGGGGTGGTGGTGATCATATACAGTTGAAACTACTAGCCTGTATGATCTGGCTGTCCTCTGCTTACTTCTCCAACTCTTACCACCTGCCCCTTCACCCACTAAATTCTAGCCAAGCTGCCATATTTTCTGTCTCTCAAACGTCTGAGGTCACTCTTTTTACTAGGCCTTTGCAGTTGCTGTTCCCTCTATTTGTAATGCTCTTTCCCCAAATTGTTGCATAGCTTGCTTCTTTTCATCATTTAAGTGTACCGTATTGTCTTCCCAATACTCCAATTATCTGAATTCATCTTACTTACTTGTTTACTTAACTGTCTATTTTCCCCACGAGAATGTGGGTTCCATAAGAGCAGGAATAGTGTACATCTGGTTCACTATTAAAGTCCCAGTGGCTAGAACAGTGCCTGGTATACAGTATGCAGTCCATAAATATTTGTTGGATAAACAAATGTAATCTACTTTAGGTACTCTTATTAAAAATTATTGAAATAATTTACATCTAATAAAATGCATTCATTTAAAAAGATTATTGAACCATAACTACAGATTAATTTAAGGTCATATATTGATAGAACAATTTAAGACACCTTACTTCATGCCAGACTTAGAATAATCTGAATAAAGCTGTAGGGTCAGCTAGACTTTATTCATGTTGTAAGATTACAACCGCAGAATCAAATTGGAAAAACCGTCACAGAATCTAAGACTTTTAAGATAAAACCCAGAGCCACGGACAATTAGTGATAGCTATATACTATAAACTTCCTAATTACATGTTAAATATACTTACTTTTAAGCACATTTTAAGTTTCAAATGTTTCTAACTTCACATAAACACACCTACATACACCATTTCAACCACAGAGCTTTTCTAGCTTCATAACATTTCAAGTTAGATCTTTTTCAAAGGCATATTATTTTTTGTATGTTTCTAACAATGGTCTGTCTTTCAATAACTGACCTCCCTGAATAGAATCTCCTGCCTAAGAATTCTAATGAATTTTGCTCTACAGGGAAAATACTATTATAACAAGCTTATAATATATTAGCTACTCTGATCCCAAAAAGGGAGTGTTTACCACCTAGATGCTCTGGAGTGAACAGATAGCTTTTTCTTTTCATATAGATCCATAGTATTAGTAAAATTAAAGACTTTAAGAGTGTTATAAAACTTATGACTTTTAACAGAAAAATAACAGAACCCTTAGACACAAGTATCTAATTCCCTTATTACACACCATATTCATTAAAATAGAAAATTTAACCCGTCATAAAAATTACATAACACATTGTATAGTTACTTGGTTGACCAATTATCCACATTTACAATATATCCAGCTTCTTTAAATAACATTATTAGTGATACATGACTTACCAAATACTCTTCTGTGCCATACAGTGAAACAAACTGCTCATCATCTTCTAATTCTCTAGCTGCCCCAAAATCTGTGAGTTTGTATACAGACTGTCCATCTTCCCCTATAACACGCATGATATTTCCTGGCTTGATATCACGGTGCACTATGCCGTTCTCTCGGAGATGATTCATTCCACCCACTTCAATAATAAATATAAAACAAAGGAAATTATAACATAGGTATCTATGAGTATATCGGTGCATGTTAAATTCATTGATATAATAAATTCATATTCACTCAATACATAAATTGGACTAAAGTCATTTTAATTGAAGAATAGGTAGTATATTTTATATCTCATGTTTGAGTCATAAGGAGTTTTTGAATGATAAGGATCAATTTGATCTAAGGAAGAGTTCAATCTCTCTCCTTCTCTCTCTCGCTCTCTTTTTTTAATCGAACCTTTAAAATTTTATTGGTCTGAGAATCAAAGTTAGTATGTAAATATCCAAACGACTGGAGAATAGTGTAGGTGGAAAAAATCAGGGAACACAATTAACCAGAGTACCTACATTAAGTGCTTAAATCAGTCCTTAAATATCATTCTGAAAAATCACTTCACTGACTCTCAAGATCAGTTTCATGTATCTTTTCAATGTTTCTAGGAATTAAAAATATACTCAAAAGGAAGAATACTTAGCAATTTAAATAGTCACAAGTCCTGCCATATTTAAAATAAATGGAATTGGCTCTCATTCAGATAATAAATAAACCTAATTACCAACCCAATCAAAACTTAAACTTTGTAAGTTAGCAGCTAATTTACATATTGAACAATATTTAAACATCAGTACCAATGAATATTGGGTATACATTATATTTTTTTAATCCTAATTCAACTATTTGAAAAAAGTAAGGTGAAAAAAGAATGACACAGAGAGAAAAAGAGAACACAGCAGACTAAGGACTGAACAAAAACAAACCGTTGCCTTGTCTTTGGTGATCTATGCATTAAATCCCCCATGTACTCAGTATACTAGAATATTTAACCCTATCCCACCCCTACCACAGACCAAGACCATTTATAAAGTATGTTTTCATCTCATAAGTAATCACATACTGAGCTACAAATGGCAGAGACCCTAAAACACTAGACTGGTATTAATATATTTTCCTTTGTTTCAATACTTTTGGCACATAGGGGATTACCTATGCTGAGACCATTTAGCCTTCTAGCAAAAATTCTGCTTCAATGCATCAACAGCGGCATGCCAGAGATGCCTAAATTCACAGTAAAGTTTAGGGCTATTTGTTGCCAAAAGCTGTGAACATGCAAGTTGATTAAGTGTTCTCTTTCATGCTCCTGTCTGCATCATTTCATTCAGCCTAATGAGAAAGGCTGCCCTTTCCGTCCATCACTAGAGCAGCTGAAGACAGCATTTGCTACCTGGCAAAACTTTCGAAGAAGGATCTTTCTTAGCAGCAGATAAACCCAGGGATCCAAGATCTGGTTCAGTGAAGCCAAGTGGATAGCTATTAAGAACAAGTTGCATTCTTTCTGTTTTTCTGGGTGTGTCTTACAGTGTTCAACTGATGTCTGATTGAAGATCATTTTTCAACATCATTATCAAGATTTTTAAAAATAGTAATGCTGTTTTGGGGCAGACGGGTGGCTCAGTTGGTTAGAGCGGGTGCTCTCAACCACAAGGCCGCAGGTTGGACTCCCCCTCAGGACGCTAGGCTGCGCCCCCTGCAACTAAAACTGAACAACAGCGACTGGACCTGGAGCCGAGCTGCGCCCTCAACAACAAAGACTGAAAGGGCAACTTGACTTGGAGCTGATGGGTCCAGCAATGGTGACCAGCAGGCCGACAGGACACACACGACCCCCAAAAGTTGGATGGCGGTCTCAGTCGTGATCCGGCCCCACTGGGCGCTGGACTGCGACGCCCCGACTTTGGCCAGGCAGCGGGATACCAGGGCCTTAATGGTGGCCCGGTTGCAGGCGAAGGTGATGGTCAGCTCTGAGAGTCCCAGGAAGGCAAAGGTGGAGGCGAAGAAAAGGTTGCTCCAGTTGCAGAAGAGCTCGTCCAGTTGCCTCCTCCCTCGGTGCTAATGAAGCACCGCGTCCCGGGCCACTGGATGCTGTACTGGCCCACGCCCAGCACCGGAAACGGCAAAAGCGAGCACGGTCAGCCACACGCTGGACAGCACCGAGCAGGTGGCGCGCGTACCTGTGGAGCGCTCGGATGGCCAGCGCCCGCTCGGCGGCCCTGGCGCTGGCGCTGAAGAGCGAGGAGAGCCCAGACAGTCATGGTCAGACCAAAGAAAGTGCACAGCCTTCCCGACGGGTCGAGGTCGGGAAGGCTTCCCAGGGAAGCCAGCAGCTCCCAGCGCTGCTTGTACAGGTACAGGACGATGACCACAGGGCTGCCCCACCAGGTCCGGGAGTGCACAGCAGGAACGACTTCGTGCGCTTCCTCTCCCGGCGCCGGTAGCTCCGCGACAGCAGCAGTATGGCCAGCGCGTTACCCACGAAGCCGGTGATCGGCATGGTGATCGGGAAGACGACGGACACTGAGCGGCAATCCTCACCGGTCTCCGGGGGACGCGTGAGGTCGCCCGGCGCCTCGGAGGAGCACTCCGGCGTCCGCGTAGGAGTGGCTGAGGCGGGTGCAGAAAGGAGCGCCCCCGTAGCCCCGGGTCTCCTTCATGTTGGCTTGGAGGTGAAGAGAGGACGGGCCGGCGAACAGCAGCGGGAGCTGGTAGACCGGGGTCGGGAGGCGGTGGAGGTCGGTAGCGACCTGAGGGGGCCTCGGGCGTTCCATGATGCGGGCGCATCCGCCGCCTCACTTTGCTATATGGGTCCCGGCGGCGCCTGGGCTTACGGACCCCGCAGGCAGGCCGCCGCTCCGTCGGCTCCGGGAAGCCTCCAGTTCCCAGGCCCAATCTCTCTTAAATACTATCAGGAAGATGGAGCAAAACGGTCTCACGCATGTGACTTCCTGAAATACTTTTGGTTCTATGCACGTACATGTAGGCAATCTGCCTAAACTTAAGAAAAATATCAACCTTTCACCAGTTTTATATTTCTTTACCTTGGGAAAAAAATGCCACAAAAAAGTAAACTGGACTCAATACATAAAATAGTAAAAAGAAATAATAGAAAGAGGCAGTATCAGACTTGTTTCCATAACATACATTTCATATGCTTTTCTGAAAAAGTCATTTTCCTTTCCTTTTTTTTTTTAAAAGGGTGAAGGTGGTTGAAATTAAGCTGTTTTGGCTAAATAACAAATAGTGTCACTGAGCAAGTCTGAAATATTCATTTGACAATTGATAGATGAATGTCCAAATATAACATGAAAAAAAGTTTAGAGGTATCAACATTTAATTATGAAAACTCAGGGGCATTTAATTATGAAAACTTAGGAAGGCATCAAGTATCCATAACTTCTATTTGACTAAACAGGCTGTAATATAGATTGTTTCTCTCTCATTTCATCCTCACCTTAAATGGTCTCCACACTGCTTCTAGTATCAAGGTCAAGAATTCCTGGTAACCTTATACTTTCTTCATCACTGGGTTTTCCCTAGTCCTCAAATATTGACCATTTTTTCCCAAGAAGATATTATTCCCTTTGGTTGACATATACATATTTTAATAAAGTTTTATTGAGATAAAATTCACATATCATAAAATTCATCCTTTTAAAGTATATAATTCAGTAGTTTTTAATATAGTCACAGGCACAGAGAGTACAACCATCACCACTTACCTCAGAACATTTCATTTTGCCAAAAAAAAAAAAATCCCAAAACCATTGTAGTCATTCCTCAAATCTGCCGTCCCCTCAAACCCCTGGCACCCACTAATCTGCTTTCTGTCTCTATGGATTTGTCTATTCTGGACATTCCATATACATGAAATCATATATAAACATGGTGGCATCGTGTCTGGCTTCCTTCACTTAGCCGAATTTTTCAAGGTGCACCTACATTACAGTATGTATCCAGCATGTATCACTAACTCATTTCTTTTTATGAATAATATCCCATATGGATATACTACATTTTGTTTATTCATCAGTTGATGGACGTGGGCTGTTTCCATTTTTTGGCTATCATGAATACTGGTGTACAAATTTTTGTGTGGAATGTTTTTAATTATTTTAGGTAAATACCTAGCAATGGAATTTGCTGTCATATGGTAATTCTGTGTTTAACCTTTTGAGGAACTGCCAGCCTGTTATCCCAAGTGGCTGCACCATTTTACATTCCTATCAGCAGTGTATGAGGGTCCCAGTTTCTCCACAACCTCACCAACACTTGCTTTTGTTTGGTCTTTTTGATTTTAGCCATCTTAGTGTGTATCAGGTGGTATCTCTTTGTGGTTTTTGGTTTTCATTGGCCTAATGACTAATGATCTTGGGCATCTTTTTACATGCTTGTTGTATATCTACTTCAGAAATATGTCTATCAAATCCTTTGCCCATTTTTAAATTGGATTATTTGTCTTTTTATTGATGAGTTGTCAAGATAAAAAGTTCCTTATCAGATATATAATTGCAAATATTTTCTCTCATTCTGTGGGCTATCTTTTCATTTACTTGATTTCCTTTGAAACACAAACATTTTCAATGTTGATAAAGTCCAATTTATCTACTTTTTTTCCTTTTTGCACTGTGCTTTTGGAGTCATATCTAAGAAAGCTTTGCATAAAGGTCTTTGGTTATAAATGTAAAAAATTTATTTTTAAAACATGTCATTAAATTATATACACATATACATAAAATTATATAAACAAACGTACCCACATCCCGCAAAACAATCAAAAATTCAGACTCTGGTAGTCCATAGGCATTAGATGGTTCTTCTAAAACAGTGTATAAACTCCCACATGGACAAAATTCCATAATAAGTACTTTATGTCTTGTGGTTGTCTGAAAAAAAACCAAATCAGTGATTGGGACTCAGTATAAAAAATAAGTTTTTATCTGTTATTACTTACCTGATCTTATTTAAATATGGGATTTGTTAAATATTTGTTGAGCACATACATATAAGAATTAACACCTTCTAAATTCCTATTAAAATTTAATTTGTTTTTGAAGACATTCAAGCCATAGTGAAAGCTGGCTAAATCTGAACTAGAAAATCACTGCTACTATGTTGTAACCGTTCTTTAAAAATTTTTTTAAATTATTAATACATATAGTACATTTAGGACTTCAGGTCTTCTAACAAATCTCTTAAAATATTTGAAGTTTTTCTCATAAAGAGTCTTTTTACTTCAATGAATGGAGTTGTAGCCTTAAAAACAAACAGGTTGGCAGAATATCTGAGTGGTCCTTCTCGCAGCAGTTATAGTCTGCTCATTTCTGTCTGAGCTGCTGATTTTAATGTACTTTTGATTATAAGATACATCATCAACAACAGCTTTACAGGGATAAAGAAATATTAACAAATTACATACACTTTGATTATAAGACACATGCCATTTCAGAAACCTGAAAATGTGAATGTGTCTTAAAATCCAGTATTGATCTCCAACGTTTTATCCTTTTTTCCTTTTACAATTTTATCTACATATCCCCAAGACACTTTTATAAAATATTTTGTATTTCTCTATTGAGTTATAAAGGAAGAAACAATTTTAAAAGAAAAAACCTTTTTAAAAATAATGAAATATGTTGATAGTTGCAAAAATAATGAAATATGTTGATAGTTGCAATTTGGGAAATACTCATAATTCCATCACCCAGAGAGAATTATGTTAATATTTTGGTATATTTTACTTCAGTTTTTTATACGTTATCAAATCACATTACAGATACCTAACATTATTTACCATACTGTATACATCAAAGTTCATACTACATACATATTTTAAATCCTGATTTTCTCACATAACATTATATATAAGCATGTTCCCAGGTGATAAAAATGTCATTAACTACTGTGGACTGAAGAATTAATTGTACCCAAATAAAAGTTTGGCCTTTGCCCTTGGCTACTGCGAGGTGATTGCTAGGCCTCTGGGATGTCCTTCTGCTAGAAATGTCTTTGTTTCTCTCGGAGATGTGGCCACATGACGGTCTAACAATGTTATTTATGATGGGGGTTTTAGGACACACAGATCTGTTGTAACTTCTGGAGTAAATGGAGACTAAACCTGTGGGAAAGGTGGGGAGACTGTAGGTCAGCCATGTAGGCAGTATGTGATCGAGCCCCAATAAAAACTTTCAACACCAAAGGCTCAGGTAAGCTTCCAAGGTTGGCAATATTCTGTGCATACTGTCAATGCTCAGAGGGGAATGTGTCCCTGTGGACAGAGAAGACTCATATTTAGAACCCTCTCATTCTGCTCTATGGGTCTCTTCCTTTGGCTTCTTCTATAATAATTTGTATCCTTTTGCTATAATAAAACTGTAATTGTAAGTATAGTGCTTTCCTGAATTCTATGAGTCGTTCAACATTCTAGCAAATTATCAAATTTGAGGGCAGTTATGGGAAGCCCCTCATTTGTAGCCAGCTGGTTTGAAGTGAAGGTAGCCGTGAGGACTCCTGAACTTGGAGCTCGTGTCTGAATGAGCAGTCTCGTAACGACTATTCTCTCGGACTGTGCAGTTTGCCAAACTCTTCTGTAGCTGATATCAGAAGTCTTGCATAAACTTGGCAGTCTGGAGGACTACACTCTTAACCTTGAGTATAGTTAACTACAAATAACCATCCATCACACCTTCTCATTTATTTAACGATTCTTTATTATAAACAGGGCAGCAACGAATACCTTTGTGTATAAAACTAATTTACATTTCTAATTACTTCTTAAGAAGTAACCATTAAAAGTAAAATCACTATTGTAGGGGGTATAAACTGCCAAACTGTTTTTCAAAAGGTGTGATGTTATTGATTACCCATGTCTAAAGGGATTAACATAGATTTCTATTTCCACTACTTGTAAGTAATTATCCTAATGACATCCTTAATTTCAATGTTACCCCCGACATCAATTCTATCTTTCACAACTGGACTTCATATATTAATTTTTGGATTCCTAAGATTGTTTTACAAGATTCTTTTACAAGATTTCCTAAGATTTTTACACTTTTGACTTTTTGCTTGCTTCTTTTATAAGTGTCAATTTAACTTCACTTAGTTTTTTTTTTTTTGGTAATAATAATACTGGTAACCAAATTCTATACTCTTTTATTTCTTATACTACTTTTTCTGATTCCATGATACTTTATTTCCATTGTTATAGCTATTCAAGAATCTTTGAGAATAGAATATTTGGTTGTATGAACTCTAATTTTCACCATTTTTTAAAACCGACTGTTCATAAAATATTTTTTTAGATTATTTCTCCTGAATCGTAACAACTAAACAAGACAAGATTAACTAAAACTTGACTACTTACCTCCTCTTCAATAGCAAATAATTTGACAATATTTTTGTGATTGAGTTTTTTTAACACTTCAAATTCTCTCATTTGAACATCTACTGGACGAAGGAAGCTTATGTTATTAAATACTTTGATAGCAAATAAGTCACCAGTTTTCTAAAAAAAGGAGAAAGAGAAAGATTTTATTTACCTATAATATTATAAAGAAGAGTAAAAGGTACCATTAGAACTAGCTATGGTACTAGCTATGGTTTCTTATAGAACACTGCGAACATTTTTAAGCACAGGTAATTTGCACTAGGACTCCTGAGTTTTTTTAAAGCTAAAATAAATCAATCAACTGCTCGGTATTTCTTTCAAATTGTATGGTTTGAAATGTAGAAAAGACTATTTTCTTTCATGTTATAAAGCTTTCAGTATGATACACAAGGCAAAGATAGACATTTACATAGCAGAAGATAAGAGCTCTAATAATATCAAATGTGAAAGTACATTTTAGACAAGAAATAGAAAGTGAAACTCACAGGAGTTTGTTCAGGACCTAATTAATTTTAAACTAATCAAAACAGGAAAAGAGATTGAAAACTGTATTTCACATATGAAATTTTTAGTAAGAATCTCAAAGTAATGCAATTAACGTTTCAGAACTATTCCCTAGCAGCAGTCATGTGTCTGTGTGGTATGTGCGTGTAGAAATAGGAGTTGGAGAGTCAAGTCCAGGTGGACCATCCCCGTTGGCTTGTGCCCCTGCTGCTTTGTCACTTCACCCAGATGGTCAGGGAGGTTGTTGCTCCACAGACCACCTCTAAATATTTCCTTCTCATCCTGATGTCCCTGCAGCACCCCCGCTCTCACTCTCATGGCATGTGGTAGCATCACATACAGAATGACAACACCCAGCTGGAGCTGGGAGGCAATCTTAGAGGTACAACATACTTGCTGAATGTCAGGTAAACATGACATTCTCAAGTTCTTCATATGAACCTTACTTTAAAACTCTCTTCCAGATGCGCCCACCTCCTTCCACTCACTCTAAACTGCAAGCTTCTCCTTGGTGGTCAGTCCAGATTTGTTAAATTCAATCTTACTTTTCTCATAATCCAAGGTTGAACCTCCCTGGAGCAAGTGGAAAGATCATCTCCTCTTTGACGTTGGGGTTCAAGCACCCCCTGCCTAAAGCTGTTTTGTGGCTCTCTGTCTGCCAGGACCTCTGTGCTGTTCCTGCTTGGAAGCCCTCTCTACAGTTTCCCACACATTTCTCCTCTTATAGCCAGCCATCACCCTCCTCCCCTCACCTCAGAATCTCATGAGTTTTCTTAAAACCATTTAACTGCTTCATAATCTCACTCTTCAAAATCACTATTTGGAGACCATCATCTATCTGATGTGATCACTCGTCCTTCACTTTCCCCCTCCTCTCACACCAAACACACATATGTTGTTTCCAGAGGAAAAGGTCACTGATTGTTTTCAGACAATATGAAAATTGAACAACTGAACTATAGGTTAATTACAATGTTTTCCACTTGTTAAGCCAGGGTAAGGACACTGCCAAATCTATACTACCCAACAGAGAGATTTTTCTTTAGGATACTTGTCTAAAATTAGGAGAATCCTAACAGAGGTGTGAGCAGGGAATATAACACAATGTTGGAATGTACCCATCGTGATCAAGGCCTTTTGTTGCCTACATTATACCTGTGAGATTACTGGGACCATTTTCCCTTTATTCAATGGCACATTTATCATTCGCTCTCCCTAAGTCAAAGCACATATGAATATTTAGAGATCTATGTGTACATAAATACAGAAAGTCCTCATTTAACATCGTCAGTAGGCTCTGTGACTAAATGAAATGATGTATATAATAAAACCAATTTTACCATAGACTAATTGAAATAAATGGGAGTTAAGTTCCCTCCCGCACCTCATCAACATTGTTACCAAACGACATTAAACAAAACATTATTCGAGGACCTGCTGTGTACGCATGTGCAGATCATCACATCCTTCCGACAGCTCTTTACCATGGTTATCACACACATATACACCCATCCACACACATTAGTAGCTAAAGGCAACTAGATGAAAAAAAGACAGATTAAGAAGGTAACATAACTTGAATAACAAATACTAAACTTAGGGACCTGGTCATTCTAAACAGTAACATACAAGAGTTTAGCTAATATCATGTATAAAATCCTTAATTATTAAGGGCAAGCAGGATTTTGGGGGTATAGTTCTAAACCCTTGAAATTGATGTTACTGAGAACAAACATGGTCCCTCAAAACACATCCCTGGGAAGACAATTAGGGACTGAATACTAAACTGAATGTTAGCAATCTTATGGCTTTCAAATCCTGATTTTAAGATTTCAAACTACAGTGGATAAAGTACATTTTTGTTTTCTTTGAAGCACTTCAGGTTGTCTTAGGTTAGTCTAATCTGTCCTCATTCATTCAACAAACATTTACAGAGTGCCTACTGTGTATAGGCACTTACATGAAGGATGATGAGTACGTAAGGAAAGAGGACCAGAATATATGAAACATGTACTAGGGCCAGGCACTGGAAATATGCCTCACCCATTCTCTATCACAACTGGCTACCTGTCACTCCATCAGTTTCCAATTTACATTCCTTCCCATGTCACCTTGCTACTAAACACAAAACTCTTCGTCAGCAGGAACTGCACATTATTTGTAGTTATATTCACCAGATCCAGCACAGTGTGTGACACATATCATGTGATTATTAAAGTTTGTTCAGTTAATTTGGGTCCCAGGAAGACAGTCAGATGTTCTTAATGCTAAATCCTGTGTTACCACCCAAGTCTTCTCTTCTTGGCAGTGGGCACAAAACAAAAACAATTTCCAGCAAGGTTGATCGCAATGGACTTGATCAAAGACCCAGAGACCGCAATGAACTTGATCAAGAACCCAGAACATGTAGACAATTCTGGAACCGGAGGGAAAAAAGTTAAAAGTATCCGTATGACACTTCTGATTCATTCTCTAGGAGCCACAAAGGCTGTTTTTAGTCATATTCTCTTCCCAGAAGAGGAAATAGCCCCTCATCTATGAAGGCTTATCTCATTGTCACTGACAGAAGTGACTGGTAATCTCAAGGTGACAGGAAAATATGAAGAAACTCTTCTTTACTAAAATGTTTAGAGCTCCTGTTTCTGAAAATAAGAATTTAGGAGACTCTAAATATCACTTACTCAAAACAAATTCACAGTGCTGAAAAATTAGTGGATGAGTCTTTTTATTTCACTTCCTTATTTTTCCAGCTTCCTTCCCAGAATAGAAACTTTAATGATCTTAAATCTTTGTTTTAAATTATTTTAATTATCTTTAATTTTATCCTCCAATATAGAATCTAACACAAACTATTTTTGGTTCTTGAAGTGCCTCTGGGATTTAGCCCTTTTATTTTATTCTCACTTCCAATAACAAGTTCGGATCACCTCACACCAAGACAGAGCCTTTAAACCTGCGCCCCTTGCTGATAATCTCATGTTACTGCAAGTCACCTCGTAGGCTGCTATTTTACTGGGGGCAAGAAGCCTCAGTACAGAAATGCTGGAACCATCCATGGGTTCCCCTCCAAACTATACACCTGCCTCCCGCTGCTGCTCACCACTACAAAGCACTGCCCCATTGAACTTCTGTTAGTGAGATCGCTCGCCACCACAGGAGCGCTGGGCTGGGAAAAAAAATCGAACGGCACAACACATCGTTCCCCAACCCCTTTTTTCATCCAACCTCCAAGTTTTTTTTGTTTTCCAACACATAACCTCTGCCACCATTGAGGAGCTATCACTGCCTCTGACATAAGTTATGCCTTAAATAACCACAAAAACAGGTATTCTCAAGACAGTAAAATAAAAAATACCAAGTCTCACACTTCAGTACCTGTGCACTTTTCAGAAGTGTACACATAAAATGATAGAAAGCCTTCACAGTTTTCTCTGTACCAACCTTATGTCTTCCACGAAAGACATTTGCAGTTGCTCCTTGGCCTAAAATATCAGATAAAAGCCACAGGTGATTAGAAGTGCTCTGCATCTCGGCTTGGTCTGGCAATCCTCTTGTTATACTAAGAGAAAAGAAAAAATTTGCATGTTTGTTTCAAGGAACTAATACATTTAAGAAATAAATGTTAGCTATTTTCCGTCTCAAGTAAGATCACCCATCATTTATAGCAAAATTGAAGTACATACACAGTCCAATGTAAGAATCCAAGTTCCCAGCAATATTGAAGGGTAATGCTGGGTGGGTTCTGAAAAAACATTAACTGATGGCATCTTATACATTCAATTTAAATCACTTATCAAAAGGCTGAAAAAAATGTATTTCCCTTCTAATTTTGTCTTTGTCAATGAGACTGAAACTGGCCACTTCTTCAAAGGTTTTGAAAGATTAATCAATGATGAATTTTACTTAATGTGTTCCAAAATAAAGTAGTAATGCAAAATATAACAGAAGTATAGCAAAAATTACTGTTTCCTTGAAGGGCAGGACAACACTAATGAAAACAACTGTTGCCAGTGCACAACACCTCCATAACTTAAAATTTTTATCTACACAGAGCCTAACAGTCATAATGGAAAGGTACAAAAATCATTATTCCTGCAAGTTTACTAACTTTCTTGAAATTAATTTAAGGATAGTTTCTCCAATCTCCAACACACCAAGTGTATATTACCAAGTCTTAAAAACATAAGCACAGGGAGGCTCTGCATATGTGGGGGCTCAAAAAGTATATGGAAAATCTCCGTTCCTGCTGCTCAATTTTGCTGTGAACTCAAAACTGCTCTAAAAAATAAAGTCCATAAAAGAAAAAGCATCATCCCTTTTTAATATTGAAAAAGAGCATCACCCGCTTTTAATACTGTCCTTTAATACTGAAAAGCTATACAACTATAAGGATATTAAAAATTGAGTCCCATGTTGGAATAAAAACGAGATACGCTCAACAGCATAAACACCAGTTTCACTAACTAAGCCACCTTAAATATGCTGTAATATCAGATTGAAACAGATCTTAATATTTCTTTGTTGTTAGAACAGAGTAGGTATTCAGTGATGAATTAACGACTGCCAATAGGCCAAGCAGGATTAGGAATTTAAAGAATGGCCAGGGGTCTAAATTTCAGCACTCTTTGATATACTAAAATATATTTATATAATTTTACCAGCCATCTAAATTAGATAAAGAATGTTACATACAGCAGTTTACTGGAAATAAGCAATAAAAATAAGATTCCCTTTTCACAAATAAGGAATACACACCTGTCAGCGACGGAGGCAATAATTATAAACTTCTCAAATATCTTTTCAACAATATTTTCAAATATTTTACTATAATGAAAAACCTTCCCTAATTAATGTTAACTATAAACAGCAAATAGTATCATTAGGTACCTGTATGTACCCAGTGGATAATATAAAACACATTTGTCAGCTAATTTATCTGCTCTCTACAGGTAGCTATAAAATTACCTTTTCCACAATGATTAAAGGGTATAATGTCTTTTGACACTACCTTGCAAACAGCCCACTACAACAACACGCTAACACATGACTGCACATCCATAAGCGGCTTGCTATGTACATCTTCCCACAATTTTGACACAGTAAGGCAGGCACTGAACAAGTACGCTACTGGTCACCCTGCCTGACGTCTACGTCCTTACACTGCCAAAAAATAAAAAAAAGTTACCATTTGTCCATACATAAAAACAGGTCTGGTGAGACGGCAAATGGACAAAGTTTCAGGATGTGCAAAGTCTACTACTACGCGAATCACTGGTGACACAGACGTATTCAGCGTTCCAGCGTGAAAACGGCAGGTCTGTGGTTCTGCATTTGACAATTACTGGGAAGAACTGGGTTGGAGGCCACCGACTGAAAATGTCTAGGAAGCGGACCGGAACACACACGCATAAGCCATTTCCCCAAAGGACACGTTTAGGAACTTGCACCGTGTTTGCTACAGAGGTCTTCGGCTTCTAGCTTCCAGGGAACCCACCCCCGCCTGGTATCGTCACTAAAACCTTAAGGAAGCGTGCCCCGTTAACCCTCGGAGACACAACACACCCCATTAAGAACCGCCGATCCGGCGTCCACGCTCGGAAAGCGGGCGGCGCGCCGCCGGGGCGGCCAGGGCCCAGGCTCGGTCACAAACACATCCTCTTTCTTCGTGCCCAACGTCACTACACCCGAGAGGGCCCCGGGCAGAGCGCCGGGAGTCGAGATGAGGGGACAGGGCCCACGCGACCATCCCACCGGCCACGGACGCCCCAGCCCCCGGAGGCGGTGTCCGGCCAGCCCGGGGTCCCGGAGGGCTCGGCCTCGGGCTGTGGGGTTCCTCGGGGTCGCCCGCCCCGCCCCCGCTCTGACTCAGCATTCGTTTCCCCCAGGGGGCAGGAGCGCTCCTTGCGGGCCCGCGCCGGGCTCTGCTGCCCCAGCCCCACGCAGCGTCGGCCCCTCCGGCCGCGGCCGCCCCACTCACCGCGCCCGATCGCCGCCGCGCCACCGCCAGCGGGCTCCCGCCGCCTCCCAGCGCCTCCCAACACTTCCGGCTTCGGGAGCCCTGGCCAGGGGCCACGTGACCGACGGCCGGCGCTCGCGGGTGCGCGTGCGCACACCCGGGAGTCCGGCCCGGGCCCTGGGTGCTGCGCGCTGGGCTCGCCCAGCCTCTGTACCGAGGGGCAGGGAGGCTGCGGGGGGTGTCTGATGTCCCATGCCGTCCACACCCTCTGCCTGACCCCTCCGCTGCCGAGGGTGACGCCATGGAGCCAAGCGCAGTGAGCGCGAAGACTCGGATTCCAACTGCAAACCCCGCCCCGTCCCCGAGAGCCAAAGGCAGAGTGCGGAGTGTGGCGGTGGTGGGACTCGCAGACCTGCGACGCGTGATCACAGACGTTCACATCACAGGTGTGCAGGACGCTGGACGCGGGAGGGGCGGTCGTTGGGGAATACCGTAGTCTACAGGGATAGATTTGTGTGTTTTAAAGACCACGTTGGCTGCAGTGGGGCCAGGATATCGCCTCTGAATAATTGAGCCGTGTTAAGTTTTAACGTCAATAAACTCAATTCCCTCTTTTTAAACGGCATTTTGGAAAATGGCAGTATTGGGGAGCTTAAGGACTCACATCAGGTACGGCGATATCCGTGCCGCCAAGGTCTCAGGGGCTACTATTCCCCGGGGTTCCCTTCTGCCCACTGACCAGCATTGCAGCCTTCTCAGCATGCGTCCAGACGACTGCCATCCAGGGCTAACTTTCTGAGGGCGGCAGAGGAAGGAGAGGTCTAACCAAAGGAGAACTCCAGCAACAGGCAATGAAATTGGAAACCATGGCAGAGTGGTTAAGAGCACAGGCTTTTAAATGGAACAGACCTGGGGTTACAGTTCCAGCTCTCTCTGCCAAGTACTGAACTTTAAACGTGTTTGCTGTTGTTGTTGTTGTTTACGCACGATGGAGATAACAAAAGCCCACTGTATGCATCTTTACAAAGGAAGTTACTTTATTATACTTTTAAACAGTTTAAGTGACGGAATTATCCCAACAAACAATTCTCTTCACTGCTTACAATTCCAACCAGTTCTCCCGTATCTAATGCCAAGAGGACCTGTCAACGTTTCTCAGAACAGTAAAACCCACAGCTCAAAGTTATATGGGAGAAGTGATGAGCTGAGCCCAAGGACTTGATTCACATATTTACCACATTATAACTGATACACATTGAAAACTCAGGGTCAAGCTACTTGTGAACCAAATAGTGTTAGCATTTATTTTAGGATTTAAATAAACTGTTAGGCACAGAACTAAACCAGGCATCATAAAACCCTTGTGTTTCCACAATCAAGTCACACAAATCTGTCTTTTGCCTCAATGTTATTTCACAGGTTAACAGGTGAGATTCACCGTTGTGACAATTATTTGCTTGCTTTTGGGAACTAAGAATACAAATATGGTAATTCATGATGGAACAGTTTCATAATTGCTATGGTACTAAGTAAAGTGCTTTGGGCAACTTCAGGGAATAAAGAATTTTTATACATGATTACATAACATGAAGTTTAGTTTCTGTTACAGACTGTTAATTTCCATGTCTTGATTTCTATTAGCTCTGAACACGTGAATCTTTTGAAAGGCTTTAAAGCGCCAGAGGGAAAGGGAAGAAGTGAAAGCAGGTGTCACCTTTACATATTTGGAATAGTCCAGTAACCATATCAAGCCTTCATGTGCAGATACTGTAATAAGTTCTTCATGTTTAACTTATTAAATTCTTAGTATGAGGTAGCTACCACTATTTCTCCCATTCTGTAGATGGGGAAGCTGTGCAGGGAGCAGTTATTTAACTTGCTCAAGGCTCTAAAACCAGTTACTGGCAGAACTATTACTTGAACCCACCTACCCTGGATCGGGATGGAGCCTGTGCTCTTAACTACTATGCTACGCTACTCACTAGCATACTTTGAACAATGAGTACTATTGCAATAGGTGCATTGTCTCTTCCATAGTATAGGAAACTTATCAACAAAGCACTCAGCTTTCACTTACTTAGAATACAATTTTAGGGAGTTTATAGAATACTGAACACCATAGGGACCATATGGGCCAAAGGTTAAAACAAAACAACACCCCCCCCCAAAAAAAAACCTTACTCATTTTTAGAATTTAAATGATTATAGAGTAATTCTGCTACTCAGTTTTCTCCCTCCTTTCTTAATTTCCCAATACTACTACTGATACTATTAATTTTCCTCTTGTTTTCCTGCACAGTCATGACTAAAAATGGGAGAAGGGGAAGGTAACAGTAACAGGCAGTGACTACTTCTAAGTATCATAAACACATAGGTACAATATATTGTGCCCTAGGTAGATTCAATGAAAGAGGTAGGAAAAAATTGGATTTTTTAATTCTGTCAACAGATTCACATAGGCTTCTTCTAGTGCATTTTAAAAAGATTCTCTTTAACAGAACTAAGTTACATGTAACCTTTTAGGAGCATAATTAAATAAAATAAATCATCTGTAAGCTTTTATGTGCAATCCTTTAAATGGGAAATCAGGGAGAGATGAGAAAATAAGGCTAAAGTATTTATAATAATTCCAAAAAAGACTTGGTAGATTCACTATGTAAAATTTATTTTTTTTTATAAAAAATGTGTAACACCAGCACCTACTCTTAAATCAGTTAATTTATGAAACCATTCTCTTTTGTAGCATACATATTGGCATTGAAACAGTTTGAAGAAATGTAAGGGCTATCTACAAAAAATTAGGTTTGACATGTTGTGTTCCCCCCATACTGTGAGTGCACACATAAAAGAAAATTAAAATTTTCAAACATTTTATATTCAGCAATTAAAAAAAAAAGTACAGTTATCTTGCTATGGTTTTTATAAAGGACTTAAAGTTTCAAGTAACAAAAAAGGGTACTAGGATAACTGCTGTATCTTTTAACAGCATTTTTACATAGAACAATTTGAATTGGCATGCAAGCAACTTCTCTTGTTGTTACATACCGGTATGTAGGGAAAATTACATCCATTTTACAGAAAAATTCCAATACATATACTGCAGTAAGCTCAGAGCAAAGTTAAAAAGACCAGTGTGAATGGCACACAAAGTTGCTTCTTTTTAACTGGAATTCCTGATCATGAAGTAGGCACGGGGAGATCCAGTCCTTAGGGCTTTGCTCTCTGGAAGAACACCTGCAAATAAAGTATTAGTGCAATTAGTACTGATTGTCCGAAGGTACCACCTTTTATTTGAAGAACGATTCCAAGTTACTGAGTGCTAGCCACTCTTTTATAAAAGTTAATAGATATTTAAAACATTTCACATATTTCATAAATCCATACATGATACGAGTTAAGAACTTTCTTGGGCCAGCCCGGTGGCTCAGGCAGTTGGAGCTCCCTGCTCCTAACTCCAAAGGCTGCCGGTCTGAGTCCCACATGGGCCAGTGGGCTCTCAACCACAAGGTTGCCAGTTCGATTCCTCGAGTCCCACAAGGGACCATGGTGGGCAGCGCCCCCTGCTACTAAGATTGAACACGGCACCTTGAGCTGAGCTGCTGCTGAGCTCCCGGATGGCTCAGTTGGTTGGAGCGTGTCCTCTCAACCACAAGGTTGCGGGTTCGACATCCTCAAGGGATGGTGAGCTGCGCCCCCTGCAACTAGCAACCCCAACTAGACCTGGAGCTGAGCTGCACCCTCCACAACTAAGACTGAAAGGACAAAAACTTGACTTGGAAAGAAATCCTGGAAGTACACATTGTTCCCCAATAAAGTCCTGTTCCCCTTTCCCAATAAAATTAAAAAAAAAAAAAAAAAAAAGAACTTTCTCTTCTGGACAACTCGATAACTTATGTAGACATGACTCAGTTGAGAAACTAGTGAAAATACGGCATTGCTGCTAATTCTATGAGATTAAAGTGGTCAAAGGAAAACAGGCTCTTGACAACTGTTTGCTGAGTGGCATTACTGTCCAAGTTATTACTGAGAAATTAAATTCTGAGGAAGAAACAAACAAGTCAAAGCTACAGATAGCAGTGGTTATCCCTTAAGGAATTTACTATCTGATTATTAAAAAGTACTTCCAATTTAACATTTGAGACTACGAACAAGTAGGCTCGAGGTTGCGCTAGGCACTGGCCCAACATTGCCTACTACCTTACACAGTTAGCGAGTAAATGGTAGGCAATAAGCTCATTAAAGATAAGACTATATTGATCATTGCATCCCTAGCACTAGCAGATCAGACATTCATTTATTTAACAACAAACAATCTAAGTGGAGAGAAAAGAATGATCACTGTATGAGCAAAAGAAAGCCAAGGAGGCGGATGCTTGAAGGAAGCCTAGAAGAACGGATAGAATTCATGAAGGAATAGGGGTGCTAATAAGGTACAATTTTTGAAGATCAGCAGGAATGGCAAAGACCATTCCCAGAGAAACCAGAAAGGGAGTCTGAGATCAGAATATGAAAAACACTGGGAATGCCAAACTATGAAACATGAATCTGTTTCTAGTCAACAGGCTTAAAAAGATTATGAAGGAGGGGAATGAATTTCAGAGGACTGTTCAATGTTTTCAAACAGAACAAGGGAAGGGAGATGAGTGAGATAACAAGCCTACACCAGAGACCGAAAAGAAGGGACAGCAAGCGAGTGGCAGGAAGAATCAGCAAGATCTGAGGAGCAATCAGATATGCAGAGAGTAGCCACAGAAGAAGGAACTTCATTTTTTCCAACCAGAAGCATAATGTTATCATTGCCATAATGTAATCACTAAACAGAAATTGGGCTTGGGAGAAAAACTTTTTACAGTGCTGTTTGGATAAAGTAAAATGTTTGGAGCACAAGCCTGCTACAAGGCACCTAGACCTGCTCTTACAGATAACCTCTAATAGAGAGTAACGACTCTTTGAGTCCTTTAAACCAGTTCAAGCCATCAGTCATTTAGCAGAGGTTACCCCCACAGGGACTTTGCTTTTATAGAGAAATTGGAGTGGAAAGGTTCCCGATGATAAACTCTTGTCAGTTTAAGCTGACAAACTGGTACTACTGGGGGAAAACTGACAAGGAAAGAGACCAGAATCCAAGTCAAAGGATGGCACCCTTACTTACTCAGCAAAGCCCCTTGACTTACAAATCCTATTGAATGCCTTGGGCGAAAGAACCAGGTAGTCATTCATTAAGTTACCTGCTACCAAGACATTTAGCTTTGCCCTCAGATTTGTTGAATGAAGGTAATAAATGAAAATAAAAAATAGTTCCTCATCCTGTCACACTGTAATTTTATTTCCAGACCACAAGCTCCTTGTGGGCAGGGAAAACCACTCATATTGGTATTTGCGGCAGTTAGCATGGTACCTACTACATAAAAAGCAGTCACAGAGTACTGAATGACTGACTACTTAGGTGAAAGCAACATAGCGCTATTTCATGGATTTAACTGTAATTATGAACACCAAATAAACATTTGGTGCTTCTTACCAACTTGGTGTTTTGTTGTGTGTTTTTTATTCAGTGATTTTTGCGAATGTAAAAAGAGCCCTCATGGCCAAATCTGAGGACTCTATTTTTTGTGCATTTTACAATTCAAAAGTTTCAAGCAGGATACAACCAAGTAGGTCATACTTCTGTTTTTATATTTTTAGCTCCTTCCTTTCAACTCAATATGGGCATTTGTTCTGAAACTTTACTTGTTCTCCCAATGCTCTAGTATCTATTTAATTACATCACGAAACTAAAGAAAACTGGCATTTTCATACCAACATGCTCAGGCACATACACACTCAGTGTTCATACTTAACTTTCTATTTCTATGATCGTTTATAGAAGTTCAGTTGAACGGATTTCACAGAAGACTGTGAAGTATAACATCTTATAAATACAGATTCTTAGAAGCAGGTTTTAGAACAAAGAGATCCCAAAATAAGTAATGGTTGGTCAAACTACAGTATGACACAGTATCCTACAATACATATATTCTCGCTTGGCTCTGAAACATTACCTAATTATATGAAGATATGGAAGTTTTCTAAATACCTACCTTTAAGTAGTTTTTAAAAACTTTAGCATCAGGCTGCTGAAGCGCTTGACAGAACTCCTGGGGGCCAGGAGGGGAGGAGAAGAGAATGAATCTATTTGTATTTACATTCATCATAATTCAAATCCACAGCATTATTTTAAAATTGTGATAAAAAACATAAAATTGATCATCTTAACCATTTGTTATGTGCACAGTACAGGAGTGTTAATTATATGCAAACTGTTGTGCAACAGAGCTCTGGAATTTTTCATCTTGAAAATACCCACTTGCAATCCTCCTTCCTCCCCCTCCCCAGCCACCATCATTCTAGTCTGTTTTTAAAATTATGACTTCTTTAGATTCTTCCTGTAAGTGGAACATGCAGCATTTGTCTTCTTTTTGACTGACTTATTTATTTCATTTAGCATAAAGACCTCAAGATTCACCCTGTAGCATACGACAGGATTTCCCTGTTTTAAGGCTGAATAATATTCCATTGAGTGTGTATACCACATTCTACTATCCATTCATCTATCAATGGACATTTGCGTTGCTTCAAATCTACAGTATTTATAACTTATCAAAATTAACTGGAACAGTTCCTCACCAAAGAAGGTTATATGGTGTTCTCAGATGTAAATACTTGTCAGACAAGCTGCTTTCACTTCTGAGAACGTGGCTCTCCTAGACAAGGTGGACTGATGCCCAAGAAGGGTGATTGGGACAAAAACTACATCGCTATGGCTGTTTTCACCTAGGTAACTGGGCAAACCCAGACCAAAAGAAAAAGAAAAAATTCTCTACAAAAGAATTCTGGCAAAACATCTTGTTAGAAGGTATGTGAGAAAGGGAAAACTAGGGATCCTTATCCTTTACAACCAAATTATTAGATAGAAATATAACTGTTTCATTTAGCAATCTGGGAGAATATTAGCTATTCAAAAGCTAATGATATATTTCTATTTTTGATGAGCATTACGATCACATGAATAATTAGTAATTTACTGTTTTCATAAAATACTAGCTTGTGTAAGTGGTAACTGAGAAAATTCATTATCTCTAAAGTTGAAGATGGTGTGTCATAAAACGAGAGACCATAAATTCATTAAAAATGAGTTTTATGATTACTCTTATGTGAGATCTATCCTGTTTTTCATTCAAGTTTTTCAGTGCCTATGAAACAGCATTATAAATTATTGTTGAAATAAGAATTCTTAGAACCTACACGAAAGATTCTAACTAGTTTTAATGAAAACTTTCATACCTTATTAGATCTATGTGCTAATGGACAAGAAATCTGGATAACTATATGCCAAGAAAATAACTAAATGCCATTAAAAAAATGACTGTAATAGTGTGAAAGTATGAGATAGCTTTTCAGCCTCTTACATCACAATATAGTTTCCAATTTACTCATTAAACTTGGCACCTATAAAATGAACTACCTGACACAAACCCTCGCAACAGAAGTTTGTGTGCCACGGTCCCCTTTGGCAGCTTGGGGGAGCCTACTGGGCCCCTTTCAGAGTATTTTTAACACATGGGATTATTTTTAACACATGAGATTACAAAGGAAACTAATAATGAATTATGGTTATAAGGAATATTTTTGACATGTGGTAGAATAAGAAGACTGACTTGGATGACAAAGTCTAAAGGCATTATCTTAACTCATAATTTCAGAATATTGATGAGTTTCAACAGTATTTCGAGATCTCTGGAACAACTAACGTGGTAAGAAAATACCCATGATTTCTATTGGTGACAAAGTCATAGGCAATGCAAATACTACTATGATTTGTCACCTACACAATAACAGGAAATTAAATTTCAGTTAAAGGTTAGTGAAAATAAAAATACAATTTTTCCCATTCAATTTCAAAGACCCTTGAAGTTTGGACTCTTGCTATCTTATGCACAGAAAAACATCAAGTTGAATGCAGTATGGCTTTCTTGAATCAAAATTTAGATTGAACTACATAGTTATATTTCTTTAAGTAAATTAGGGGGAAAACCTGGTAGGATAGCTCTTACCTGAATTATCTCTGGAGCTACTTGCAAGGAAGGAAGGTATTCTTGTTGAAGATACTGAACACATTCTGGGCCCTGAAAATTAAAAGATGATTGGAACTGAATTATTTTCTTCCTTGACATTAATAATGTTTAGAAAGAAACTGGAACACACATGTGAAATTTAAACACAATAAGGTATCGTGATTAAGAACACAGACTCTGGAGCCAGACTGCTATGTTTTGAAGCCTGGCTCTGGCAAATTTCTGGTAACCTGGGCAAGTTACTTAACTTCTGTGAGCCTCAGTTTCCCCATCTGAAAAGTGGTGTTATTGTGAGGATTGAAGTTGAGAAATGTAAAGCTTTTAGAATAGCACTTAGTATTTACTACATGTTAGCATTACTTAGTGTTATGTAGTACTATAGATTAAACAAATTAAAAAAAAAATCTTCTAAATGCAGGTCTCAATGCCAGAGCCTTCTATACACTGCAAGGAAACAGCGAAGAGCGGTGCGCTCCTGTCCAATCGACCACTGGGTGGAGTAAAGAGTGTCTGTGGGTGCATGAGGGGAAACCTTCGGGCACTGGCGGGGAAATTACCATCTTTAGAAACTACAATACAAGCAAGATAGCACAAAATGATATGTTAGGAGGTACCATCAATAAAGACACACTTCCCCTTTTCTACTCACAAATGAGGGAACAGAAACTCAGTAGCCAGGTGAGGAAACTAAGACCCAGAAAGATAGGCTACTTGGCCAGTCAGTTGTGGATTAAATCTGTACTAAAAGCAGGTCCCCCGGTTTGTACAACCATTTCTCTTCATTGCCTTCTTCTAGGTGCTGAAATTATAATAATAGTTTTCTGGGGACATTTTGGAGGTAAGTTTTGTGGAGGGAAAGAAGAGAGAAGAATTCCACAAACTAACTCCTAACTTCCCACCCCTTCTCAGCAACAACAAAGGAACTTAGAATGTAATTTGAAAATGGTTTTCCTAGAGCAATGTGTTTGGCCTCAAGGAATTTTAATAAATCCAATACTTAAATAAAAACACCAAAAAACACCCAATTTCACTTTTAAACTTGAATCTGACTCAAAGGCTTTAATATACTGATGACTCCAAGCAGGTCCAACTGAAAGTAGCAGTTATCAAAATGAAATCGATCCATCTCTCAATACGCTTCTCCCTGCAGTAACACCTATTTCCTGTTTAATACTACTGCTCTGGAATCAAAGGATTTATGTTTCCTCCTCTACCCAATGGGCCCTCTAACCCAATGGACCTAGGTTACAATTCAATGACCCTTCAAAGGAAGCCAGTTCACAATTGAGAGAAGGTAACATTTCATTATTTATGAAAGCTTCTCATATCCCTTTGACTTTCCTTCTCACCTTTTTCTTTAGTCAACTCTCCCTGTACATACTGCCCACGTGTTGCGCATCATCTCATATAACCCCACTGTTATCACTTAAAAATGTAGTTTGGTTTTTTTTATTGGGAAAAGTAAAGTTGTACCTCAAGAAGCAGTTAGTCAAGTGAATAAATGAAAAAATAGAAGCAAAACATTTGCAAATATAATATTCTATTTGATTCAATGCTATGTGTGCCTAAACAAGAGCTTCTAAGGACAAGACAAATGCCATTCTGAACTGTAAATACCGTTCTTACTGTTTATCCTTCCTCATCCTCCTTGACTCTCCAGCATCCAATAATGTCAACCACCTCCTCTCTTGTGACTCTTCCCTTAGCTTTCATACCTTTGGTTCTATTTCTAGCTTTCCTTTGACTCTCGCTTTGGCCAAGGATTTTCCTGTCCTGGTCTTTAAAAGTCTCATTCATTCCTACGACTTCACCTTGACTAAGTAGACATTTAGGACTCCAAAATCACTATTTAGTCCTAACTGGTTCAGATCTATATTTCAAACTGCTCTCTGAACACCTTTTCCCCACCTAGCTATCCTAAATTACAACCCTATTGCCTCTTGACTTCCCAACTTTTCACACAGAATACACCTAGACCTGTTTTACTTTCACATATAATACCCCCAGTTCCATTTCAGTTTTCAGCTCTTACTTCTGCCTCCATACTTCAGCTAAACATGGTAACACTATTTTCTACCAAATCTACCATGCAATGTCTGATGTCTTCATATACCGCTTAACTTTGCCCAGAATGCCAACTCCTCCTTTTGACAGTCCAATGAATCTACATTTGTTTTAAGGTCTATCAAAAAACCCAAACAGGCTGGCCCGGTGGCTCAGGCGGTTCGAGCTCTGTGCTCCTAACTCTGAAGGCTGCCGGTTCGATCCCCACATGGGCCAGTGGGCTCTCAACCACAAGGTTGCCGGTTCGACTCAACTCCCGCAAGGGATGGTGGGCTGTGCCTCCTGGAACTAACAACGGCAACTGGACCTGGAGCTGAGCTGCGCCCTCCACAACTAAGACTGAAAGGACAACAACTTGACTTGGAAAACAGTCCTGAAAGTACACACTCTTCCCCAGTAAATTCCTGTTTCCCTTCCCCCCAAAAAAATCTTTAAAAAAAAAAAAAAAAAGAACCCAAACAAACAACAAACCCCCACCCCCAACCTCTTTCTTATGTTTTTCTTAGATTTCCTTTATAGGGAAAACTGCTCGTTCATCTTTAGTCCCACAATATTACACTCAATACCAGTCAATTTATGTCTGTCATAAAGCACTTACTTAACCCATCCCATTAAGTTACTTATGCACTGGTCTCCCCGATTGTAAACCCTACAAATATCAGAGGACTTTTTATTTATCTTTATATGGCTCCCCTGTGCTTGATTTGTCTTGTTCTTAAAAGCTGTATCTTTTATAAAAGTTACTTAACTTCAGTTCTGACTGTTTGAGATGAGGGAGTATCAGTATCCATTATTGCCCTTCACATTTTTCTTAACAAGAAGGTTAAAGTGTTATGTTTTCATCTGACAAACAATGTGAAAAATCTGAAGTACTCTAACCACTTCAATACAAGGAAGTTGAAGAGAAATCTAGCTGTGAAGAGCCTCCTAGATCATGAAATCTGGAACTTTAAATTCTGGTTAAGATTTTTCACATTGTTTGTCAAACGAAAACATGATACTTTAACTTTCTTGTTAAGCAAAACGTGAAAGACAGTAATGGATACTGATACTCCCTCAAATCCCAGTCAGAAAAGTTAATTAACTTTTATAAAAGATACAGCCTTTAAGAACAAGACAAATCAAGCACAATTAAAGCCATAACAAATATACATGTGAGATAAAAATGAATGTGCATAGAGTACAAAGGTTACCCGTTTGAGATGAATTGTTTTCAGTGTCACTGCACACTCGGATAAAGCCTGTGTAAAACAAATTTAAGAATGTTAATATAGTCAATTCTTGATTACTGATCTAAATTTCTCTATTTCCCTGGCCACTGTTCATTAACCTCCAAAGGGATGGAGGAAGGAGTAAGTGGGTTGGGTAGAAAATGGAAAACACAATAATGCTGTCTTAATGTAATGAATTGTCATTACGAAATCTAACTTTTATTAGGTTCTGAGGAAGTGAATGAAAGGCAACAGATTGACATTAAGTATTCTGAAGATGAGATTTAGGGAAACTATCATATGAAGAGAAAGTTATTCTTAATAGTTAGGAAAAAACCAGTAAGCATTAAGAATGAAAAGTAGTAGGAAACTAATAACTCAACCAAACTTCAAAGAATGTTGGTATCATGTAACCTTTCACAGTCCTAGAAAGAGTCTAGGTTGTTAAAGTTGTAGGAGCTGGATTTTATATATTCAACTTTAGCATCAAGATTTAGTAAGAATCCACAAAAGTCCAGAAGGTATAATCCTAATTTGAATCCTAATTTGAAATTAAAATTTTTTTTAAAACAATGAAACCTAATCCAATCAACCTGACATTAAAGAAATTGTGAGTTGGAACACATGAGCTCTACACAAGGTAAACAAAGAATCCTAGGTGCTTACCAATACTGTTTGTGCATCTGCCAGGTCAAAGGTTTGTTTTAAAGGTGCTAGGAAACATGCGGGGACAATGTGCTTATAAACAAAATCAGCAAATCCCACTGGTCCATCTTTACCACCTGTCAAGAGAATTCAAATTTTCATCTTATATATCTTATATAAAAAGAAAGTCAATTAACTTATCACAGGGGAAAAGCAACTCCCAGCTCCTATCTATGTTAGGGCTACGGTTCCATTTCATATCTAAGGGTCTTAGGAAACAGGTTGGAAACAAGTTTAAAAAAAAAAAAATCATCTTACCCCAGAGTTCTACCAACTTGGAGAGGATGATAAAACATGTTTTCTGTGCAATTGGATCTGGATATTCGACTGCTCCTTGAATAACAGTAACCAGAACTCGTTCTACATTCTCTGCACCTGAAAAGAAAAAACTTGAGTTTAATTTCTAAGAGAACTAGACAGGCAACCTAAAGCTCTCATTCCACATAAAGTAACGAAACAACAGCATTTACAAAGTTGATAAGATCCTTCAATTGTTATTAACTGGGTTCCTCAATTTTAAGCATAAAACACTGAAAAATCATTATTCCTTTGTTATCTTACCCTCTGGATTCCCTATATTGCAAAATGTTCTGTTGATCTATACAGTCCCATCTATTTTTAAACTCAGAATGGCAAATTGGTCAGTAAAATGCAAATGTCAGTTCAATTCTGGCATGTAGCCACCATGCTACTGATATTATTCAAGAACCGATTATGGCCGGCCCAGTGGCACAGGCAGTTAGAGCTCCATGCTCCTAACTCCTAAGGCTACCGGTTCGATTCCCACATGGGCCAGTGGGCTCTCAATCACAAGGTTGCCAGTTCGATTCCTCGAATCCTGCAAGGGATGGTGGGCAGCGCCCCTGCAACTAAGATTGAACATGGCACCTTGAGCTGAGCTGCCACTGAGCTCCCAGATGGCTCAGTTGGTTGGAGTGCGTCTTCTCAACCACAAGGTTGCCAGTTCAACTCCTTCACTCCCACAAGGGGTGGTGGGCTCCAACCCCTGCAACTAGCAACGGCAACTGGACCTGGAGCTGAGCTGCGCCCTCCACAACTAAGACTGAAAGGACAACAACTTGAAGCTGAACTAAGATTGAAAGGACAACAACTTGAAGCTGAACTAAGATTGAAAGGACAACAACTTGACTTGGAAGAAAAAGTCCTGGAAGTACACACTGTTCCCCAATAAAGTTCTGTTTAAAAAATAAAAAAATAAAAAAAGAACTGATTAAAGAAACTGCCTTAGGGAAAAGGGAACTGGAACACAAATTAATTGTAAGGTACTCTACATGAACATAATTCCCAGCTTGACAATAACGAGCTGTCATTCTAGGGGCCAGCACACAACTACTCCAAAAGGTTAGTGTGTATTTCAACCAGCTCTTGCTCACACAGACGTCTAACTGCGACAAGGCCTTAAGTAGACAACTTAGTGATGGCATGCATCTCCACCTTGACTTGCTATGACTTCGCTCATTCCACTGCCTGTGATGGTTTGCAGGAAAGCAAAGTAACTCCTCCGCAACATTTGCTTCTCTAAAGCAGCAGACTGGTCGTTTTCTTCTGCTGGTCGGAGCAACACTTCAAAAATTGCATGAAGCAGAGGCATGAACATTTGTTGTAAAAATGGGGATACCTGTATCTGAAGATAAGAAACAACTATTACTACTTCAGAAATGAGTAAGGAAATTATTATGAAACTTAGTGATAATCCTCTATTGCCTATTTGAAAGTTGCTAAGAAGAGTAAATTATAAAAGCTCTCATCACAAGAAACAAAAATTCTGTAACTGTGTACAGTGATGGATGTTAACTAGATTTACTATGATCATTTTGCAATATATACAAATACTGAATCATTATATTGTATACCTGAAACTAATATTGCGTATCAATTATATCTCAATTAAAAAATAAATGAAACTTAGAAAACATGTTTTACATAAAGCGTTTCTCCAGTTTCCATTTACATAATTCAGTTAGCAAATATCAATGTTAACACAAAACCTACATAGCATATATATTATTGAAAGTCTCCAGATCATTAAGTTCAACTCATTTCCTATAGTTTAAGATTCAGGTTAAAATAATAGGGAGTCAGAAACATTTCATAATCAAATATTGCCATAGAATATTTTCAAATTTAAATTCTCAAGAAATGAATTCTATTGCTAAATTATAAATGAATTTGTATGATGGGCTCTCAGGCTTTATATGCTGTTGGGAAAATTCCTTAACTTCTCTGTGTCTCAGTTTCTTCATCTATAAAATACAACATTTATATCCTAGGGTTGTTAAAAGGATCAAATGAATTAAGGTACAATAAAATGCTTAGAACAGATTTTGAACAGAGAAAGCGCTATGTAAGTGTTAGCCATTCTTATTAGCCAGCTTATACGTGACTTAAATTTCCTCGTACACAAAACTGACTTTTGTACACTGAATTACTTTCAAACTCCTGTGTGGGCACCCAAAATACAATGCTTTTTATTTATCTCTTTAGACATTTACTCAGTGCTGTTTTTATTTGCTTTATTAGCAGTCTAATAGTTTCCGGCTGCTGCACAGAGCAGAGAACGTTTGTTTTTATTAAAACCTTTATTAAGCATGTCCTATGTGTCAGGCAGTCTAGACATTGAGGATGATAAAAATACATATCCAAGCACTCAAGTAACTCATATTTAAAAAAGACAAACCAAGTGAGCAAATGCCAAAACCTATCTAAAGATAAATACACCTAATCTTTGTCCGCAGAAGCTCGTCAAGGCAGGAGATGCTCAGAGGTGTGTGGTACCTTAAATTTAGCTGTAATCTGGTTGATAAGAGGAATGAACTCCTGCAGGTCTTTTGCTTCACAATCTTTGAGCATGTGCTCTGAGGCAGATGGGATGAACGGAAGGACCTCTTCCTCTAGGCAAATTATCATGCGATGCAGAAAAGTGCGAACTCCACTTCTGAGAATATCCTTTTGTAAGGGACAACTGAGGGCTGGTAAGAATGTCTGCAAACAGTCCAGATAAACTTCGGAACAGCCACATTGTTTCACAGTCTGCTTGTTGCTAAAAGCTTTGCTGGTTCGACTACATAAGCAAAATCAGGCAACTGTTTTTAATTTCATTCTTTAAAAGTTTTATGGAGTAATCAAAAATGATGCACAACAAATTACAAAACTGATAAAGCCAATTCTTTAATTTCCATGTCACAATTACTTCCATCTTAGCTTAATATAGTTATTTGTGAACTACTGCTTCCAGTTACCATTCCAGAAAGGGCTCAAATTTAATTGATGAGATGTAGTTATTAAAACAATCCCTCTAATGCGAGTCCACCTAAATGTTTTACTAAAATCCTATTGATAAAGTATGCGTGAAGAGGGGAAGAAAATCCACTTATTATCATTAAGGTATCCTACTAGATGATCTGCAAACTACCCATTTAGAAAAGTCTTTAGAATCAAGTTATTTATACAACCTAATATTAGCTTTTGCACTGAAGTATTTTATAGAGCAATTTCTCTATCTAACACTGCAATGTTCTGCAATGTTCATGCTGTTATTTTTTACCAATAAAAAGTAGGGGTCAGAGAAAAAGAATCACAAGCTTTGGTGGTCTCTAAGACACAATGCAACAGCTTAAAAAAACAGCCTCTGGGCCTTCTCTTTAAGGTATCAATATTGATCCAAGATGTTCCAATATGTCACTGATATATAAACACTTTAGCCAATCCCCTTAAATTCACGATCAACTTATACCAAAGAAATCAGGGCTTAAGGATTTAGATAGTTGTCAAGGCAGAAATGCAGAATGTTATGCTATCTATTCCCTCCTTCAGCTAAATCTTCTACCATGTTTTCCCCGAAAATAAGACCTGGCCGGACCCTCAGCTCTAATGCATCTTTTGGAGCAAAAATTAATATAAGACTCGGTCTTATTTTACTCTAATATAAGACCCGGTCTTATGTAATATAATACCGGGTCTTATATTAATTTTTGCTCCAAAAGATGCATTAGAGCTGAGAGTCCGGCCAGGTCTTATTTTCGGGAAACATGGTAATTCACTAGATTTAGAAAAAAATGGTTTAGACAATTCTCTGGACAACACAGTTTTCAAAACAAGGGTATGTCTGCCCAATTCTAAAAGATCCAATCAAATAAATGGTTCTGTTTGTATAGAGATACTCTTTGTAATTTTAACTGCAGTCACACTCACCTGGCAAATCCAACAGCATGGTTGAGACAGTCTGCTAGAGATGACTGCCTTTCTTCGTCTTGTGCCAGCATCAATTTTTCTAATAGAATTTTAAACTTTTCCATTAGGGGAGTCAACAGATTCCTCATTAATGCTTGCTTCCGTTCTGCTGGGTATTCACTATTAACAATCAGCACTCCAGCTGTCTCGTAAATAAATAGTTGATCATCGCTGCTCAACAAAGATTGGTATCCATTCTCCTAAAATGAAATTCAGTCTCACTGAAGTTTTTCTTTTTTCAGTTTCTCTCATTTAAGCAGAGTAAGTACAAAAGGGAGAAGAGATATAATCTATCACATCAACTCATTATTAAAAAGTACATTGAGTACTTGTAAAAACAGATTTTCTCCCAAGACCATATAATAGAAAGAAAACTGAATTAGAGATCAAAAGATCATGGATCTAATTCTATCCTGGATAAGACTCTGAAAATGGTCAGATAATTATTAGTTAGCCTTCTAACTTGTTTTCTTTCGTAAAACTCTTATTTGTAAGATTGTTAGGAGACTAAAAATAAGCTGTATAAAGGTGCTTTGAAGGTTAGTACAAAGGCCACACAAGTTAATATTTTAAAGAGTGTTTAAGAGTGAGTAATAAGAACTAAAAGAGTTGAATAACAACAAAAAACATACAATACACACATACACACATCAGTTGTTACTTTAGAATGTTTGAAAATAACACTGCAAACAAAAAAACATCTCATTCAAGCACAAACAAACATCCCACATATGGGTCAATTTTTATTAATGAGTTTTGTAATTTTTTTACATTTATTCAAGCAGGCCAAGAGGAGGGAGGAAAACATCAGAGGCCCCTCTAGGTCCAACACTAAAGCTCCCTGTTAAGGAATTACATAAAAACCTAGACTTAAAGAACAGTTAAGTTAGTCATGGTTTTATTATAAAAGAATTCCTCATCTCTTAAAGAAATGTCCCGATTTATAAGTAACTAAAGCACTTATTAAGTACCACTAGGACTAGTCACTGCTCTAAGAGTTGAGAACACAAAGATAAAGTACCTATAGAAGTATAAAGTACTCAAAAAGTAGGTCACTGTGAACAAGAAAAATTGGCATTAACCAGGTAAGTATTTTAACATATAGGATTTATAGTATATAGGCAAAGATAATTTAACCATATAATTCACTAGTAACCCTTCATGCAATGTAATTACATAACCTCTGTACCCTAAATACTATTATTTACTTAAAAGAACAAATGTATTCTTTTTCTGTTCAACACTTCTCAAGTGGCAGCTCTAGTAATAACTTTTATCAAAATGATAAAAGAGTCAACGTTCACACAAAAGCATCTATCAGTCAAAATGTGCTTGCAGAGTGTCTCAAATTAAATCTTTCTAGTGAAATGGACACTAAAATATTCAGATCAACCAGCATTTAAATACTTTTACCCCAGGCCTGAAAAATTAACCACAGAGAAACTTCAGTCTAATAGTAGCAGTCACTGAGAATGGCTAATATGATCATAGTTTTAGAATTAGAGAATACTTTGAAAATTGAAACTTTCCTTCTCCATAAAATACTTCACCAACATTTAACAGTATACAGAGTATAGACTGTATTTCACACTGCCAATTTTATCAGTCAACACTTGATTCCTTTTTATTTCTATTACTATGCTTTGTTTATCTGTGCAGTTGGTAAACAGAACTAACTTGCACACACACCACCCCACATTAAAAACAAAGCCCACATGGGCATTAGCAACAAAGGCTAAAGGTGTTATATGGTCTCAAAATTTGGAGAAAACTTGTAGCTTGAAAAGCAGATACTTACAGGTGGAGAAAGCTCTAATAAATCTTGTATTCTATTCAGAATATCCTCAATGAAAGGATTCATTTGTTTACTGAATAAAAGCAAAAAGAAGAAAATCACAACAAATCACAGAAATAACAGTGCTTGAAAAGTTGCTAAAAATACCAAATTCCCCTTTAATGCAGAACTGAAAAAAAAGTTCAGTTTTAAGCTAGTCACATGGGATTAAGACTAGTGATGATTTTTAAATGTTACAACCTTATAAGCCTAAGAAAGAATTGTTTTCATACCAAAAACTGGTACTAGTAAAGAACAATACAATGCAAAACAGATTAGGCTAAAAGTATTTCTAAGAAATATATTCTTAGAATTTCAAAGAAGCCATGTACTACTGATCCACAACAATAAAACTGTTCGTTAAGTAATTATGTAATGTCATTAGTGATTAGTGTTCATATAAAAGTATGCACACAAATCACTTTTTAATGATGAAAAAAGTAAAAGGATAATGAGAAGGAAAAGAAGACATTACCATCATGACACAAAAAAGGAACACTTGATTTAAAAAATACCTTAAAAACCTTAAAATAGCTTAAAAACCAGACTCAAATCTACCAAAAGCTCTTAGAAAATAATTCATGTCTTATTTAATAACCTTAAAAATAAGAATTAAACATAACAGCTGAAATTTTTTACTTACTTGAGAGATTTGACAAATCTAGAAAACAGGTAAGCGGTTCTGCTTCGCACTTTTGCACTAGAATGCCGCAGACCCCTGTGATCTAAGAAAGCCATCTAAAGAAACAGAGACACTTTTACTATTTCTGCACTTTTAAATAAGACCTTTATTGCTCTGTCATGACACATTTTCATTCACATCAAATTTCATTTCTTAGCTCCTAGAAGGCAGGAACCAGGTATGTAATAAGTAATCCTACATAACACACAAATAGGCCCTGGCAGATTTGTTTTAGGTGACTGATTAGACAGAAATGGTTCATTTTAAAGAAATGGATGAGGGGTTAGTTTCAGTGTGTTCAAGAGTTTTTGAGAACTTTTGGCTCTGAGAAAAGTTACAAAAGATAGAAAGACAGAATACTATCTGCTCTTTAGCTGAAATACATGGAAAATAAAAATTAAGAGTAGAATATATACTTACTAGCACACATGGAATGTGTTGAGGTTCAACTGTGAAAAACTTTTCATATCTAACAACAGTTTCAAAGAACTCCAATGTCACAGATGTATGCTGATAGGAACTAACTCCTGATGTTACCAACTGGAGCAGGAAAAAGTTAAGAAATCTTTACTTATTTACATCCTTATTTATATCCTTTAAATCTTTATTTATATCCTTATTTATTACAATATCAAAATGCCCCAGTATTAGCAGATACTAAGCTCTAACAAGGTACTCCCCATTAACTTATAGTGAAAACAGAAAATTATGTTCAAAATAAATTATCTTCAGTATACTTACAGTTCGCATCATATCCTGCAAAGCACTAGCTTTTGAAACATCACCTGAGAAGTGAGCACCATGAGATACTGGAAGAGCTTCTGCCAACATATACAGCAATCTTATTGCTACTTCAACTTCCATAAACCGTGTAGTCTGCCAGTTCCTACCAAGGTATAATATATCACTGAGATCTGAATATACACTTTTTATACAATTAGTGATGCACAGGACAAGAAAACACCAACATAACCCTCTTTAATTATTAAAAAGTCATAGCAATTGTTAATTTTGCCAGGCAACATAATTTATAGCACAAAAGTAGAAATAACTGATGTAATCTATCTTATTGTTTATGTTTCAAAAAGCAGATCCCCAAGGATGGAGATAAAGGGGACAAATGCATGTTTCAGAGATACACATTAAGATCTTAATAAGTCACATAGATTATTAAGTCATGTGAATCACTTACTGTAGACCATCATCAGGGAGGAAAAAAAAAAAGAGGGAACTGTTACAAAAACAGTAACAAACTTACTGCAGTGTAGAACTAAAAACTCTGCGAACAGAAGCCAGCAGTAACTCTGGTGAAACTTGAGCAAGCCTGTCCAACAATAACTTCAGTTGTTTTCTATATTCTACAAACATGGCTTCATCTTCACCCTATGTATTTTAAAATTCTCGTTTTAAAAACTTGAAAGACTTTAAAACTCATGTAAATGGTGAGTTGTCATTAGTTTTCTGCATTTAAAAATTTAATACTTTTATTTTTCATCAATATTTATTTACATAGGAAAACTCACTACATAGGAAAACTTTCCCCTACCTTTTCACCTCCTGCTCACAAATAAGTATTTCTGAACACAGCCCTAAACCTTGAAAGCCTAGAGCCAGAATGGGTTCACATTGGGCTTTGTGAGAACTTGAGCACCTTATTTATATTCCTATAGCTCTATAGTAAAAACTGTACCAATGTTGTATGGTTGAAACTGTCACATGTAACAAGCCTGGCGTTTTGTAAATGCAGTGTATCATCATCACCATTATCCTTTTAGATAATGCTCAAAATTCAAAGTTTTTGAATGCTCAAAGTAAGGACTGAGATAGTTTAGCACACAGTGAAAGAGTATGTGCCATGATTGAGTTACTAAAAAGCATCTGATGACCCTTGTGTTTGATGGAAAGCTGACTCACTGGCAACTCTGGACAAGACTTTTAACCAGAACAAGTCCAGGCAATTATATGCTTCATTCCCTCTCTCCCATAGACACTAATAAGCTCAGGTCCACTGACCAGGTCTCAACTTGTCACTCGTGTTAAATACAAAGTGAGATATGATCACCAATAATATCTGTCAATAGATCTACCAACTAGGCCTCAACTCATCACTCTTATTAAACAGAAAATGATACGATCACCAATGATATTTCCTGAAGTTCGATGTTACAAAGTGTTTTAAAAAGGAACCAAATATGAAAAATTAAGGATTATGAGGGTTCCATTAATTTTACCTAAGGTTGAGGTCAATATATATGACTAAAGTTTTAAATAACAGTTTTAAAGGCCTCTAAAATAATCAAAACTTGAAATATTAATCTGATGAAAGTCAACAATAAAATTAAAGCTGTTTTCTCCTTAATGCAAAATTCATACCTCATTTTCAAAGTTATATTCTTCATCATAAGTCAATTTTTTCATCACGGCCAACATGATTGCCTAAAATTAAAAATATCTTTTGTCAATCTCCTTTAATTTCATAAAATCAGAAATTAAGCTATTTTTCAAGGCAGACTACAGACACAGATACTATTACCGGTTTAAAAGAAGCAAAAAGAAGTCAATTACCTCTACATTAGCTTTTTGCTGATCTGAGAGCACTGCAAGCTGTTAAAAAGTAAGCAATAATTTATTAGGTTTCCTAAAGTTAAACTTGCTTAGCAGAACATTTTTTCCAATCAATTAAGATCTTTAAAAACATGAACACAGCTTTTTTGGAGAGCGGTTTGGCAGCCCCTTTCTAGTATGTCTAACATGTACCTAACATCTAGCAATTCCACTTCTAGATAACAACTTGACATGTACACAGACATGTAGATGAATTTGATTTTCAAAGATACTTACAATTTATTCAGCCAAGAAGCAGGTTATAGACAGAGTAAAGTATATCACCTTGTTTTTAAACAAGTTAAAAAAAAGCCTACGAATTTATTACGATATAGATACACAATGGGATTACCAACAGTGATTTTAACGATCTTCATAACTTTCCACATTGCCTATAACTTCTTAAAGTATGCATGCAGATATGTGTTGTGTTTATAACAAACAGAAGCTAAACTCAGTTTGGAAAAAAGTTATTTTAAGTTTGACTTGATTGACTTGATTCAACAAATTGAATATAAATAAAATAGAAATGGTTCTCTCAATGTTATAATGAGAAGTTACTAATTCTTTAAAAGGATACATGCATACATGCATACATAATATGGAGACTAACACCTTCTACATTTTAAGTTCTTTACTGGAAACAAGTCTCTAGAGGGAAATTTTTAATTGTAAAAAATTAGTTATAAGAAATGACGTACATGTACTTAAAATAATGTCATGCTTAACAAAATTTCTACTGTGTTTGGAAATAAACAGATTCAAAAATGGAAAAAAAAACCCTAAACCTGTAACTAATTCTGAAGCTTGTTAGAACCTGGTCACTTCTGTTTTCTGGCTAAAAAGTTTAAAGGAGAAAAAAAAAAGGAAATACTTTAATATTTAACAGTAAATATTGTTAGGTAGTAGAATTATGGCTATTTTCTCATTTTTATTTTTCCTGTTCTTTTCCAATTCTCTACGGCTCTCTTTTTACCAGGGACTGAGAAATACTACTATTCATCTATATTATCTACTGGACAAAAAGATTAAAACAGGGGCTCACCTGTTTCAAAATATGAAGATAATCATAACAAAATCCAATAATGTTAGAAGAGATGTCATCATCCTCATGAATCAGCAGCTGCAACATCAGTGCCACTTTTGTTTCAATAGCTTGTAGTGCCTCTTGAGCATTCTTGATATCCCCATTCTTAATTAATTTAGTCCAGCTAACTATCAATGACTGTCCCATTCCATTTACCAGTTTAGAAAATCTAGCCAGGAAGTCAACATCTTCTTCCTAAAAACAATCGAAACAGGCCTCAATTTAAAACCACCCACCTAAGAGTAAGAGGGAAACCCTAAACTTTAGTATGAATCAAGTGCCAATTATTGGATTCAATTTGAAATTAATGTCATTTAACAATTCTACCATTTTGACTGGGATATTTTTAGTTTGAATTTTTCGACTATTTTCATCCACCAGTACTCTATTTTTTTTTTAACTTTTTAAAAATTTATTTTAAGTGTGTTTTTCCAGGACCCCTCAGCTCCAAGTAGTTGTTTCAAACTAGTTGTGGAGGGGCAGCTCACAGTGCCCCATGTGGGGATGGAACTGGCAACCCTGGTGTAACGAGCACCGGGCTCTAACCAACTGCGCTAACCGAATGCCCACCACTAGTACGCTTCAAAGGAACTATTTTTAATGATTATAGTCCTGTAGATACTGCCGACTTTATAAAAACATAAAAACAGAAATGTATGGTTTGAGAACCTTCTCTCTAAACTGTTGAATTTAGTAAATATGCTCTAATAAAGTTAATGCTGTCATATTACAATACCGTATGTGCAACTATTTACAAATCTTGTCTGATACTGTTTAATTTGAGCCTCAATGATGCTATAAAGAGATAGATACTATTACAATTACCTGCCTAAGATCATGTCAGTATTAGAGCCAGAACCGAATCGTACATTTTTTTCATTCATTATCCTTATGATGTTCTTCTATAGAAAGAGATTTTACCTTCACCATTTTAGGTTTTTTACCAGGGACTGAAAAACACTACTATTCATCTGTTGGCAAGGAAAACACTAGAGCAGTATTACTGACATGTCAGCAATACAAAGACTTCTCAGTAATTCTTTATCTCTGTCACAGGTAAAATCAAAATGAAAACCTTCAAATTCTGTTTCTCAATTACTAATTTACCACACCCAGAGCCCTTCTCTGTTGGGGGTAATTCTAACAGCTCAAATGAGTAACGATTCAAAAGGATGATGAAAATATAACTTTGTAATTGAGTCTAATTTTGGTCAAAATGCACTGTCAGTAAACAGTACCATCCCTTGCCACTGAAGGGATGCTCTATGGTCCAGGAGTGTCAGCGTCACCCAGAGGTTTGTTAAAAATGCACAACTGCAGGAACCATCCCAGATCTTCAGGTTTAAGAACTGGTATAATCTATTGCCTAAGGCAAATGCTACAGATAACATTATGATTTTCTGGATAGTGTTTCATTATTACTATAATCTCAAGGAGAGTTTCCAACATTAAAAAAAAAAATGAAAGAAAAAGAAAGCATATTTAAATTACTGCCTATGCTAGTTTGTTCTATAAATTTTCAAACCTTTATATATAAATCTACTGACCTGGTCAATGCTGAAAAACCCAGCAGACTGCAATACTTGACACAAAGATTCTACTAGTTTCATTTTATCAACAGGATCCATTCCTTTATTTACAATTTCAAATAAACAGTCACATGCTTCTTCCCGTAGAACTTCTATTGACATATGACCTAGCAGCATATTTATAAACCTGGCAATAGGGGAATATAATTGTTATAATATTTTCAAATTCATGAGTTTTACATACTGTATTTTGCAGGTTTACATTTTAAAAGCATACTCACCTATCATTGGCTATAAGGGATAAGTCTATCCAAGAGACATAAGCCCCAACTACTTCAAGGCACTGACATGTCACTTCTGAATTAGTATACTGATAAGTTTGTAGGATTTGGTACCATGATTCCACCAAGTTTGGAATGCACTGTTCCCTCATAGTATCTTTTATTAGGGTATTTCTACGAGCCTCCTACAAAACAAAACAAAACACCTCATACACAATCAAAGATTACCTCACAAGATACTGTTTGACATCTGAATAGTTGTACACAGTAATTACCTTACCACTAAACTTCCAGACTTAACACATTCCCTGCTACTGTTTTCCTATTTATCTGCTCTAAAACCATATCCCGTGATTCTATTTCCTCTTTCCATTCTATCCCTCAGTGCCAGACTTAATTTCTTGTTAAACACAAAATAAAAGCAAGCATTACTTAGAAATCTTAAGAATGTGATAAATATTATTTCTCATTAGGCAAACATGATACTTCCACTAGAGAATGGCAATAACTTAAAAGCATAATAACTTTTATAAGTATGTTTGTATATAATGACCTTAAAATTACTACACCCATTTTAATTAAGCTATTTCCATTGTGTTCTTTAGGAACAAGGAGAAGGTTTTATCGGGCAATTAAGAAATATAAGGGGCTGGGCTATGTGACTGAGAACACAGAAGAATCCAGCACTGACTCCTTACTCTATGATATAGCAGTAGTAAAGACAGACCAATTTCCTTACAAATTGATAGGAGAAAATCAATTTGTGTATTTCTCTGGAGAAAGTGCTCACCTAGTTAAAAAAAAATCTAAAGTAATACTCTAATTTCAGCCTACACCTAAGGGGAAAAACCCAATTTTAAGTTCCTTCGTAAAACAAAATTCAAAATGTTGTGTAAATCTGTAATTCTTAGAAAGTTCGTATCAAAAATAAAATAAGCCTTATGCTGTTTATTTTGTGCCCACTATCCCCTACACTATCTACACTGAAACCTGAAAATGGGCAGTGACTTGCCTCTGATGTGTGCACCACGTCCCGATCCACCAACTCTGAATCGACAGCCATGAGGATTCGGAGGTACAGGTCCACTCCCCTTGGATTGAGGTTCACTACTGAGAGAATGTCAAAAAAAAACTTGGGCCATTTAGTGAGATACTCTGTAACAAAAAGCAGGGCGAAGACTTGGGCCGCTTTATTTCGTATAAAGGTCTTCTCTGGTTGGGGATTCAGCATCTGACAAACAGAAACAGTCCATGAAATTAAATGTAAATTGGAAAGATTCAAACATATTGTTTTCCTACTTATCATTAATAGGCAAAGACACACCAAACTTCAACGTGGTCTAGATTAGCTGTGCAACAAATATGCTTGAAAATTACCAAAGTATTTAAGGGACAGAGCAGATGGGGGACAATCAAATGATCAAAGACAATAACCATTACTGCTCATTCTCACACTTTTAGAGAAAAATTTCATGTGCAGAGGTTTTCCAGTTCCTATAATTTTTCTAAGAAAAAAAATTCAACTGTTTTTCTTTTAGCTGCTTGCTCTTTGTAAGAAAATAAAAATTCTAGCTCCATAACTGCTTTCTTTATACGTATGTTAAGATCAGCAAAAATTAACAAAAAAGAACATACTGCAAATAAAGAACCCTACTGGCTCCTTTAAAAAGGGCTCTTTGTTGAAGCGACTATCCAAGAGGAATCACTTTTTTTTTTTTTTAATTTTATAGGGGAATATTAGGGAACAGTTTATATTTGGCCCATCAGCTCCAAGTTGTTGTCCTTCAATCTAGTTTTGGAGGGCACAGCTCACTGGCCTGTATGGGAATTGAACTGGCAACCTTGTTGTTCAGAGCTCGCACTCTAACCAACTGAGCCATCCAGTTGCCCCAAGGAGGAATCACTTTTAAGAGTGAACAGAAAAGCTGCTTTTCTCAAGTAGTAAAAAATAAATAAAACCAAAGTTTTCACAATGTGTCATGGAAAGCATGATAATTTCAGTTACGGATATAATTTAATATTATTGCTAAATTTTCATCTACCATTATCTTCAAAACCAGCACTTTCTAAAAAGCTACAAATGGAGGATAAGTTACCAACATTTTTGAGGTAAAGTTGCAAACTCTTGCACAAAAATAAAAATTTAAATATCTGGTAATTTGAGGTACTGAATGAAGAAATCACTATTTTACCTGAGCTTGAAGCCAAGATACGAGTGTCTCCCTTATTAGTTGTTGTTGAACAGTAGTTAGTTCTGAGTATCTGTTTAAAACAGAAAATAAAATGGCTATATTTGGTGTCTGCAGTTTCATAAAGAGCCTCTCATATATTTGAAAAGGACAAATTGTACAGTACTCAATTATCCAAAACTCCCTAAAATAGATAATGCTTCCCATCGCTACTTTAAGAAACAGACAGGGGTGGGAATGGCAGGTAGGGTATCAATATTGGTATTAGTTTAATTTGTAGTTCAGTTGATGTTAAAAAAAATGGCAGCTACACAATTTTTCAAATGGAAATATGTCCATGTTCTAAGGTCTATAGTTTACAGAATAAATCAGTAGGCAAAGTAAGGGTTCTCTGAGCAGTGACTCACTGTTTTCGCTTACTTAAGACAGGGGTTCTGAATACAAGTGCCTAGGCTGCCACGCAACTCTAGGAGTTGTTATGTAGAAAAATAGGCTTGGTGTTGCCAGATCTGATTTTCCCAGAGAAGCTGGAAATCTATTTTCTCTTGTGAAATGTTGGATTTTTATATGCAACCAACAAACTCAGTACTTTTAAAACACTTCGGGATAAATCAAAACACACCTATAATCTGGATATGACATATACTGCTAATTTGCAATCTGTATTATGGTTTCCCCAAAGAGGCGAAAACTAATTTAAAAATATGGCCTCCTCCCACAAATCTCAGGGTCAAACAGTGAGAAAAGACTTACTTGTATTTAACTTGATGTTCTAATACTTGAAAACAGAAAAACTTTATGTGATCATCACTGAAAAAAGAAAAAAGGAAAATTAGACAAGCAGAATATGAATTAGGGAAAACAAATCAAAGGTAAAGTATTAATGAATAAACACAGGTGAAAATATACTCAAATCAGACCTTGGCTTGCTTTCTACTTGTTGATCTTATTTATTATATTAATATAAATTTGTTTAAAAAGTGAAGAGAACTTTAAATGTTATACAACATTCAGTATTTCCACTAAATCTGGCAAGCAGAACAACCAAAAAATTTAAGATGCACCTTAAATATAGTGCTTTGTAAACAGAAGACAATCCCCCTAAATTCTAGATGTGAGGACCCCTGGAACAACTCCTACATTTTACAACAGAAAGGCTAGGTATTAAAAATGACAACTGGTAGGACAGCCAGAGACTGAGTTAAATCAGAGATGGTCATGAAAGTAATACTTAAAATTCAACCCTAGACAGTTCTATTACAGCCAAATCCAAAATAAGCACGGTCACCAGAATTGGCAATCTAGCTTCAGAATTCATACAGAAAACAAAGTTACAGATACATTACCCTTATAAAACGGGAGTAAAAGTCAGTATCCACCCATTGTCCATTTTCAACTGTCTAAAGGTGATACAGAGTTGCAGCGAGCCAGCTACAAACTCTAACAAAGTCCCTTTAGTGAAGCACAATCTATTCATCCAAGATAGTTGGTTCGAGCCAGGCTTAATCATGGAACAAATTTTTCATGTATAAAGCTAACTGGTCAATAAAAGACTAGAGATGTTATCTTCATTTAGAAACATGAATTAACCCAACGAAAATTATTTTCACATAAGATGAAACTTAATCTTTTGAAAGTTTTTTTAAAGTTAGGTTTAATTAACATCTCTTCTAAGACCGTAGGGGTTCTACCCTTATCATGGATGACACTGAAGCCTTAACTAATTATGTAAGACTTGAATTTTCCACTCAAACTGGAACACTTGGTTTTGGCTGTACACATGTAGTGACTGATACCCACAGCATGCCAAGAACACTGCTAGGAGCCATCACTAACCCCCAGGAACTTGTACTTCCACCAGCAAGCTGTTTGCTTATAGCTCATCAGCTGTGTTTCCCCAAGCCTCACTATGCCAGTTGTACCTCTTTTGTAATTAAGTAACTTGATTAATTATTACATAAACTAATGAAATGAGTATGATGAGAGTTCTTATTTTTGTAAAAATTAAGTTGAATGCTTTAGAAAAACTTCACAGAAAGTTCACACTTTGGGAGGAAAACCGTGTACACAGTGAGTGACGTGGGTTAGAACCAGAAGACGTGCAGAGGTCAGGGCAAATAACTAAAGGGTTTCGGAACCTGTGCTCATTGTTCCTCAATCCACTACAGACTCAAAGCAGAAATTGTAGACAGTGGATTATAGGTCTGATCAACAAAAGAATGATGAAGCGAATGTTAGCAACATGTACACAAAGAAAAAAAGACCTTGGTCTAATATCAAGATTGGTAACTGAATGTGTATATACTTTAAATTAAAAATTAAGATACATGTAATTTATGATTACCTCCTTCATCAACTTTTTAAAAAACCAACTTATCACTCACATCGTAGGAAGATAAGGAAATTTTTACTGTACTATATTCCAGCTGGGATCTGCTGTCAGGTACACAGCATAAGGTAAAGGATAGTTTTACTGAAAAGTCAATCCTAGAATGGCCAAATTATTAGTTTACAATTTTTCTCATTTCTACATTGAATGGTTTTATAAAACACAAGGTTTTATAAAACACAAGTTATAAAATGTTTTTATAAAAATATTCTCTAAATACAGATAAACATAACAGTCCTGTGAAGTTCACAGAAATTTAAATTCTTCTAAGAGTCATGCACATTTTGTTTTAATTACCTGTATGTCCTCTGGGCCAGAGCTTCTGCACACACCTGCCAGGCATCTGGGGAGATCTTTAACTGTTCAAAATAGGCCAGGGCCTGTAAGATCGCAAAGCAGAAAATGCATTTGGAACCGTCAATCACAATGCCCTGCCCATACTAAACGAATATTCTGGGAGTTGCAAACCAGTAACAAATCAGGGAATCTAAAGAAAAATAGCTGAAACACTGAATTCAGACTTCTGAACTTTTGCAACTTAGTGGTCATCCCTAGAAAAGAGGGTGAAAAACAAATCCCGTCAGTTAGATACTGAAACCGGTTTCCTTATAGCAAAAGAGACAACGCAATAAGGCCCTTCAGACCTCACTGGAATATGAGAATGGAAAGAGAAAACATACAAAGACTTGTCAAATGCAATTATAAAATGGTATATAAATGGTATTTTTCCTATTTAATAGCAAATATGCTATTAAAGAGGTGATTTAAAAGACAAAACACACTCTATATGTCATTTGGTCTACTCTAAAATAGAAAAGGAGAGTATTTCAATTCAATGCTTTCATGTAAGTTCCTTAAAACATGAGATTAAAATCAGAGGACAACTGCATGACATGAATTTTGAGAAAAGTACCAAATAATTAAAAAGGTCAAAGTTTTAGGAAACGTGTTTCTCCACTCATGTATTCAGGGCCTTGTTATAAGAACAAGTGTACTCTAGAATGAATGCAGCACCAAATCTATATGCTCTTTACCAGACTGTTGGGAAAATGGGAAGCTACTTCTGCCACTTTTTTCCATTTCCATGTTGCAACTGGCCTCAAAGACAGATAGGTTTCACATATGACAACGGACATATAGAAATCTCAACAACTTGTGAAAAGTATCTCAGATAACCAATAAAATTACACATAAACTAGAAACACTGTTACATGGTTTTAAAGCTGATTACATACTGACACAAACCTTGAAATAAAGATGGACTATTACACATTAGAGTAACCTAATTTCAATTAGTCAGAATTTTTTTTAAATGTGGTTTGTGCTCCATTAGTGATGCAATCAATTTTATCGGTCTTCAATAGCAATTTAAAAAATGAAACGGAATACAAATTAACAGAGTACACTGCATGTAGCAGTAATAACTATTATTCTGTGTAACTCGTTTTAGTTATAAATGTGTATATGTATACATTTATATGTATTTATTTATATACTTATGTTATGTACATATATACTGGGTCAAGATGTAAAATTTTTTTCCTTTGGGTTAGAAGTTTAAAAAAAAAAACGAGCAAAAAAGCCCCCATATTTCAGGTGATAGTTTTCTGTATTATATAATTGTATGAATGAGGGAATGGTGTCCATTCATGGTCTCGATGACTGTTGCCACTGACAGAGAACAAGACAAATGAAGGTGAGTGATAGAAATCATCAAATACTATCTACAGTGTAAATAATAACGATCTTTATAAAATAATAATACAGCAATCCAGGCAACTGCAAAAGAATCTAGTTCAATTGTTTTAACAATACTCCATGAAGCCTGGGGTTTCCTTTAGCAGTATCTTGGGGGCCAGGGCAGATGGTAAGGTGGAAGTCAATCGTGTATGTTGTATTACCTCCTAATGTTTCACTCATCAAAAAATGGATGGAGAATTCAGCTGTTAGGAGTGTCACTGACATATCCTTTTCTTCAAATAATATCAAGTTTTAAGCCAATTTTTTTTCCAGCAATGACGAACAAGTCAAAACTTTTATCATCTTGATTTTCTCTCTCATACCTTCTTTCTAATGGTCTACTGTTTCTAAGTGGCAGAAGAGTCAGTTCAGCCCGTGTAGAAAACAGAGACAACTGAGAATTAGGGTGGCAGTTATGTACCTTACCACCAAGCTAAATTTAAGTTCCCAATCCTGAACTCCAACATCAGGACTATCAGAACTCACTTTTCCTTACGATTCCTTCTTTTTCATCCTAATTGTTACTCCAGTTGGCTTAATACGATATCAAAGCAAGCCTGGACCAGGATGTTTCACATATACCTGTGACTAACAGAACCCATTTTTATTGATGGAATGCATAGCTTCTCGATTAAAAACACTAAAAATGTATTGGTTTTACTTTTCTGAAAAAGAAAATCATGGCACATTAGAAAAATCTGTCCGATGGTAGAATTTAATAAACAAAAGATTTCCAAAAAGGAATATAAAAAAATAACAGAGAAGGCGATCTAATAACTAAACAAATAGTTGAAAGCTTTTAGTTATAATAACCAAGCACTACCAAGCCAGACTAGAGCTAAAGATCTAGGATGCTTCAACTACGCGACAGGGTTTGAAGGTAGGTAGTTTAAATTCCTATGAAAAGAAGTATTTGTCTACACACAGAAGACATGGACTTTTATTTGAATGTCTTTTGATGGCTAATGAGTCTGTTGGTTATCTTGTAATTAGCTAGATATTTAATTCTCAATTCCTGTTATTTCCCTCTGTCTGGGGCTGGTTACTTATTTAACAGTAGACGCAGGCACGTGGTACTATGTTACGAAGTATTTGAGATTTTTTTACTGTTTAAAAAAAATCTTGCTTAAAAGCACAACAAAAAAAGGCTGTATTTAATGAGACTGTTAACTTCATTTAGTTCATTTATAAAAAATATCCTTTGCGATGAGAAGTATAAAGAGAAAATGCCTTTCCTTCCACTTACCCTATACTTCAAACAGCCCACATCTTTAAAAAATTTAATTATAGGCTTGTTCTTTAGATTCTTCTTTTATCATCCAACTACAGTCATGATTACAGGTGTACGCTACATTATGTTTAATTGTTTATATTTACCCAAATATCCTAGCACCTCATATTGGATTCCTTATCATGTGATCATTTTAAGTAACCTAAGACGTAGCATATCATAACTGCCTATTTACATGTCTGGTTGGACTAATTAATAAGGATGCTAAATAGCACTAATGCGAGGGTTAAACAACTGGTGTAGACCAACTCATGTGATGGGAAAATAAAATATGCATGTCTGCGATTATGGAAAGTCCCCTAAACAGTCCTTTGTGTTACAACTTTAAAATAGTTGATTGATGTGACATAAAGACCTACCTTGAATCACGAGATTTTAACTTTTGTTGAGACCACTATACAGAAAGTAAATCACAACCCTCACTGTCTCTGTATTCAGAATATATCCAAAGAGCTCAAATTGGGTTACCTCTGTTCATTATGTCCAAATTAAACCTTTGTCATCAGATGTGTGTTTTTTATTCAAGTCCTCCAATGCAAATCTGTGGTAACATGCTTTGAAAAAAATCACTAATGCAGCTTAACTTACCCTTTGTCTGAAGTCTGAATCGGCATTTGGACTGAGCCCTAACAGAGCCTGCTCGTCCATCCCAGCAGCTATGAGGCTATGTGGCTATGCAAGCAGCTTTCCGATGGCAACGGACGTGCCCTCTGACCCCACAGAAGGATCTGCAAACATCTGCACGTGCACACAATGGAAAGAAAACAACGCTTGATAAACAAAACAGATACTTAGCCAGAATACCCTAACAAGTGGAAAATATTATGCAAAGATGTTTAAGTGTTCAAAGAACTTCTTTTGAAACAATTCAAATTACTAAAAATTACTAAAGGAATCTAAAACTCAGAAGAATGGGCCTGCTAAGTACTCCATGAATGTGTAATTTCTAAAAACGTAATGTCATTAAGGTTCTCAAATTTTCTTATCCAAGACCATCAATAAAGCAGAGAAAATAATTACTTCCTACTTCAAACAGTGGAAGCATCTACTTTATGCAATGTTTTTAAATATATATCTCCAGTGCGTATTTAAAAAGTGCAATTGTCCAACTACATGAAAAAAGTGACAAATCCAGATTAAGATAATTATAATAATTTGCCTACTTCCATTTATCAATATCACAAACTTTAAGGGGAAAAAATGGAATAGCTGACTAAACAGCGACCTCAGAGTTCAATATCCTTATTGGAGTGCCTACAAGTACCTCAAGAGAAGTCAAATGAAAGAGTATGAGTCAAAACCCAGTAATTTAGCTTTTGAACAATGGGCTAGCTCTTTAACAGGTTGCTGCTTTTGTCAACTAATTCTAGAAATGTGTTTCAGTGTTTTTTTTAATAGTCGTTATAAAATTTGATAAATACCTTAATACTATTCTTAAGAATATATTTTTTTCAGTCTCTGGAAAGTAATGCATTTTTTCACAATCCAGTGTCTTAACATTCTCAAATAAGAACACGGTAAGTCCCAAGAGACAACATGGTTTTTAAGAGAATGTGTATGTACTGGAAGAAACAAGGAACAACTTCTAAATAATGTGAAAATTACATTTATTCTCTCAAGACCTGTGAGGTAGGGAGAACAGGCCTTACTAGTCCCATTTAAAGGCTGTGTGGGGTTGTTTGAATTATAACAAGAGAGAACACAAGTGCCTAAACAGGCCAATAGACTAAGGGGTTGGGAGGTAGGGGGAACAGCCTTTTTGGAATGGTGCAGCCAGGATCAGATGCAGTTAAAGGACCCCCACTACAGTGTGCTTTAGTCCTCCTCTGGGCCTGCCTGATGGAATAGCAACTCAGGGTATGTGCTGAGCCTGGGAGAAGCCGGCTGGGCTGTTTCATGGTTACTATTGCACTTGCAGACTCCAGCAAGGTAGTGTAGCTCCCCACTAGCCTGAAGATTAAGATGAATGCAGTGGTATTCTGCCTTTCATCTGCCCATACTGCTTCTTCCTTGTTTCTTGGTTAACCCCTGCCTGTCCTTCAGAATTCAGCTTAGAGGTCACCTCTTCCCAGGCTTCTTTGACCCCTATTATCCAACTCTCTCAAACTTAATTAGATGTCCCTCCTAAGAGCTGATAGTCACCACCTGCTTACCAAGTTTTCTCTCACTAACCTTAAAGGGCAACGACTGATTGTCTTGAATACTCATTACTATGCATCTAGGATACAACGGAACATAGGTTTTGGATTTGTGAAGACATGGATTTGTACTCCAATCGTGTCATTTTCAAAGTGGGGCCATGTGAACGAACAACTATGAAATCCGAGAGCCCTTTCTATAAAATGGGAAAAAGAGCTTCTGCCTTATAAAGTTGTAAAGACTTCAATGACATGAAGGTATGCCTGGCACAGTGGGTCCTTAATAGGTTATTTACAATTCAGAACTAGACACAGTAGATGGGAACTACAAGTATTCTAGATTAAGTGTCATACTAGTAAATTGGCATTTTAAACAGATGTGAAAACTCAAAGGCAGTGGTTCCTCTCCACCTCTATCCGCTCCCTCAGCCAAAAATTACAAGAAAATGTGATGATGAGTCTCCTGAAAAATGCACACACAGAAAGAAAAGACAAATTCAGTTTCTAGAAGTCCAAGCTTGAGAAGTCCGATGAAAGATTCCTTGAATTTGGCATGGCTTTAGGGAAAACTGTTTAAGCTTGGTCAAGTCACTTTGATTCTATCAAGGGAAACAGCAGGTGGTCCTAAGATAAAACCTGGCAAATAAAAACTACCTGAGCAAACAAACTTGTTACAGTTGTCAGTACAAGAAAGAATCCTTCAGAGAGAAAGCACTTGGTTAATAATCACTATGCAATGGAACAGGTAAATTACCTACGTGTGTGCAAACACCTGAGAAGTTACCACTTGTGCGAAAAGGTGACAGTTTCCCCTGTAAAAGGCTGTGCTGTTGTGAACACACGATGTTCTAACACGGCACAGCCCTGCAGGTTTAAATTATTTGTTCCAACGCCATCCACACTTCAATTACGCATTTAGCAAATGTTCTGCGAGGGAGGCGAGCCACATACTTAAAATGCTAACCCCTAACTTTTCCTCGCTGGCCATTAAATCAAGAATTCAACAATTTGGAAAGATTCTTCCACACTCACCAGGCTGTTCAAAGACCAGGACTGAATCTTCCCAGCCTTTTAACACCACGCTGACAAGTCGCTTTAATAATACGTAACTTCCCCCCAATAAAAACTAATTAGTACTTTCCCAAAGTATTTCTTTTCGCGTTACAGGAAATACCACTCCTGCAGAATTGTGAGGAAGGGACGAGAAGACATGGCGTGTCTCTGCTGGCAAATTACTACACACACACACACACACACTTTTCTCCTTTTTGTCCTGGGGCGGGGGGCGAATCGAGGCAAAGCCCTCTGCGGTGGAAACGGGTGAAACCCGCAGCCACCGCAAACGGGCTTGGCCACTTGTACTCAATAGGGGGCCCCGGGCGATGCCGACCCTCCTCCGCGGGCCTCGCCGCCTCGCTCCCTCCGGATCCCTCCCCGAAAGGACGCCTCGTGGCAAACGGGGTGATGAAACACCCGGCAACCGGCGGCCACGGCTGGTGCCCACCCCCACCCAGCCCGCCCACCCTCCCGCACACCGCCGCGGAGGGCCCCCGGCCCGCACCCTGCCCAGCGTGGGGGCTCCCGCGCCCAGTCCTCCCAGCCAACTTCCACGCAGCCCCCGCGACGCGAGCCGGGTCCGAGTCCCGCTGCGCCCCAAACCCCGAGTCACCTTCCCTATCACTCCATCCCGCCTCCCCGCCTGCACTCCCGAGTGCCGGTGAGCCGAGCGGCGCCGCACGCTGGGAGCGGGGAGAGCGGCCCTCGTCCTCGTCGCCGTCGGTCTCCGCCACGGCGCAGCGCTAACGCCGGAGACGGAGCTGGCCGGGACCAAGCGCGTCTCGCCGCTCCGCGTCCCCGAGCACCTTCTCTCGCGTGGCGCCGGGCCGGCCAGCCAGCCTAGGCAAGCGGGCGGGGTCAGCGCCCCAGGAAAGGAAGGAGCGCGAGGGCCCGGCCAACGCCGCCACCGCCGTCGCCGCTGAGTCAGCGCGAAGCGCGCTCCCAGCGTCGGTGCCGCGCGGGCCAGCGCCAGCAGCCTCATGGACAGAGCAGACGGCAGCCGGCAGGCCGGGGCCGGGAGCCTACAACTCCCAGAATGCACCGTGCAGGCCGTGCTTCCGGGCGGCGGGGCGCGCACGCGCTCGCAGGCGCTCGCCGGGAGGTGTGGTCGCCCGGGCCTGTGGTGCATGCCGGGATCCGGCCTGAATCCTGCTCGGGATGTTGAATCCAGCCCCTTCTGCACGGGGTCCGAGCCGCGCGGGTGGGCTTCGTCAGTTAGTTGGTAGATTGGAGCACCGCGATCCGGATGACGTGGTCCATACCACGTATGAGTCGTTTAATTGCTGTTCCGTGGTCCCACGTTACTCCGATGAGCGCTGAAATTTTTGAATTTCACTTGAAACGTACTAATATTTCGTCCTTTGTGAAAAGAAGAGCATTCTTCGGCAATCTTAGTCGTAGGTCCTATGCTACTGTCAACTTTGTTTACTCATTCACTGATTTATTCATTAATAACGCCTCGAGGCAGTATAGGCTCACGCTGCCTATATCCGAATCCCAGCACCCCGTTCACTAGTTGTTGACCTCGGTTTCAGGCGTGTTACATAATCTGTTTCAATGTACTCATCTGTAAAGTTGGGGTGATTAAAATACTGACCTCTAAGTGTCATGGTGAGAATTGAGTTAATACCGGTGTTTGGCACACCGTAAGTACTTGATACTTAGGTTTCACTGTTGATTATTCAGTACGTGCTGAATACAGACTAGGTTGCAGTCACTACAGTGAAGAACAAACAAAACTTGGAGGGAGGAATGGGAAGAGAAGTAGAACACACGTAAAGTAACAATGTAACAGCTACATTTATTGAGCCACCCACCAGGTACGAGACACTGCACCAGCCATTTCACATACAAAGTTACTGTGAGTCACTTTTGCATCCCAGTTTGCAATTTCCTCGTTCAGAATGTCAGACTAGGATTGCCGTCCCTATCCATTACATTGTATTCCCTGAGTCTAGTACAGTGCCAGACTGCAGTTACAAAGCAATAAATGAATGATTGCGTGGATGCTTAGAGTAGCTGTGTAGGTCAACTATGCACTATGGAGGCCAATACCAATCCTGGTCTGAGTGGCTCCAAAGGCTTTGACATCTTCCCTATATCGCAATGCCTCATCTTAAAGAACATCAAAATACAGTCTCTTACAGTTACTGTCTTTATTTGCCCTTTTCATTTGTAAGTTCATTTTGTGGATTCTTCATGTGTTAAGTATCATATGAAGCTTATTTACAGCCTATTTAGTATCTACAGCTTATCTACCATTTACTTAGTAACACGTACCCTTTGTGGTAGCTCAAATACCTGGGATTTTAAAAATCTCTTTCAGTTTTGTAAACTCACATTATTATGGAATAAGGAAGTACATGGAATCCAACTGAAGAGGACCTGAAAGGGATATTAAATGTGACCATTCCATATTCTGTTCACCAGTCCATGAAGGGATGGCCAGTCTCTCATCTAAGACTAATATAAAATGCCAATTGTGCATTGTCAACATTTTTCATCATTTACTATGTGTTCTAAGTGTTCAGACATTAATCTTCACAACAACTCTATAAAGAATTATATGCTTCATTAAGGTATACAATATGCCTTCATATATCTTTTCTAATTTGTTTGTTCCTCTTAACCTTGTAGGGAAAGAGCAGGTATTATCATCATCACCATTTTTAATTTATAGATAAGGAAACCAAGGAGGATCTGTTTTAAGTAACTCATCCTAAGTCACGTAACTGGTAAATGGTAGGCTGGAGCCCTAGACTCATGATTCTACATGTAAACCAAAATTAAATTTTAGACTACTAAAGAATAAAAAGCATTTATTTGAATAAAAGGAGCTGCAGACCTGAAGACACAGATTCAAGGAGCAACCTAAATTGTGTTCCATCAGGACAAAGGGGAGGCTGCCTTTGAAAATAACCAATCTAGGTTCCCAATTAGGTCTGTTTTATATAAATGAAGTACCCAAAATTGTACATTTCTGATTGGTCCGAATTTAGCAGTCCTGATTCATCAGCAATATGTTTCCTGACTGGTTGTTATGGAGCGGTTCTGATTAGAGGGGACAGGTCTTAGTCCATTGGTTGAAAGATGAAAACAGGAACTCCTTTGTAATTGATGACTCAGCCCAGGAAGTCTAGAGTTCAGTCTGGTGCTCTTCCTGGTATACAGAGTTTGTGAGAAACCCCTGTCAACAAATGGCCACTAGGCTGTTATTATTTATAAAATTGGAGCACTCAGTTAACCATGGGGAGTCCATCTCAGCAGATAAATTCCTCCTCGGGCATTCACATCAAATAAATCTTTCTTCTCGGGGTCCACATTCCTCCTAGAAATTCTCTCCTCTCTTGACTTCCGACCCTATCTTATCCTCACGCTCCTTTTGCCTCATAATTTTCTTCACCACACTCCTATTTTTGCCATCTTACTGTCTTCCCCAAAGCTGTGTAGAGGAGCAGAATTTGTCACCCCAAAGCATGTCTCTTTGGCATAAGGATTATTTTAAGCTGGTTATTTTTAAGAAACAGCACACAGTGGAGAAGCCCTGAAAACCAAGCAGAAGTTATTCTTTGTAAAAAACTTTTACAAAAAAACTCTTTTACATCTGTAAGGGAAATCTCCATTTGTAAGGGCATACCAGGAAGAGGGGGATGACTCAACCTCTAGAAATGTATTAATAGAGAAGGCAAGGATTTAAATCTGCATAACTTTACTCTTGCGTACTGTGCTTTTCCTGGTAATCTCCCATAACTGATTCTCCTGATCCCCAACACCTTTTATCTTTAGCTGAGGATGATATTTAAGGTGATGACTTCCACCATTTTGACAAATAATTCAGTTTTCCTGGGTTTCTCCCATCTATACAGGAGGTATACATGTCATTAAACTTTTGTTCAATTTTCTCTTGTTAATGCCTCATGTCAATTTAATTCTTAGACCAACCTCAAGAACTGAGAAGGGAAAGGAGAAATTCCCCCCTTCCCTATATCTGCCTTCATAGTCCTTTGGTTTTCTGTTTTCTGCACTGACTCAGTAATTATCTATTTATACAGTTTCAACATTCATCTATGAAGATGACCTCCTGTTCTCTACCTTTGGTTCTAATAATTCGTACTTTCAACTTGTGTTACCAGACCATCACAACTATCCTTTCTATTCTTTTCCTTATTTCCTCTATCATAGATTAGACCTTCAAAGCTTCTCTCCCGGACTTAATGAAGCAGCTTCATTGAAGGAAATTTATCCATTACTTGAGGGTTATCTCTAGGTGGTAAGATTGCAGGTGATTTTTATCCGCTTTATACCTTTTTGGATTAAAAAAAAAATTCTCCACAGTGACTACATAGTACTTCATAATCAGAAAAAAAAACGACCAAAAACTGTCTAGACAACCTACTGAATGGGAGATGTTTGCCAATGATACATCCATTAAGGGGTTAATATCCAAAATAATCAAGGAACTCTAACAACTTAATACCAAAAAACAACAATCCAATTACAAAATAGGCAAAAGACCTCAATAGACACTTCACCAGAGAGGACATACAGATGACCAACAAATATATGAAAAGATGCTCAACATTACTAATTACCAGGGAAATGCAAACCAAAACCACAATGAGACATCACCTCAACCCCTGTCAGAATGGCTATCACCAAAAAATCAACAAATAACAAGAGCTGGTGAGGATGTGGAAGAAAGGGAAACCTTGTACACTGTTGATGTGATTGTAAATTAGTGCAGCCACAATGGAAAATAGTATGGAGGTTCCACAAAAAATTAAAAATAGAGCTGCCACATGACCCAGCAATTCCACTTCTGGGTATCTATACAAAGAAAACAAAAATACTAATTCAAAAAGATATATGCACCCCTATGTTCACTGCAGCATTATTTAGAATAGCCAAGATATTGAAGCAATTTAGATGTCCATCGATAGATGAATGAATAAAGATGTACACACACACACACACACACACACACATGCACACACACAATGGAATATTAGTCAACAATAAAAAAGAATGAAATTTTGCCATTTGTGACAACAGGGATACACCTAGAGGGCACTATGCTAAGTGAAATAAGTCAGACAAAAAAAAACAGATGTTATATGATTTCATTTATATGTGGAATCTAAAAAAACAAAAACAAATGAATAAAACAAAACAAAACTGAAACAGACCCATACATATAGAACAATGATGGTTGCCAAAGGGGAGGAGGGTGAGGTATGGGTGAAACTTAAAAAAGAATTAATTTTTAAAAATTAAGTATAATAAAAGAAAAAAAGAAATAGTTTCATTCACTCTTTGAGCATGTATTGAATGCTACCTTCCTCATAAAACGTTTCCAAATTTCCTCAACCAGGCTTCTTTGATCATTTCTTTGATGTTGCTTGTGTTTTTTTATTTTAACCTCTCATGTCATTAACATATTTTAATGTATTTTTGTATTAAATTTGTGTGGTTGTCTTACTCATCTACTAGTCAATTCTTGAAGACTGAAAATAAGTCTTATCCTGATTGTGTTCATGGACAATAATTTCTGGGTAGATATTTGTGAAATGTATTAAACTGAATCAAAAATAATAATTGTGAGCTGATAACTACAGAGTCCTGTATCAAATTCTCTTTTTATGCTTCATCTCAATGCTTGTTAAGCCTAAGTGACCTTGTCACCAAAAACTCATTCATGATGGGTTTCTTGGCAGAGAAAGAAGTTGGAAAATAGGTCAGGTACACTGTCTTTATTAGTTCTAGTCCAATCACTGGTTTCTTTTAGAGGAAGTGGGTGTGAAGCAGGAAGCCTGAGGCAGAATAGAGCATTATAGCATTATTCAGTAAAAGAAACTTTTTTTAAAAAAATCCCAAGCACTTGCATGGTCCCTTAGACTTCATTATAATGACATTTCTCCTCCACATGTCAGTTATTTGCGAATTGTAGATATTTACGTGATCAGTATACATTAATACTAAGTAGAAACATAGAGATTCTTAAAACAGATACCTTTAAATATTCAGGTTCTATTTAGTTACTACAGATTTCAAGTATCTTTCTATATATACTGTCTAGTTTCAAGTTGAGAGATGGAACACTTGGGATCCATAGACCCACTGAAAGGGTACTCCTAAGTATGAAATCTTTCCAGGGTCCTTATGACCTATGGCTCACCGCTCACTTCTCTACCAAAAATGTGACTAAAAAAAAAAAAAACACACAGTACAAATGCCCTTCTTTCGTTTGTATCATGTGCACATAGATGTAGATTAAATTTTTGTCTTTTCTGTAAAGTTTTAATCTAAAATTTAAAAAGTTAGGCTACCATCTAACAAAGAAGAATTTGATATTACTTTGTAATTGGGAACTGAATGACTATATATGTACAAGGAAATCACATATCTGTTCAGTTTATTTTTATTTTTTAATTTTTTTCCCCAAGTCAAGTTGTTGTCCTTTCAGTCTTAGTTGTGGAGGGCGCAGCTCAGCTCCAGGTCCAGTTGCCGTTGTTAGTTGCAGGAAGCGCAGCCCACCATCCCTTGCGGGAGTTGAGGAGTCAAACTGCCAACCTTGTGGTTGAGAGCCCACTGGCCCACGTGGGGATGGAACCCGCAGCCTTCGGCGTTAGGAGCATGGAGCTCTAACCGGCTGAGCCACCGGGCAGGCCCCTGTTCAGTTTATTTTTAAAACACTTATATAGTGTTTAAACTCAGGTACACTCTGTACTCACGTACCTTTTCTAAATACTTTAGAAACATTAATTCTCATAATAACCCTATGGGGTTGGTACTATTACTTCATTCACAGATGGGGAAACTGAGAGATTAAAGTAACTTGTCCAAGATCATTTAGCTACTGAGTGTGAGAACTGGGATTTGAACCCAGGTCATTTGACTCTATACTCCTATGCTCATAATAACTGTCCTTTCAAACTAATTGAATTGACCATCCTTTGACCAACGGCTACTCTGTTCTTCTGGTGAAAGTTCTCCTGGTTAAGGAGAGTGCCTTTGGGGATTATTAGTTCCAGGTAAGTAATGTTCCTTTTTTTTTTTTTATAATTTTATCAAGAAACTATTAAGTGCTTGATTACACAGGATCCATATAAAATGCTTCTTGAGTTTGGACAGACTTAGAAAATAAGGAGAAGGTGCCTACCTGGGGTATATTTATGTTAACTATCCACATAACGTTTACCAAAAGATAAGGGACTATGGATACTTCACATGTCTATAGTGCTTTTACAATTCATAATTCATTCCCTTTGCTCTATTCACCAACTCTTTGGTTGGCAGGGCATATATTCAAAGTTTCATTTTAGAGGCTCAAAAATGTTAAGTGAATTTCCAAAAATCTCAAACCGTGAGTAGCAGGGTTAGCACTCTAATCCAGTTCTCCTGACTCTAAATCCAGTGATCTTTCTCCTATATTAAACCTCTTTCCTGCAATCTGAACTTTGCTGTTACCTTGGCAACAGTGCAGAACACTGAGTGCCTGGAAACCATGATACTACCTTCTCTGTGTGCCACAAAATTAAAAGTATAACTGAGGTCACTTTAGCCATCAATCCCTTTGTCAAATTTCCTTCTTTCTGTGCTTCATCTTAACGTTTGTTAAGCCTGGTGCCCTTGTCACCAAAAGTTCATTTATGATGGGCTTCTGGGCAGATGAATCAGATATGCTGTCTTTTCTGGAATGTTCAGAATGTCCAGCCATTCTGTTTCTCTTAGTCCCAAGGAGGGGACAGGAAGCCTGAGAGCGACCTGTGGCTACTGGAGTGAGGCCTTTTCTGGTACTTGGGCCTCACAGTCTACCTCTGATAGAGCCATTTGCCTCTCAACAGCTCTTGTGAGGTGTGGTTATTAATATTTGGCAAAGGTAAAGGGCCTTTTCCTTCTGTTGGTTTGAGGCAACAAACTTGGTCTTGAGTGGTTTAAATAGGGAACAGTCTTTGTTTTAGAGGAAATAGTCATGCCTCTGGGGCTCACTTTTCATCCATTAACGAAGTTATGAAGAGTTATGTATGATAAGATTCTAAGAAAACTTGAAATATTAGGTCATTTAAGATTTTGTCAGCAGGTGGCACTGCTCTCCTTACTTACCAAATACAGTCTCCAAGAAAATACTGTTCCTAATTCTTTGAGATTGAGCTGCCGGAGTTGTTTATCCACACCCAGATATTTCTCCTCAGTTCCTGTTTGTAGCAGGTTAGTCTACAATATCTGTTCATGCTTTTTAATTTATTTATATCCTCTTTCCACAAAGGATTTGAAATTGTTTACAACATACAGTATACAATAGTAATATATGAGGAAACGGAGACTATGACTTGCAAGAAAGAATGTCATAATTTGATTCTGGGTTACAGGTAGCTGGAGTACACACACACACACACACACACACACACACACATTACTAGGTCTTGGGGTGAATGGGGAGGGAGAATGTCCTTTCTAGGATATGAAATTAAAATGAAACTTCTCACCTAGGATTACTGAAAGCACGTTTCTGTTGTGCTCTTCTCATGTGTCTCCTTTATAATAAGTTATTGCTGTTGTCAAATCTACGCATCACTTTCATTACCCTGCAGCCTCAAGGCTGCACAATCAGCATTCCTAACCTATAAGCTTCAATTTTTCAAGATGCAGGCCTCACCCATGTATTCATCCTACACAGAACGCGCTCCGACAGTCTACATACAAGGCCTTGTCCTGAGCCTTGGGACCACCAGCACGTCCATTAGGTAGGTAGTCTTGGGTGTGCCCAAATCAATTTATGATAAAATTCCCTTCTCTTGGAGAGCTTTTAGCTAGTTGGAGAAAGAAGACCTGCATTTATATTCATTAAAATTAGAGAGCTATTCCAGGCAATGTTCTAATCAAATGCTCACTCTTTGTGATGGGCCTTGGTAGGATTCTAGGATTGTTCTGCTTATATAAAAATAAATTGGTAAATCCCATCTCATTCAAATTTCTAATGGAAAACCACATTAAACCTGCGGCTTCAATACAGTGTGTAAGGAATGGCGTGGTGCGCACTACTAGGGTAGGCTGGAGTGGGGGCTGGCTGGGCGAGTCCCTCGGGATCTCCGCCACGCAGCCCCCGGGTACTTGGCGGTGACTAACCTGAAGGGCCAGTCTCACTCCGCCCACTGTTGTCGGAGGTTGGGTGAGGATGGGGGTGGGGGGGGCGGGGCCGGGCGGGGGGCTCCAGGGAGCCAACCCCGGGAGTCAGGCTCCGAGGCTGGGGGCCCGACTTCCCACGCCAACGAGAGGTGGCAGCGGTCGCACCGCCGGCTTTGTGGCGCGCGCGGGTTCCACCGAGGCTGGCGTGGAGGCGGGGCCGGGTACAGCCGTCCACCGCGCCCGCACTCGGCCGGCCGGGCCCCGGGTGCCCCGCATGGCCAGCCCGGCGGGGTCTGGCTTCCCCGCGCGCACCAACAGCCGCCTGGACGCGTTCCTGCGGAGGCACCTGGCCCCCGAGGTCTACGATGCCGTCCGCGCCTACGAGCCGTGCATTGTGGCGTCCGACTCCGAGAAGCACACCTTGAAGTACGTGGTCCTCGGCGACCGGCTCATCTACCTGACTGAGAACCCGCCCAAGTCCATCCGGCGAGTGGTGGCGCTGCGGGACGTGGTGGCCATTGAGCTGGTGAGGAGCGCGAGCGGGCAGGCGGACTCGACAACCCCCTCCTTGGGCCCCCCCATCCCAGCCCTCGTGCCCCTGGACTCCCGTACTTAATTTACTTCGGTACTAGCAGCCACATAGGGAAACCGGATAGCTGTATGCAGTCCGAATAAAGATGCCTTGCCGGTTCTCTCCGCGTGTACCGGTCAACCCCCGTGTCCCAAATAGGGCTACAGATTTGAGAACATAGCTCTCCATCAAAAGTATACTTGCAAGTCATTCCTTCGTTCATTAAGCACCTACCAGGCACTGCGCTAGATACTGAGGATGCAAAAATGAAATAGGGCTCCTTCCGAGAAGCTGTTGTGGAAGAGGCAGAAAGTCAACAGCAATGAAAATAAATGCCATGTGGTGAGTGCTGTTCTGCCTTGTTGCCTTTTCTATCTCCAGCACGTAGAGCGTGTTAGGTGCTCACTATGAATGAATGAATGAATGCGTGCATTAAGGAGATGCCCACAGGATATCTGGCAATCTCAGGTGGGTCACTTGATCCAAACTGGGCTCAGGTCATGCTGGAAAAACTTCCTAAAAGGCCTGTCATCAGAGTGGAGCCTTGAAGGAGATACAATCTGGCACCGCCGTGCCCTGTCCCAGTTTTTAGTGTGCTGCTACTGTGTCCCGTTCCTCGGAATAGATTTACCTTACAAACCAGCAACAGATTGGAAGCAGTCTCCTCTCCGATTACTGTTTTTCCCTTTGTCTGAGCTGCTGTCCAGGTGTGTTCTTCCTTTTTCCACTGGGGACAGGTGTCTAGCCTCGGGTTTTTTCCCCCCCCTTTTGTCTGAGTCACTGCGAACCCCAAGGGAGAGGCTGGTGAGACTCTTGAATGGGCTGTTTTGCCAAGAGAACCATAGCTTGTTTGGAACACGTCTGTAAGAAAAGAATAAAATTAAATGAAAAAAATATGCTTTTTTTTTTCCTACTTAAAATACCTCTGTGGGATATCACTGTGCAAATTTATTTGCTTCTTTTTTCTATTTTTGAATAAAAGTCGGAAGTAAAACTACCTTTTTCCTCACTGCCACCATTTCATTATCTAAAATGAAAAAAATTAAATTTACCTTACCAAATGTTGTAAAAAACATTAAATGCTTAGCTTTTTCTAGTATCTGGTAAACACTTGGTGTTCTGACAAAAGTAATAATTTTAGGACATTGTTACTCTTCTCAACAAGAGACAGTAAACATATTTCAGTAGTTGTTACATATCTTTCCTTTTGAGCTGGCAGAATCTGAAAACTACGGGCACTACGGTAAAGCTCCCTAGGCCCCACGGCCCCCAACCAAAAATTCTACAAAAACGCATACCAACTTATTTGGTCATATTTTATGTACCAAATTTACCTGTCGGGCATACAGAAGAATGTGTATGCCTATGAAAGTGCTAAACGAGTCTAAGATTTCAGGACTGTTGACAGACTAAATGTCCATCTTGCCCAATATAGTTTAACTTTGGTTAAAGTTCTGGTAGGCAGATTAATGGCCCCCAAAAGATATCCTCAGAACCTGTTAACATATTACATGGAAAAGGAGAATTCAACTTGCAGATGGAATTAAGATTGTTTGCCATTATACTTAGGTGACTTTAAAATAGGGAGATTATTTTGGATTATCTGGGTGGGCCCAATGTAAACACAACATCCTTAAAAATGGACAAAGGAGGCAGAAGAAGGGTCAGTGGCAGAGTGGTGCAGCTGGAAGACTTACTGGTTTTGAAGGTGGAAAGTGGCTACAGGCTGAAGAATGTGGGCAGTCTCTAGAAGCTGGACAAGGCAAGGAATCAGGTTTGAGCTTCTAGAAGGAATGCAGTCCTGCTGGCACTTGATTTTAGCCCAGTGAGACCGGTTTCAGACTTCTGGCCTCCAATACTGTAAGAGAATACATCTGTGTTGTCTCACGCCACCAAGTTTGTGGTAATGTATTCAATAGCAATAGGAAATGAACACAGAAGTATTCCCTAGTATGGTGTTTTAAAATGGGTAATTGTTTGAAAAAAAATTTGCTTCAGTGAGAAATATAATCATGCCAAGCACAAATTCCTTAACAAACTTTTATTTCTGAGTTTTTACAAACTAGTTCTAGGGTTCGGATTATAGTATGGTGACTTGTATAATCTCCATAGGATGTGTGAATAATGGGTGTGCAGAATTAATAACCACAGATGTAGTGGAATAGTCATCCCCCTATGAGCACTCTGTCCTTTTTTGAAAAAAACTTTTACTTATTTAAGTGTGTTTTTCCAGGACCCATCAGCTCCAAGTCAAGTAGTTGTTTCAATCTAGTTGTGGAGGGTGCAGCTCACAGTGGCCCATGCGGGGCTCGAACCAGCAACCTTGGTGTTAAGAGCACCGCATTCTAACCAACTGAGCTAACTGGCCACCTGGGAGCACTCTGTCCTTACTTAACACCACGATGCGTAGAATGTTCCTGATTTCTGTGTCATATCTCATGTAGTTGTCCTCCTGTCAACTCCATGATTTCAATGCCAGGCAGCTTTGCTTTTTACAACTAGTTCCTCCTTCCTTGAAAGATAAACTTTTCTTTCTACTAGGGTGCTGTCCTCTTTCTCAGGCCATCTCTTTAAATAGCCTTTTCCATTCTCAATGGTTTTCTCATTTTACAGTACAAGTTTGTCTTCTTGTTATTTCATTTTCAGTTGGCTCAGGTTCCCCTTCTGTCTTTGTTCTTATTATCATGTCAGTAAAACGCCTAAGTAAACCAGTCCTTTATTTCTCTGGGCCCCTTGCTCCACATCAGGCTGGATTCCTCTATTTAGTTCACGTCACTTGTCACAGTTACCCTTCAGAAAAAAATTGTGCAAATATACACATAAAATTCCATTCTCTCCCTAAGAGAAAACAACTGAAGGTAACAGCAATGAAAAGACTAGAACTGGGATTGAATACAAGTGAGATTTCCTTAACATCAAAGATGAGCTTAAAGTGCACGTGGAGATCTCAGTAGGTGTTTGATATGGTTCATCTCCTAAAAGAAAGAGTTTCTCAGGTTGTGTGGGCAGAGCTGTTATAAAAAAGGGTGACGTTTCCCGTAAAAGTTACTTTTGACGTTATTCTCTGGAGTTCTGCTCTTGTATGCACCAAAACACTATTCTTCCCATGCTTCAGTGGAGGTGGGTGGGAGAACGTCAGAGAGAATTTCTTAACATCCACGTTTTCCTCAAATTCCTTCTGCTTAAAATATTCAGTATTCCAAGGTGGTGTATTTTCAGGTAGCATATTCTGAACCCTGTCACTTCTAAAATATATCCAACTGTGACCTTTCTAATGCCTTTTTCTGGTGCTCCTTGTCCAACCTCTTAACTAGGCTACTGATATTGCCTCCAAACTGATTCCTTTCCACATTGCAGTTGGGATCTCTTAAAACGTAAGTTGTAAATTAAATTGTCACTCTTCTGTTTGAGAGTCTCTGAGCTCGCAAACTCCTTATTACCTATAAGAGCCTCTGTGATTTGACCCCTCTCTCTGACTGACTTCCTACCAGTCTTCTCTGAGCTCTTTATGCTCTCCCACCATGCCTCAGTACCTTTGCACTTGCCATCCTACCTGGAACACTCTTCCTTCAGATCCTCAGAGGCTTGATTCCTTCTTGGCAGTTGTGTTTCCAAATTCAGCATCATCTCCACAGGGATACCTTCCATGACCACCTGGTCTAAAGTACCATTCCCCCATCACACACTTACCATATCTGTTTGTTTCAAAGCACTTATCACTATCTGCATTACAAGATTAACCTTTTTAATGATTCATTACCCATCTCCCATTGTAAATGTAGGCTCCCTGTCCTATTCATCCTGTGATACTGTATACTATTCCCTGATACATAGTAGATGGTCAAAAATTATCTGTCAATTGGAAGAATAAATGAATGGATGCTTAGGTCCATTATACACTCTACCTCTTAGCAAGGGAGATCATATTTCCTTATTTTCAAGTATTGAGGGACTGTGGAGACTTGACAACTCATCACACTGGCCAGAATTACACAGCCAGTTAGTGGCACAACCAGAGTAATTCTCACAGGTCTCCTGATGCTCAGGTTCAGCTCTCGTCATGCTCCTTTTGTTTTTTTATGATTTGATTCCTATATTGTTTACCTGTGTTATGCATTTTGAGAGGTAGTAAGAGTTACGTAAGACGAGACCATATTATGGATGCTTCTTTTCTTCTTTAGCTTTCTTTCTCTGTTTTGACTCATTTGTAATATTTCAAAGCTTTCACTGTAGGAGGCAGAAAGAGGTGACAAATGCTTACCATCCATTTTGGCTTCTTCTTAGTATTTTGTTCACACAGAATAGTTTGAATATTGCATTCAAGTCTGAGGAATGCTGTAAGGGCAGGCATTTCGTTAATCTGATTCACTGCTGTCTTCCCAGTGACTAGAATGACAGTAAATTAGTCAGGATAGTTTAGGTTAAGCGGCACACTAACAAACAAGCCCAAAGTCTCAGTGCTTTAACACAACATAGAGTCGATGTCTTATTTAAGCTACTTGTCTATCATGGATTAGCAAAGGGTTCTCTTCATCTTAGTCACAAGATACGTGATACCTAGTTACACATCTTCGTATCAAAGGCTTTCTCACAGCACTTGCTTGCTTAATCACCGTGACAAAGAGAAATTAACTCAGTAAATTATACACTGGGTTTTAAACTTCAACCCAGAGGTAACATACGTCACCTCTCACATTTTACTAGCCAGAGTCAGGCTCATGACCACACCTAGCCTACAAGCGGGCAGGAAAATGTGATCCTATCATATGTGCATTCCATGTGTCTGGAAAAGAGAACAGGAATATCTGAATGGCTCTAAGGCCTACTTCAAATTGCTGACATTTCACTGAGGGCATACAATACGTCACCCAGCTGCTCTTCTAAATCCTTAATTTGGAACTTCTTTATCCTTATAACAAGCCCAGATAATGTTAACTGTTTTACAGATGAGGAAACTGAAGTACAGAGAATTTGAGAAGTTTGCCCAAGGTCATCCACTTGTGGCATGAACCAGAATTTGAACCCACATAGTCTGGCTTGACTGACTATCCAGAAAACTCTAAGCTCTTTGAAAACAAACTCTATCTTATATTTTGTATGTTTCAATTCTGCACTTTGCTGTAAGAACTCAAAAATATCCATGATGAATTGAACTGAAAAAAATTGAAACTAGATAACCAACTGCTGAAAGCTTAGGGTTCTTTTGTTCTCTGAAATTAAAGCTGATAGAAAAAAACCTGAATCACAACTCTGAAACCAAGACTAAGGGATAAGGTAAATACGGAATTGTTAATAAAATATTGGAAAACAAGAAATAATCTCCTTGCACTTTGAAAGTAGTATTTTAATATAAATAAGAGTAAATAAGTTCCAGTAGCAAATACAAATATGGATAAAAAAGATATGACACATTCATACTGACATATTCTTAGAGATTTTTAGTCAAAGAAGTTAGGGATATTCTCAGATAAAGCCTTATTCATTTGAGATAATAACAAAAAGGAGCATTCTCTTCTCTCCCAAAATGCCCCTTGCTGCTACCATCAGAGACAAATATTAGCTGAGTGGACCATGAATCTGGCTCAGTATTGCATTCCTGAGGTTCTTATGAACAATCAAATGTCATTAATTATAAACGATGTCTATTGGATATGTACTATGTGCCAGCCTTGTGTCAAACACTTTAAATGGATTATCTCATTTAATCTTCTTCTATAAGGAAGGTAATATTCTCTTTTTTTATAGATGGGAAGACTGGCAGAAAAAGGGTAAATACTTGCACAAGGTCAGTGTATTCAGGAAACATCTGAGCTGAATGTAAACTTCGGTCTTTTGACCTCAGAGCCAGCATTCTTTCACCACTATGCACATAATAACCACTGGCTTTCTGCGGATTTGTGGTATTTCTTTAAAAGTTCTTAGGTTTTGCAATAGGAACAACATAGTTACCTCAGTATGCAGAGTGCATAGTTCCTGGGCAGTGGTTGTCAGGAAGGAGGGGACGAAGTGGTAAACACCATTTTTATTCTCCAACACCATCTCTCTGTGTTCAAGGTTGTTCTTCAAAGCTGAGACTGGTGTCATTGCTGCTGAGGTTCAAGGACAGGTTTGGCTGAAAAGACCCAGGTGGGATGTAGCACCCTTTTCACCAGGCCAAGCCTTGAAAGCTTTTTCTCTTTCAGTCTTTCTTAGCTGTGGCTCGTGGCCCTGAGGCAATGACTTTTCAAGCCTAATATTGAAATAGTCTAAGGAGCCTCCAATATTATGATGAGGCAGTGCCCAATTCTCCAAACGGCTAATTTCTTTTGAAATATGTGGGTGGATCAGTCATGCCAGCAATAGTCATAGATTACAAAAGTAGCTCATCTACTCAGACTACCTTAGGGATTGGTGCGCCATAGCCCAGGTAGAGTATAATGGAAAACACACACACACACACACACACACACACACACAAAACCACTGGTGGAGACTGCAATGAGTTGAATTATGACAGTGGAAAAATTTGCCAAATGCTCAATGTAAAAAATAGCTTCTACTTAGGAGTAAGCTTATGTACAGTGTGACATAGGTAATTGCTAATGTAATTGAGGGAAATCCATTTAAGATACCTCCATATATTCATTGGCCACTTCATCAGTAAATTGAATCTTTTGGGTTTACCATTGCTCCTCCTTCATATTCCCTCTGAAATACTCCTAGAATAGGTAACTCGTTAAATTGCAATTTGAGTGAATTAATTTATTACTTGCTTTCCTCTCTTTGTGAGACACTGTAGAGTTAGAGCTTGCTGTACAGAAAGAAAGTTAGGTCTTGAAAGGTCAAAGGAAGTTGAAAGATATCTCACAATTTAGCACTTTTTGGGTCTTATTTCCACGATCTAATGTCCCATTAAGTAAAGTGATCTCCAAACTGTAACCCAGACCATGAGAGCTACCTTCAGTTTCTCCCTTTTCGCTTTTCCTCTGGTTTATGTTTTCTTTCCACACTGTAAAGTTCTATTGAACAGATGTTAGATTTCCTATGGAGCATTCTACCAATGTTTTGAATTACTAGGGACTATAAATTTATAAATGAATAAACAGTGGTTACCTCCTTTTGAGTATCTCATAATTTGGAGAGGAAGGCAAGCAGAGGGGAAAGAAGAAAAACAGTTACAAGCAGATCATTATAATGAAACATGAAAACAGATATAATAAACAGAGTATGGAAGAAACATGTTTTATTGGGGGCGGAGGGATGAATGGGCAAATGTTCACGGAGGAAGGAAGTAACTTTTGAGCTTGGCCTTGAAGGACGTATAGTAGTTTCTATGCAGAAAAAAAGGGCAAGTGTTTCCAAAAGGAGGGAGCAGCATATGCTTGATTAACTTTCTACAATTTGTCTAAACCCAAATCAGTGGAACAGAGGAGAGCCCTGTTTCAGTAAAGGCCACATAGCTTTTCTGTTTTTAGTTATCCTTTACAGTTTGTTCAAACTAGGATCCTATCAAGAATCACACATTACATTCATTGGATTGTCATCTCTCTTTTGTTAACTTTTTCTTAAGGAAAATTTCAAGCATAAACAAACTAGAATAACAAATACAATGCCAAATGCCCATCACCAGCTTTGGTAATTATCAACACCTAGCTGATCATGTTGTATCTATACTCCATCCAAGTTTCCCCCCTGAAGGATTATTTTAAAGCAATTCTCAAACATCTTATTTCATCCACAGACACTTCAGTATATTGTATCTCTAAGGGCAGTTTTTAAAAAGTCACCATAATGCCATTATCACACCTAAAAAGTTAACAATAATTCCTTGGTAACATTAAATATTCAGTCAATGTTCAAATTTCCCCACTTGCTCAAAAGTATCCTTTTACAGTGGGAGTATTTGAATTAGGATCTAAATAATGTCCATACATTGTGTTTGTTTGTCTCCAAATCCTTCTTTAATACATGACAGGTCTTCCTTCCTCCTCATTTTTTCTGTCATTTATTTGCTGGAGAAATCAGGTCACTTGTTCTGGAGAATCGCCCATGTTCTGGATCTGCCTGACTGTGTCTCTGTGGAGACACACATTACTCTAATCCCTATATTTCCTATAAACTGGATGGTAGGATGCAGGTTCAATTTTTTGGCAACACTACTCATAGCTAGTGCTGTACTTCTATTACATTACATCAGTCGTCACATACCATCTTTTGCCTCTCTTTTTGTGATGGTCGGATAGATCTATGGATTGTTGTCTCTTACATCCCTTTTTAAACAAAAACTATCACCGTTCTCCCCCCTCTTTTTATATGCTTTGTTAAAGAGATGGCCCAAACTTTTTGTAAAATGTCTTTCCTCTGGATTTGTTGATTGTTTCTTCCTGGTGCTAGTTTACTTAGGATACATTTTTTTAAATTAAAATATAATTGACATACACCATTATATTAGTTTCAGGTGTACAACATAATGATTTGTATACATTGCAATATGATCACCACAATAAGTCTAGTTAGTATCATTTGTCCCCACGCAAAGTTACAAATTTTTTTTTGTATTGAGAACTTTTAAGATTTACTTTATTAGCAACATTCAAATTTGCAATATATTATTATTAATAGTCACTATGCTGTATATTACATACCTATGACTTATTTTATATTTGGAAGTTGAGAACACATATTTTAATCAGAGCTTATCATAACCAAATTCTTCCTTATTTGTCATCACTTCTTAACAGAGAAACTAACTTGGTAAATTAAAAAAACAAAAACAAAAAAATCCAACTTCTGGGCCGGCCCGGTGGCTCAGGCAGTTAGAGCTCCCTGCTCCTAACTCCGAAGGCTGCCGGTTCGATTCCCACATGGGCCAGTGGGCTCTCAACCACAAGGTTGCCGGTTCAACTCTTCAAGTCCCTCAAGGGATGGTGAGCAGCGCCCCCTGCAACTAACAATGGCAATTGGACCTGGAGCTGAGCTGCGCCCTCCACAACTAAGACTGAAAAGACAACAACTTGAAGCTGAACCGCACCCTACACAACTAAGACTGAAAGGACAACAACTTGACTTGGAAAAAAGTCCTGGAAGTACACACTGTTCCCCAATAAAGTCCTGTTCCCCTTCCCCAATAAAAAAAAAAAAAAAAAAATCCAACTTCCCTACTGAATATGGAATAGACCAGGTGGTAAATGAAGGGATCAGAGCAATACTAATAATAATCTCTCAAACCCATATTTTCTAAATAGGAAAAAATCAACCTCATGGAAGTCAGGTTTCATCATGCGTTAATACTTCATTTAGCATTTGCTTGCATAAGCGAGGTAACTGAATGTAAATGTTTGTGCAGAAGTTGTTTGTTATATCTATAACAATCTCCAGTGCCTTTTAATCTTTTCTATATGTGTCTGGATTTTGTTTGTAAGCATTTTGTTGAGCAATTTTACATCTAAATTCACAAGAAATATTGGTCTGTAGTTTTCTTGTGATGTCTTTGTCTAGTTTTGGTATCAGGATAATATGGGAAGTGTTCCATCCTCCTCTACTTTCTGGAAGGGTTTTGAAGGGTTTTGAAGGATTGGTGTTAATTCTTTTTTTTTTTTTTAAGGAGGGTACAGCTCACAGTGGCCCATGTGGGGATTAAACCAACAACCTTGTTGTTATTAGCACCACGCTCTAACCAACCTAAGCTAGCCAACCACCCAATTCTTTAAATATTTCATAGAATTCACCAGTTAAACCATGTGTCCTGTACCTTTGTGGGAAGTTTTTTTGGTTACTAATTCAATCTCTTATAGCTCTCTTCATATTGCTGTTATAGGTCTATTCATCTTTTCTATATCTCTTGAGTTAGTTTTGGTAATTCATGTCTTTTTAGGACTTTGTTAAGTTCATCTAGGCAATCTGATTTGTTGATAATCAATTGTTCTTGGTATTCCCTTATACTACTTTTTATTTCTATAAGGTTGGTAGTAATGTCCCCTCTTTCATTCCTGATTTTAGTAATTTGAGTCTTGTCTCTTTTTCTTGGTCAATCTTGTTGAAGGATTGTCAATTATATTGATCTTTTCAAAGAACCAACTTTTGGTTTTGTTGATTTTTTAAAATTAGTTTCAGGTATACAAAACAATGTAATAGACATTTATCATTTATATCCCTCACACTACTACCCCTCTGACATTGCACACAGCCATTACATTTCCACTGCCTCTATTCCTAATGCTGTACTCCACTTCTTGAAACTATATATATATAAAATTTTAGTTGACATTTTCTTTATTGTTTTTCTTTTCACTATTTCATCTCTAATATTTATGGGGGGTAATGAAGCTATAACTATTACTGTTGAGCTTGTTTTTCCTTTTCAATTCTTTCAGTTTGTGCTTCATGTAGTTTTGGGTTCTGCTCCTAGGTACATATATGTTATAATTTCTTGAAAGATTGACCCTTTTTCATTATAAATTGTCCTTTTTTTTTTCTCTAGTGAGATATTTTGCATTAAAGTCTTTATTTTGTCTCATAGTATAGCCACTTCAGTTCCCTTTTGCTTACCATTTGCATGGTACATCTTTTCACTCCTTTTACTTTCAACTTGTTTGTGTCTTTGAATCTAAAGTGGGTCTCTTATAATAGTATATAGTTAAATCATTTTTTAAAATCTATTCTTTTGACCTCTGATTTTATTGGAGTGTTTAATTCAGTTACAGAGTTGTAATTTCTGACAGATTAGGGTTTACATATGTTATTTTGCTATTTTCTATATTTTTTTTGTCTTTTTGTTGTTTCTCTGCTCCTCCATTACTGTCTTTTTTTGTGTTTAAATAAATATTTTCCAGTATACAATTTTAATTCTCTTGTGATTTCTTTTACTATATATTTTGGAGTTTTTAAATTAGTGTTTGCCCTGGGGATTACAATGAACATTCTAATTTATAACAATCCAGTTCAGATTAATTTCAGATTTAATTTCAATAGTATATAAAATTTTTGTTTTGATATAGCTCCATTCTCCCCTCCTTTGTGCTGTTATTATCATACAAATTATAGTTTATACATTGTGCGCCCATCAACACAGATTATTGCTTTATGCAGTTGTCTTTTAAATTAGGACAAAAGAGTTACAAACAACAAATACATTTAACTGTCTTTTATTTTTACCTGTGCAGTTTCTTTATCAGCGCTCTTTGTTTCTTCATGTGGCTGCAAGTTACTGTCTAGTGTCCTTTCATTTCAGCCTGAAAAACTCCATTCAGTATTTATTGTGGGTTTGCTAGTACCAGTACTTTTTAGAAAGTATAAATCCTTTGGGCTATTGATATTGAATTCTTTACAAGGAATGCTCTTAACAAAATGCATAGGTAAATTACATATTTACATAAACATACTGTTCTCCCCTAAAACAGGACTCTGCAGATGCTCTTTGCCTGCATCTTTGTAAAATAAGCCCACCCGATTCTTCCTGATAGTGTAAATCACATTTCTTGAAATACAGTTATTAGCAAAGTTAAGTTTTAATACTTTAAAGTTATAATCAAGTTTTGTATTTAAAAATACATGTATTGTTCAAGCTGAAAGGGACTAGAACCGATTCATTTTACACATGAGGAAGCCAAAGTCAAAGGAGATTAAGAAACTTGACCAGTTACGGTGCTGGTTACTAGTGGAGGCCAGACTAGAAGAGGGTTTCCCCAACATTCCAAATTTCTGTCAAGACACTGACTGTGATTACCTAGTTTGGTCATGATGTACTTAATAATTAGGGCATAAAACAATGAAGTGGTCTGTAAGAATTTAATTAGAATAATTTATACTAATTAGATTGCTTTCTGCTTGATAGCTTTCCTTGAGGACACTTTAGTACCTTCCAACTCAGAAATCTGATTTCCAAGTGATTTCAATCCTATCTTTGTACATTAATTTATATCAAGTTCCTTTTTTAGGCTTTCTTAATTCGAGTTTCTCTTTCATGTTTCAATCCCTCTTTGATGTCAAGCCTTTGAAAGGAACTCTGTAGGTGGGCAATTCATGAGAATGCATAAAAAATGAGAACCACCTGAGCAAAATGGGTCAATTTAGTAATTTAAAAATTTGGAAATTTTGAGGGGTGTGTGGTATTTTTTATCTATTAATCATGTTTGTATAATAGAGTCTTTCTACTTAAACTTTGTCTCACAGTAAGGATACAAAAGGCCACCTCATCATAACGTTGTCCTGTCTCATAATAGAAGCAACTTTATTTTTAGACCCATAGTATGTTAGTTTCTTGATATATATGTATATTTTCTACGTTGTGTGTCATAAGAGCACAGGCTTCATTTTGAATCTCTGGTCTGCCACTTACTAGCAACCTTGGACAGGCCACTTGACTCTCTGAGTCTCAGGGTCCTCATATTCCCTTGTAAAATGGGAATACCGTGTTTCCCTGAAAATAAGACCTAGCTGGACGTTCAGTTCTAATGCGTCTTTTGGAGCAAAAATTAATATATTAAGACCTGAAAAAAAAAAAAAAAAAAAAAAAGACCTGGTCTTATTTTAATATAAGACCGGGTACAATACAATACAATAAATACAATACAATACAATACAATACAATACAATACAATACAATACCCGGGTCTTATATAATAATATATACAACGTAATACCGGGTCTTATATTAATTTTTGCTCCAAAAGACGTATGAGAGCTGATGGTCCGGCTAGGTCTTATTTTCAGGGAAACACGGTAGTTCTACTGACAAGTGGGGTTATTTGAGGATTCAGTGAGATGCCTATAAAGCACTTAAAAGAACGTGTAATAAGTGCTCGATAAATGTTAGCTTTTATTGTATTCTGTATCACACTGTTTGAACATTTAATTTCTTCATTTTCCCCATCTTCACACTGGAGAGAAAAGGAAGGATGGGAAGGTGGGCCGGCCCCTCTCTGACTTATAGCCTGGGAAAGCCCAAAGCTGTGCAGTACCCAAAGGAGGCAGAACCAGTTGTCTAGGCAGCTGATGGCCTTATACCTGGGTATGATTGTCCTACTGTGTAGGGGGACCCCAAGCCTACCCTCATGCTTGATGATTCACCGAAGGACTCACAGGAGTCAGAATGGTTTTATAACAGTGAGAGGATACACATTAAATTCAGCAAAGGGAAAAGGTGCATGGGATGAAAGCCAGGAGAAACCAGGTGCAAGCTTCCAACTATTCTCTCCCAGTGGAAGAGCATGGATGTGCTTAATTTTCCCAGCAATGTGTAAAGTGTTGCCAACCAGGGGAACTCATCTGAGCCTTGGTGTCCAGAGTTTTTATTGGGGGTCAGTCATGTAAGATTGAGGGACCTGCATGAGTGACCTGTTACTCAGACTCCAGCCCCCCTTCTACCTCCTCACCCGCACCCCCCTGCAAAAACAGGTGTTTTATCGTAAATTACATTGTCAGAATAAATTCATCTGATCAAACTGGTGCAGCACGGCCCAAGATGTCAGGCATACAAAAACACTTTTATCTGGCAGAATATGCCAAGGATCAGAGGTTATCTCCCAGGATCAGGCCAAGGGTCTGTCCTCAAGTCTTTCTTTGGAGTTCAAGGTATGAGCAACTCAGACCTGTGGAGTTCACCCTTTCCTGCATACCTGCCTAACCTTTTAACTTTACAGATAGAAAAAGGGTGTATCTGGCTGGTGAGCCAGCACGGTTTCTTCTTTTTCCCCTTCACAGAATTAACATGGTTCTTAAGATTTTTTCCAATGCCCAAATTTTACAGGGAGAAGAGCAGTTGGTGTACCACTGGGCTCCAAACTACCAGTGATGGGGTTATATAGTAACACCTTTCTCAGAGGCAAAGAAAGCCAGGTCAAATATTACAAAGTGTTATAACTTATGAGTGATCTTAAGAGTTTTTATAATATTGACCAGAAGGGAGAACACAGGAGGCCACTGCAAATAACTCCAACTTCCCCAGCCTCAGTTTCTAATGAGAAAAGACAGCTAAATTTACCATTTATATTAGTGGAGCAGTACAAGTACAGCCCTAGGTCAATAATAATTTCATAAAATTATATTTAAAAGAAGTGATTTAGAAGATGTATACAAATAGTGTGATTTGATTGTCAGATGAGTTTTTAATGTCAGCAAGTCATAGAAAAAAGTCTGTCATGTGTCCTGATTTGGCATTCTAAAATTATTTTCATGTAGATATTCTTAGTTATTATTACCTATGCTAGAAGTGTCTGGGTAAAAGCAGGTCTTTCAACTTTGAAAAATAGTCCTAAAAACACAAATTCAATGCTATATGAAACAATAAATAATCTTATTTCCTACCTGAAGCTAAGAATTCATTTACAAAATAGAATTAAACTCAATAATATTTAAAGCTTATTTTAAGACATAAAGTTAACAAATTTTAAACAAAGTACTTCTATAGGACCATTACAATGTTCTCTACCCATCTTTCTATCTATCATCTATCTATCTATCTATCATCTATCTATCTATCTATCTATCTATCTATCTATCTATCTATCTATCATCTATCTATCTATCTATCTATCATCTATCTATCTATCTATCTATCTGTCTGTCTGTCTGTCTGTCTGTCTATCTATCTATCTATGCTTTGGACTAAAATGGAAGCCTTGGCTTTTGAATTTCTAAAGGTGTCTCTGATGTAAATGTAAATTTTTTTTCCAGATAACACCATATCTAAAACACATTGTGAGGAAGGGACTGAGTCCAGAGCTTCCTTTTCTTCCTTGAGGCATGGACAACACATTCCTTGGACTAAGACTCCTTCTCCTGTTCATTGCTGACAATGGAGTAGCCTTCTCATCAGAAAACTCTGCCACCCCCATAGATGTGTAAATTAGCTTTGTTTAGCTCCTGGGTAGTCCTCTCATGCTTCACAAACATGCTGTGGTCTTTACGAAAAGATTTTGATGAGAGAGAGAGAGAGAGAGAGAGAGAGAGAGAGAGAGAGAGAGAGAGAGAGAGAGGGAGAGGAATCACCTTCCTTATTTTGCACTTTGTCCTTGTAATTCAAGTCCAGGTTGAATTACATGGGTTCGTCAGAATTTTGTGACTGAGGCTACGATTGTTAGATGAACCAATAAGAGAGAACAGGGTAAGTACAGGTGATGGATCGTTTGGGTACTACTGCCATTCTGTCACTCTCTGTGTATCCATCATCACCCCCTGTTTCACAGACTCAGAGGTACCCGCGGTGGCTGTGTGACGGTCATCAGTGTCATCATCTGCCACTTCCCTTACAGTGACGGAGGCAGAGAAATGCCTTTGGAAAAGTTAGGTTGCTGGAAACAAACTGTCTTCATGAATCATATGAGATGTTGTCCTTACCGTCCCTCCCCTCCCCATTTAGTTCTTCGGTTGTAAATTTTCAGAGAAGAATGTACACATTTCTGTTTATGACTATGACACACCAGGTCTAATAGTTGAAATATTTTTTTAAAAATCAGCCAAACAACTATCTTTCTCATAGTATGTAGCTGATTCTCAGAATTAAAATAAAATATAAATTATATACTTATCATCTGTTAAAAACAAGACAACAGGCCCCCAAATGAAGTCACTTATGCTAAACTCCACATCTGGGAACTGAGGCTTAATTACAGTTTCAGCTCTCCCAGAAATGGACTATTCAACCAGTTAGTCAGGAATCACCTCGTTCCCGGTCTTCAAAGTCAGTGTGCCCAACTCTTCAAAAGGCCCAAACTCAAAGCATCAGAGTTTGGAGTAAGGAAAGGCTTGCGGATTGAGAAGGCACCAACCAAGAGGGCGGGAACCCTAGTAGTACCTCACATCCATCTTACCAAGGTACAGCATTCAGGCTTCTTTAATGTCAAGGGAAGGGAAAATGGGTGGGGCTGTCTTTGTAAAAACTCAAGCCCCAAGCAGGAATCCTCTAATGATCAGAAGCTACCATGTTTCCTCGAAAATAAGACCTAGCTGGACCATCAGCTCTAATGCATCTTTTGGAGCAAAAATTAATATAAGCCCCAGTATTATATTATATTATATTATACCCGGTCTTATATATTATTATATTTATACTATATATTATATTAAAATAAGACCGGGCCCTAATTAATTTTTGCTCCAAAGACGCATTAGAGCTGATGGTCTTATTTTTGGGGAAACATGGTATCAGTCTGTAGGCCATGGGAACAAAGCAGGCTTGAACAAGATGGCGTCAAAGGGAGACCGAGGGTCACGCTTACAACCTGATCAACACTAACTAGATAATCTGCCTGATAGACCCCGGCCATCTCCTAAAGGAAAGTAACCTTGCAACAACCCACATTTTCCGTCTACTACAAAGTCTTTGTCCCCACTCCCATCGCCTATAAAAGTCTTCCATTTTGTACAGCTCCTCAGAGCGCCTTTCTGTCTGCTAGATTGGATGCTGCCCGATTGGAATCAATTTTTGCTCCAATTAACTCAAAATTTTGAATATGCCTTCGTTTCTCTTGCAACAAATGCCACCCTCCAGAGATAACCATAAACACACACAGAAGAAAATTTGGTGTGCAACATTCCAAACTGTGTTCTATGCATTGATACACATGGAGCCATACTGCACGTACTGTTTTGGAATCTTATTTTTACTTTATAGCATAGCACACATATTTCCATACCAATGAATACAGAAAAATTTACATGAATGCTTTATGTGAATATGTAGTGTATTTAAGGAAGATAGGTCTTGACTGACAAACCTAACCAAATTCGATGATTACAGCAGCTAAAAGAGGATTGGCTCTTCTTCCTCCCAAATAATGGAGTTAGCATAATTTGACTGAAACTCTGACGTAATGAATCCAGCTGCTTGATTACTGTTTGGATTCCAGCCTTGTTTTCAGAAAAAAAAGACTTCTATTTCTCCCTGACAAAATCCCCACATCTGACCCCTAGGAGGGCTGTGTTCTTAAACGTTAGTTGTTTTTGTAAACTTTGCTTTGGAGACAGACTGCCTTTTCTTGTAATTTTAGTTCCATCATTTACTAGTTTTGTGAAGTTAACTCTCTGAACCTCAGTCTCCTCATTACAAAATGGGGTTAATAATAAGTACCTGATAGGAGCAGCTGGTTAGCTCAGTTGGTTAGAGCACGGTGCTCTTAACAACAAGGTTGCCGGTTCGATCCCCACATGGGCCACTGTGAGCTGCGCCCTCCACAACTAGATTGAAACAACTACTTGAGTTGAAGCTGATGAGTCCTGGGAAAACACAGTTAAAATAAATAAAAGTTAAAAAAAAAAAGTACCTGATAAATTTGTTGCATTATTATCTAGGATGGTATGTGCTGTGTTCTATAAACTGTGTAATTATTAGTCAAATTATTATAAGTACTTTGTCTCCCCCCACACTGCTAATAAGCAGTTTGACTCGGACTTTTGGATCAGTAACAATGTGATTCCTGACTGACTGGTTTAAGATTCCATTTCTGGGAGAGCTGAAACTGTAATTAAGTCTCAATTCGGCGATGTGGAGCTTAGTATAAGTGACTTCTAATTCAGAAATATTTACATAGATATTTGCATTCTATCTCTACTTAAAGTGTACTTTTCATCAAATCAATACTAAATAGACTTGGAATCACAGCCAGTTAGACCAGAGACTTAAGGAACGACTCCCCTTACAGACTCCAGAAGGAGTAGAAGACTAACTGTAAACAAGGAAACTGGAAAGGAAATAGAAATCATAGGTGAATATTTCTCTGATTTCAGGGTGTTGAAGGCATTTCTAAGCATAAATCAAGGGAAGAAACGAAAAGGACAGTTGATAGATTTACCACTTGGAAATTTTAAGTTTCTATAGGTATTTTAAAAAACACAGAAAAGTTTTCTACAAATCACAGCACTGTAAAGTAACTCAAAGAGGCATAGATAACCTGGAGGGATGACCAAGTAGAACGCCTACTAGTCTTTTTTTCCCATTTCAGCCTTTCACAATTTTTCCTGACAGTCTGTCCCACACCCACCATCATAATAATCTCAAAGATTATTCTTAATCACAAAACAAGGCTCTCTTTAGATTGGCCTCTTTACACAGGTGTGACAAAAGAGTTAATTTACCATATATTTGCAAATCTTGAGTACTGAAAAACTATTGCAGCCATAAATTTAACTTCTGTCTGGGAATTTTCATAATGAATGTCAGGTCAGACTTTCAAAAACCTGTCTTACTTGCTTTCCCAAGGCTCGGAAATCAAGCCCAAGAAACTCTCACCACCAGCTTTTCCTACAGTACCTATAAATTTGTGTGAATTTTGAGGTCATGAAATTTCTCCTGGGGTCCTGGAAATCCTGACTCAGCCTAATGGAATGGTCAGAGTTGTCCAAGAAATGTCAGCTCAGCTATGAAGTGTTAATAGTTTGAAGAACTAGTTCAATTCTTTTTCCAAGAGTCTCTGAGACTTTCCTTGAAGACACAAACTCAGACCTGTAGTGTATAGTAGAATCTTCAAGCAAACATTACAATAAAAAACTATCTGTAGGAGACAGAGACTTCAAACGGCTGTGGTTAGATTATTATTGAGAATTTTCACATATGAAAGGTCTGATGAGAGTTCATATTAAGAATAGGCAACTGAAATATATGGTGATGGAAGAAGAATTGACTCTGGGTGGTGAACACACAATGTGAGATATAGATGATGTATTACAGAATTGTACACCTGAAATCTATGTAACTTGACTAACAATTGTCACCCCAATAAACTTTAATTTAAAAAAAAATAGGCAACTGACAAGAAAATTTGGTTGTTCCCATGGCATGCGAAACAAAGATAATAAGTCATTGCAAAAAGTTAGACAAAATGTCTCTAAGGCTAGTGATGAAGCCTATTCTCAAAGAAATCAATAAAGGCTACATCTAATGTATAAAAGTAAATGAACATAATTTATATTGAGGGAGAGTCTTGACTATAACATACTACTGAGATATTGCGTGTGTATATGTATATATACACACATTTATATATATGTATATATAAAATGTCAAGAACATACCAACTATAAACCATATCAACTATAAACCAAGAACAGCAAGTAAAGAGATTCAGTAAGTCTGAAGAAGTCTGTATTTTTTACAGACTGCATAGGTAAGACTGACATAATTCACCACTAAAAATTTACTGGTCCAGAAGGTGGTATATTCAAATAAAAAACAAGGCTATCACCAAGTCAACATTTTGCATAATATCTGAAATTATGACTGATAACATTATACTGCTATTGTCTAATCTGATTAGGCCAAACTGATCAAAAGACTGATAAATAAAAACATATCAAGGACAGGAAGGGCACTGATAAATCTCCAGAGACCTCCCATAAAACATACAATTTCTGAAATATTTATACTATTTTACCTATGCAAATTTAACCTAAGGAGGGCTAAGCATCTCTTCTAATTGTACAACTCTTACCATGAAATTTACAATAGCAAATAGAGCAAACAAACTTAATTATTTCAAGGCTTTCTCTTTTTATAAGTTAAAAGAACAAATCTTTATGATTTTTTTTTCAGGGGCCCCCTGGCAAAAGTATTTATTGAGACCTTTTCCTTTCTTAATCAAGAATAGAAAACGGAGCACTTTGGAGAGAAAAGAAAGCTACTTAGAAGGTGGAAACTTCCAACAATTCAAACCTAGATGACTGTATTCAGGGAATCTTTGTAGGCTGTTCCTACAAATGCACATTGCCTCCTACATCGAAAAATCCGAGTTTAAACCCAATTACACATTTCTGAGTCCTTTTTTAAAAAACTCTCTGCAAAATGGAAGTGGGGAGAGATATATATTAACAAACAAAAACACTGTTACTATTTGGTTAGCAATGCTGTAGTGTAAATAGTTTCTTGGGTTCTGTTGCTGAGCACATTTTTAATAAGGACTAAAACAAATAGAGGAGGAACTGACAACCCCATCAGCAAGAAGAGGAAATATTTCCCAGGGGGAGGGGGAATAAAAAGAAAAAAATGCATTTTAAACTTGCCCTAAACTGGGGAATTTCTTATCTCAAATAGATAAGCAGTTGTATTTGTCTTAAGACAGCTCAATTAATTTTTTTTTCAGATTGATGATTACCCAGAATTTTTGAGTCCACAAGACAGACAAACCAACCAGCACATTCGTATCATCTATTCAACTGTTTTGAAAAAAGAGTGTGAAAAATCAAAAGGTGTCTGGAAATTCTTATTTCCATTTCATCATGCCAAGGCTAACAACAAAAAAGGTATGTAATGTGTTTCTTAAAGTGACACATAAAAAGATACGTTTCTTTATGAGACAAAAAAGATACTGTTCTTTTTTTCCTCCCCAGCTTTACTGTATATATTTAAGGTATACAGTGTGATGTTTTGATATATGTAAACATTGTGAAATGATTACCACAATCAGACTAATTAAGATATCTGTCACCTCACAGTTACCTGTGTGTGTGTGTGTGCGTGTGTGTCTGTGTGTGTTTGTGGTGAGAACACTTGAGATCTACTTCCCTTGCAAATTTCAAGTATGTAGTAATTAACTACAGTCATCATACTGTGCATTTTGGTCTCCAGAACTTATTTTGTAACTGAAAGTTTGTTCCCTTTGACCAACATCTACCACACCCCCCCACCCCCACCCCTCAGCCCCTGGTAACTACCATTCTACTCTCTGTTACTATGAGTTTTCCTTTTCTAGATTCCACATGACTGAGATTATGTAGTATTTGTCTTTCTGTGCCTGGTTTATTTCATTTAACATAATGTTCTCCAGGTTTATCCATGTTGTTGCAAATGACAGGATGTCCTTTTATTAAGGCTGAATAATATTGCTCTGTGTGTGTGTGTGTACATTTTCTTTATCTATTCACTTGTTGCCAGACACTTAGGTTGTTTCTACATCTTGGCTACTGTAAATAATGCTGCTGTGAACATGGGGGTGCAGATATCTCTTTGAGATAGTGATTTTATTTCCTTGGATATATTCCCAGAAGCGGGATTGCTGAATCATATGGTAGTTTTAATTTTTTTGAGGAACCTCCATACCGATTTCCAGAATGGCTGCACGAATTTACATTCCCACCAACAGTGTACATCCTTGCCAACACTGGTTCTCTTTTGGCATTTTTATAACATGCAGTCATCCTAATAGGTCTGAGGTGATTTTTCATGATGGTTTCCTGATGCAATTCCCTGATTATTGAGATACTGAGAAGATGATGCTCTTTACATGGAGGATGAGCTGACCAATCCATTATCAGCGGCACAGTGCCAGGGCAGGGCCAACAATAAGGAAGGATATGTAGAAAGGAAAAAAGAAAGAAAAGAATGGAAGGAAATGAGGGAGAGAGGAAGGAGGGGAAAGAAGAAAAAGACAAAGAGGGTGTTCATTAAACATTGCTTAAAAAAACAACAAGAATTAGTTTGCATCTGGATTCCACATGGTCAGTTCTTGTTTGATTTTAATCATCTTAAACAACCAGATTTTAACGAAAAACCTGGTGAAGAAGTGCAGGGGGTAACGGGAAGGATTGCGATCCTGGCTTTAGGGAAGCTCCTGACAGCTAGCTTTATGAACCCTCTCTCTCACCAGCAGAAAAACGAGATTCTGCCCGGATAATTATGGTGTACTGTGATTGTTAATAGCATTCACTCTTCATTCAAAAATATTTGTTGGGATCCCAAGAACTGTGACACAAACCTAGACAATAAGATGAAAAATCACCTTTTGATTTTATTTTTATGGAGCTGAGGGACTCATGCAGGTGCCCAAGGAGATGTAGAAAATCTACAGTGGGGTGGGGAGAGAAGGGAAAGAGGATGCTGGCACTCAGCTGGCTCAAGCCAAGCTGCCCTGCTTTTATGTTTCACATTTTGGGCTTTACCTAAACGTTTCTTGTGAATTAGTTTTAAAAATCAAAGAACGAACAGATAAAAATGGAGTATACAGTTCAGCATTACACTGTTTACTTTCATGGTCTTGTTTTATATATACACACAGGGTGCCAAAACAACATACACACATTTTAAGAAAAGAAAGCTGTATTACAATTGCAATAAGATATACTGATAACAACAGATGAATCAAGTCACAATTGACTTCTGCCATCACGCGAGGTGCCCAGAGTGGTTACCGTCAGCGTCCAGACACTCCTGGTCATGGGGAGCACTGTTCGGGAGACTTCCGTGGCGAGCGTGGAAACTGCTCCAGCACCACAGCAGAAGCAGCAGGCCTTGTTGCTGCGCGAGGCCTCCCGGATCTTCCCTTGTGCACATCACACACGGCGCCCTGCCTCTCAGACTTACCGCGGATGCGTGCACTTGTTTGGGTGTTGGAGGCTCTGTTACATACCCACACTTCCCTTGTCGTTGTACTTCCACAGCGTCCTCGAATTTCAAATACCACTTCCAGATGGTCTTGTGCTCCTCAAGCGACAACCGTGCTTCTGCCATTTCCTTTGTCCGTCCTCCCACCATTTCCTTTGTCTGTCTTCCCTGTCGTTTGGTGACACTAGCATTCATTTGATTAATGCCATCTTTTTGAGCGAACGTCATACTACACTTTGCTACTGTAATTCAATGCAACTTCAAAAAGTAATACATAGGGCCGGCCCGGTTGCTCAGGAGGTTAGAGCTCCACGTTCCTAAATCTGAAGGCTGCCGGTTCGATTCCCACATGGGCCAGTGGGCTCTCAACCACAAGGCTGCCAGTTCAATTCCTCGACTCCTGCAAGGGATGGTGGGCTGTGTCCCCTGCAACTAGCAACAGCAACTGGACCTGGAACTGAGCTGCGCCCTCCACAACTAAGACTGAAAGGACAACTTGAAGCTGAACGGCACCCTCCACAACTAAGATTGAAAGGACAACTTGATTTGGAAAAAAGTCCTGGAAGCACACACTGTTCCCCAATAAAGTCCTGTTCCCCTTCAAAAAAAATGATTAAAAAAAAAAGTAGTACATAGATAATATCTTTTAAAATGTGTATATATTTTTTGGCACCCAGGATATATGAAATGTACATGTATATAAAGGAGCCCTTTAGGGTATCGATCCCTATAATTGGGAGTTGGTGAAAACAGCAGAGAAAAAGAGCATGGACTTTGGACTCAGCTAAGCTCATATTTAAATCCTGGCTCTTATCTTTCCTGGCTGTGTGACCTTCTGCGTGAACCTTCGTGAACCTCAGTTTCCTTATCTCTGCTATTAGCACCCCAGGGTTGCTGTATGACATGAAATAAGGTGGACAGGGCTCGGGACAGAGCAGGAAAGCAGTCAGCTGTTAAGATCTCATCTGTGGCAGAAGTAGAAGAAAAGCATGAGGTCCAAGGTGGCTCCTGGATAGGCCCTTCTAGATGTTGGTCTAGCATCTCCTCAGTGTAGTGAGACCAGCCTATACCAGCCCATTCCCTCTCTCTTCCAGTATTGAATAGCTACTAAGTGTGAGAAGATTGTTCGGTGTTTGCACACTCTCACAGAAGAGCACTTTTCCACGCTGACCCTCTATGGCATGGCAACTGTTTGTAGAAGTCTTTGTAATTAGCAGACTTATTAAACCCCTGGGTGCTCACCAGGTCTCTTCTCACACTAATTAGGATACCTAACTGGCATTGGTTGCCTTAAATGCATATTTATTCTTGTCCACAAGCATAATTATTCTTGGCTTTTTTTCCCCCCACCCAACACGTATAAGAATACAAAAACACACATTAAAGAAGCCAATTACTTTAGAAATTTTATGAAATTTGAATTCCCACTTTGAAAATTATGTTAAAGGCAGTGAAGAGTTTAAAAAAAAATTATGTTGTGCTCATGTGCATGGCTATTCACAGAATTACACCTCTCCCCACCTGTTTTGCACTTTCCTCTCTGACGGTACCATCTGGCACTTTTATGCCAGAACTTTTAAAAACAAAACTGCCACTGTCACAAGGAGTCATACACAACACACATGAGAGGATAGAAAACATTCCCCCTTTCCAGCAGGGATGTGCTCTGTTTCCCGTTCTCCTCCAAGCCGCTTGCTCCCTGGGTTAGGTACTGCTGTGCACCCAGGACCCCTGTGGTTCTCCTCCTTGACATTCTGTAATACGTGGACCTGCAGCAAGAGAGGCTCAACCCTGTCTGCCCTCTGGGACACAAGTGCTGCGTTCTACTTAATCCCGGCAGTAATCAAAGGCGTTATCTCTATCCCACTTAGTACCTATTCCTGTGATATGCCTACTGTTAGAAGTGTCTATGACGACTGGGGTCTTAAAGACTTACGTATTAGTGAAAGGTTCATAGCTTGCAAGTAGAGGACACTGATTCTCCTCTCTTCATGCCAAAGGAAATTCATTGGAACGATTTTGGAATTTCTCAGGGACTCAAAAGGGGAACAGAAGAGCCAAATAGTAGGAGAGCGGAAACCAGGAGCCTGTTGTAGAACCTGCATAGCCTGTGGGGGACCTTCTTCTCGGGTACAGCCAGCTTCGAAGACTCCTAGCTCTGCCTCCCAAGTCCAAATGTCACGGGTCTAGGGGGAGACATCGATCAGCCCAACTTGGATCACAAGTCGACCCCTGGACCAGTCAGCTGTGGCGGGGACAGAGGTGGATCCAGGTTTTGTGGGGACCAAAACAATACCATTTGCAGAGCCCTCTTTAAGAACAAGACTTAAAGCACCAAATCCAATGACATGACATTCTGAAGAAATCTGGGCAGAAGAAACCACAAATAGAACGTGCCTATGGCCACTCCAAAGAGGGGAAGTGAGACAGAAGAAAAACTGAAGTGGGAAGAGCCTGTGGTCTTAAATGATTGTGATTGAAATGTCTTTCCTTTGCATAGTTTAGAAAAACATTTGACCAGTTGATATGAACACATGGTTGGTTCCTCTCCTCAGACTTTGGAAGGAACTCATGCAAGTGAGGGGCACTGAAGCTTAGTCATTATTTTCACGGAAGGAGCAGTCTCTTTTTTTAAAGACGGGGGCTTTGGTGGTAACTGTAGGAAGAGGACCATTTCTCAGAGAAGGAAGATGCTGGGAATACAGAATGACCACTGCACCTTGACCTCTCCAACAGTCATCTCCTGCTGCTGCAGGTTCCTGAACACCTTTTATCATCAGGCCTTTTGCCGCAAATCCCCAGGTGGCGTCCAATTCTGAGGAGCTCTGCTGCACTTCAGGGGGGCTGTGTTGACCTCTTATGCCTCGACCAGAGCAAGCCTCAATGGCCCACACCCTCCGTCTTTCTACAGCTGCCATCTGGCATCGTCTTTGGTCATCCAATGTGAGGGGGTTTTTCTCCCAGGCATGGAGGTACCTGGAGCTTCTCTCGGACACATGGGAGTGACAGAGAGGAGTTTCACAGAACAGTTCAAAAGGAAATGGGTCAAACTCAATGAAAGTACACTGAAGATTTCGTATTTCATTTTACGTAAATTTAATCTCAAAAGAAAAATAAACTAAAAAAAGAAGGAACAGAGGAGGAAAGGGAAGCAAGCAAGCCAAGAAAGGAAGTGGCTGAAAGAGCCAGGGAAATCCCCAAAAGGAATTCTGTGTGGGAGCAAGGGCTTTCCGTCTTTCCCTTCCTTGCTCTAGGGATGGCTTGGGCATCCCTGACTCATAACCGTTCTTCTGCAAGGATGGGAGGTGGTCAGACAGGAAACGCCGAGCTTCCATTGGAGGTCAGGATTTGTAGCTAATGCTGACCTCTCACAGCAGCTAATGGAACTGTAAATTTAGGTGCTGTTCAGAATACTTATTAAATACTATTACTATTTATCCCTCCAAATAAACAAGCAAAATACACTCACATAATAGGGAGGACGTGACAGTTTTCTTGATGTAAGTTATGATTGGTTTTTGGGTTTTACTTGACATTCAGTTAACGTTTGTTGCATATTTCCTCTGCCACGCATCATGTGAGTCATTTTGGTACACGTTACTTCATTCTCCTTCACAAAATTATCATCCTCGTTTTTGCAAATGAAAACCCTGAGGCCAGAGCAATAAAGTAACTTGTAAAGTGTATACCTTTTAAGAGTCTGAACTTGATCACGTCTTTTAATGTCAAAGCCAAAGCTCTTTTTCTTTCATCATGCTGCCCAGCTTATAATTTTGTACTTGTACGTTTTTGTAAAAATGTATGAACATACACCAAATCAGTACACGTGACTACATCTTCTTCATAAACACAATCAAATTATATAATTAACGATCACCTTTTTCGCCCTTTTCTTTAAGTGAAGGAAAAACATAACGGCCCTGTATTTTGGAGAAGCAAAGAGACTAGAAGTCTGAATAAATCCTCTCTCAGGTAAGATTTTGTTTGGAATATGTTTTTAACTTGCTGACCAAAACTTATTTTCTATTTCTATTTCTTGGTTTTTTTAAGTGCTTTTTCCTCTACTAATGGCTTTGGACTGAGTTCTGCTTATCTCATATACGTAGTAATGAAGAAGGTAATTTAAGAGAACTTGCTTTAAATTCAAATCCGGTTAACTAGTAAAGTATAATTTTTCTAATTTCAACAGAATATATATAAATGTCACAAAATAAATAATTAAAATTAAATTCATAAACATTTATTGAGCTCTGGTTCTGTGTAATGAATACAAGATAAGTACAGCATAGCTCCTATCTTTGCAAAGCTGATTCTAACCAGGATCTATGACATTTGCGTGAATCAAAATAATACAAAGTACACATACTACGTAAATGAGTTCGAGCAAACTGTCAGAGAGATTCAAAGAGGGGAAGTATTATATTCAGATGTGGGGAAAAGTCAAGATGCCCAGTGACAGTTGGTAAAGGAATATTGCGCATGGAGATGGGAATATTACAGTTAGAGGGAAGAGTAGAAGCTACGATTGAGGCAGGAAAAAATGGAATATGTATTAGGAAAGGTACACAGTCTTGTGTGATTTAAAAATAGAGCATGATTATTAGATATAAGGTTTGCAGGTAAAATTTCGCTCATATTGTAGAAGTTTTTGAAAATCCAGATGAAGATTTTCCATACCATTTCATAGATAGGAGAAGACTGTTGAAAGTTTGGAGCAGGAGAAGAATACGATAAAAAAAATCACTATTACAGAAAATAACCTGACCATTGTACTTACCGGGGACGGAAGCAGGGAGAGACCAAAGATCGGTGGGAAGTAATGAGATTCTGTATTTGGGCTAGTGGTAGTGAGAATGAAGAAAAAGGGAGGGATGGGGAAGAGATTTCAGAGGTAGAATCCACAAGACTGTCAATGGACTGAACAGGAGAGAGATGCAGAGAGAGAAAGCACTGCGGTTTCACGCGGAGGTGACTGGAAGGCGCAGGACGGAGCAAGCCCGATACTGGGTTAGGCAGGTGAAGCCTGAAGTCCTATTGGGCTTGGCCTGGCAGTGAAGTTCATCGGGCAATTGAAATTTCAGTCTGTACGATGGGAAAGAAGTCTGGGTATAGATTTAAAAAGGAGTTTCCTCAGCTGCACAACTCAAAATACGATTGTTATACACTTTAAGTATCTAGCCATTAGAAGGCGGAGGGAAGCATAGGATTCTAAGAGCTGCGAGTCAAGAGATACATCGGCATGGGGAATATAATGTGGGTTAGAGCCCTGAAAAACAGGTCATGGCACGGGGGAAATAGCCAGCTTAGGAAAACACTGCAAAATGCTGCAAAGGGAAGGTGAACTCCTCAGTGAGGAGTATCCACGAGCCTGTGTACCATGCTGTGCAGGAACTGAGGATGCCCAGAAGGGGCCTTTGCCCCCTGCACTTCCTCTTACCCTCCCCTCTTCTCCCTGTTTGGTCAAGAGTATCTACAGGCCTCTTCTAAATCTAAATGCCAGTATTACAAAACTTCCTTTCACACCCAAAACAGTTGTTGTTGTTTAGGAAGATTCTTGTTTCTATTGGGAACACACCATCAATTTGCTTTGCCCAATTTTAACTTTACAACCGACTATGTTAGGAAAAAAGATGGATGGAAAGTGGGCTACAATATCTGTGATTTTCTTAAAGGTTTTTAGAGTTTAAAGAGTTAGCTTTAAAAATGGTCCCTGTGTTCCTGTCAGGGTCCTCAAGGCTTTGGAGGTTCCAATTATACGTATTTGAAACCGCAACATCAGAAACACTTGCTGGCTAAGATAGGGTCTGACTGGTGGGAGCTCTGTTTCCTGTTGCCAACCACAGCTCAGGATGCACACTGAGACCCCTTTAAAACGCTGGTATTGGGGGAGGGACCGGCAGCCTGTAGAACTGAATTCCTTCCACTAGGGTTTCTCAATGGGGTGCTATTGGCATTTTGTGTGGGACCCTTCCTTGCTGTGCAGAATGGTCCCACAGTGTGGGACTTGAGCTTCTCTGGCTCTGGCGCACTGAATACTCCCAGTAACACACCCCATTTATCCTGGCAACTGAGAAACAGCACCATGCATTTCCAGTGAAACCACCCCTGCTGTTTCTAGCTGTGGAGGCACTTGACAAGCTCGTTTGCATTTCCCATCCTCTGCTCTTTCCTCTTCTCTGTGCACTCCTCTCTCCCACCTTCCCTAGTAAGCATCCTTGCTTTCCCTATAGAATTCTGCACTTGGGTTTTTATTGACACCACAGTGTGATAACTTAATAGTACATATTTAAAGTGATATCCCCCTTCACTAGCATTTCCATTTTAACAGTCATCAAAGCCAGAAGCAAGAAAAACTCTCTTAGAATTTTGTTTTAACAGTTTTTGAGGTATCATTGACAGACTACACTGCAATATTTAAGGTGCACAATTTGATGCATTTTTTCATATGTTTACATTCATGAAACCATCCCCACCATCAATTATCTATCACTACCTCCCTACACCACGGCTTGGAAACTCTTCCAAGGCCGTAAGCTGGGGCAATCATTAGTTCCCACTTTGTTTCTTCCCACCTCCCAGAGCTTACTGTCTTCTGCTGTCTGATGTCCAATGCCTTAAAAGCTGGTTTTGTTTTTTTCATATATTTTTCCAGTGTTTGTTGTTTTGGGTGGGAGGAAGAGGGAGTCCTCATTACTCCATCGTGGCCTGAAGCAGAAGAAAACTAGTAGAATTTTAAGCTTATATCAGTATATCTGGTTTGGTATCAGATCCTTCCTGGAGCCAGTGATGGTTCCAGAATTTCTGTAACAGAGATTCCATGAAAGAGGGCAACAAAACGGGGAATTAGGGACTTCATTTACTTAGAACATACGCTTATTTGGAGTGGCGTGAAACTCTTTGTTTTGGTAGATGCAAAGGCACTGCTTTTACGTAGTGTATATATGTATGTATTTTTGGTGGGGGTGGGGGTAGGAGGCTGTGACTGGAGATCCTGGGGCATCAGGGGCACTAAAGCCTCTTCCCTTGGCCTCTGCCTTTGGAAGCCTGCTGTTTTAGGCAAACGCAACTCACCAACTCCAGTTCCAGACAAGGATAACAAAGATAATCCTGAAGCTCAGAAGGACACGAATTATCAAAGGTTCACATACGCCTACTATTTGGCCTTTTACAAGAAGATGAAACCACACTTTTAGAAAACTTTCTTAACAAAGTATCCAAAACAAGATTAGAGGGTCAATTCAACAGGAGAACTCATTTCCCCCAGCACTCCTGCCGTTTGAGGATAGACTGTCTGTGGGACTTGAACTTGCTGGAATAAGCCAGATTCTGGGATACTGTTGCTGCTTCCTAATGTGTTACTGCTTTGAGAGTAGTTTATGCTCTTAACACGTGCTGGCTGGGCCATCTGAGGAGACAGCCCAAAGCATCTGGAGTGTGGGAATAAAGCCAACGTGGCATAACGGCAAAAATCCATGGTTTTTTCAAGCTTGGCCTTGTATCAGAATCTCTCAAGGGCTCACGGAGAGTTCAGACTCCTGAGAAATACCCCAGACTACTGAATCCTAAACTTTAGGGATGGGACTCAGCAATCGGGTTTTTGTTGCTCCCTAGATGATTCTGTTGGCTAGTTACCACAGTTGAGGAATTCCTGGGCTAGGTAATCAGTTTACTGCTGGATTATTAAACTCCTGAGCTCTAAACCCATAATATGTCTCTAATCCATCAACTTTCCTCTGTCTCCACTGCCAATACCCCAGTACAAGCCACCATCATCTCCCACCTGGGCTTGCAATACCTTTAACTACCCTCCTCACCTCTGTTCTCGGTATCTGCTATAATCTGAATGTTGGTGCTCCCCACAAATTCATATGCTGAAATTCTAACCCCCGAAGGTGATGGTATTAAGAGGTGGGGCCTTGGGCGGGTACTTTAATCATGAAGGTGGAGCCCTCATGGATGGGATCAGTGCCCTCATGAAAGAGGCTCCAGAGAGATCACTCGCTCCCACCACCACACAAGGACACAGTGAGAAGGTGCTGACTCCGAACAGGAAGAGGTTCCTCACCAGAAGGTAACCATGATCTTGGACTTCTCAGCCTCCAGAACTGTGAGGGGTACACTTTCTGTTGTATATGTGACCCCATCTATGGCGTTGTTACAGCAGCTCACACAGGTTAAGGCAGTATCTCTCTGCCCCCTCCTGAAACCCGTTATCCACCCTAAAGCCAAAGGGATCTTTTCCAAATGTCCCTTTCTTGCTTAAAATCTTTCAGCGGTATTACAGTGCACAGAAAATAAAACTATTTACATGTCTAGACAACCATGCAGGGTATGGCCTTTGCTTACCTCTCCAGCTTCATCTCAGGTCACTGCACCCCTTGCTCACGGTACTGAATGCAGCACCTCGAGCTTCTCCCAGCTCGGGGCCTCTGCACCTTCTTTCCCCTCTTAACGCTGCTTTTTATACGTGGCTCACTTTCATCCTTCAGGTCTTAGCTTGCTTGCCCAGTCTACCGTATACCACCCTCCCACAGACACACACAAGGTTTCCTTAGCAGAGTACTCTATTTCATAGCACTTTCATAAACTATAAGCACATGTTTATTGTCTGTCTTCCCACTAGAATGGAAGCTACATGGAGGCAGGGACCTTGGTATTCTTGCACACTGGATATATTTCTAGTGCTTAGCCCAGTACTGGTACATACTAGGTGCTTATATTTCTTGAATGATTACTCATGTTCTTTATAACCTAGCCTGACTTGCATTATATGGACTTTGGGGAGCATGATTTAATCTAAATCTATGTAATAACACACCATGATTTGAAGGGGTTGATGTACTTCCATTGCTGCCCTGAGTGCTAATAAGTGATTAGCTTCTGGAAGGAGGGGCTCAGCCTTGTAGCAGGGCACTAAGTGACAGTCCTAACATGGCCTTCATAACTGGTAGGACTGAGAGAGAGGCAGTGCTGGTGACAGCCGTCTACATGTTCTCAGACTCCTCAGTCTCCATTACACATGTTGGCATGTAATGCCCCAGATTTTCTAGACCACTCTGGTAGTCTCATTATTTCCTTCCAAGTTAGAAAAACAAAAGAGATTTCTGATTAGTTTTTGCAATAATTGTCTTAGGTTATTGTGGGAGTTTGAACTGTTAAAAGTGGCATAAGTCCAACTTAGGTTAAAAGAGGCAACTCATGTAATTCAACATTCATTCAACAAATGGATATAAATATAAACACAAATACAGATACAAAAGTAGATCTATCTATCTATCTATCTATCTATCTATCTATCTATCTAATCTGGCATATTCTAATTGCTGGGCTCTGTGTTCGATTTTTGATGAGCAATGGTGAGCAAAATCTGTAAGTCAGAAACTGTACCACAGGAGTGTAGGGATAGTAAGAATGAAGTAGGGATTTAGGCATAGCTAGAACTTTGCCTCTTCTGATGTTTGTGGATAGGCTTCATTTTCTCTCACTGAATACAGTGTCCTCCGCGGGGTTGTGAAGTCACCCACTGTCTTAAATTCACTTTTTACAGCTCCCACCACCAGAAAAAGGGTAACTCACACACTTTCTTGCATCAAATTTAAAAATCCTGGGACGTATTTTTAATGCCTACCTGGAATTAATGATTCACTGCTGAAAAAGTATCCACCATAGCCAAGAGGTCAGGGTCTTTAAAAACCTGGCAGCTTCTGTGTTCTCCATGTGTGGAGGGGAGGAGTAATTTCCAAATAAAAGGGGTGAGGAGGGAACTAGGTTTACTACCGCATAGTTTTCTAGCAATGTCATCTCTATAATTAAACATTTAACTCGGAAAAGTGTAAACACTTTTTTCTGCTGGGTAGAAAACACTAATTAGAGAACTACAAAATGTTATCATGTATAGAGCTTTGAAACACCTCCAGGTGTAAAGTTTTAGGCCTAATTATGAGAAGCTGCAGGTCATAAGAAGAATGCAGTTATCTTGGGACATCGGACTTACATAAGTATGACTACTTTTCAGGGTAATAGTAAACAACAGGCCTTTTAACACCTAAGGGATAGAAAACAGACTAGTGATCTCTGATAATGAGATTCAGTACTCAGGTTTGTCTACTACAAGACCCAGTCTTATTTTCGGGGAAACACGGTATCTGTAGTGTAGCTCTTCATTAGTGGATAGCTCCCTGTACTCACATGCATTTTACAGAAGAAAACCCAAGTAGATAACTCACCAAAATGTTCTTTTAGGAAAAGTGCATTGTGACCTACTTAAGATTTCTCTAAGGCTAGGGGAGAAAAGACTGCCTATTGCTTGTGAGTGTAAAGAAACAGAGGGAGATTGAGATAAATAGAACATTTTTATAGTACTGGCACAGAGGAAGATTTATACAAATGTAATTTGGTTCACCTTGACTAATCCAAGAGCAAAAGAGACAGTTATAATGCTTAGCTCTACTAGGCTCAGACCCACTAGGGGGGATTTTTGATCTGAGTTTACATTTATCTATAGCCTCTACTGATAACTTAGCTAGTGAAAATTTAAAAGCAGATTTTTCTAACCACAGTGCATGGCAAGTAGAGGGATGAGCTTCTGGAGAAACTGAACTGTTTAATAAACAGAATCAGAGCTAACCAGCTTGGCATCCCTATGAAATGAGAATGTGCTGTACTTAATTGTACATCATTATCAAAATACAACAGGAAAAAAAACACCCAAGAAGGTGAACCTTATATTTTCCTCTAAGAAAGTAGAAAAAGGGAGTTGTGTTATTCCTCTCTGCATAGTAGATAAATATGCCTATAGCCACCCTGGCTGAGTTCAAATCCTGACCCTGCCTTGGGCTGTTTAATCTTCCCAGGCTTCGCTCTTAATGGGAGGGGTAGGCTCAGAATAGTACCTGTCCCACAGGGATGACACATAGGGCTAAAGCAGGTACAGCTGAAGTGCTTAATCTGTATGTGGCACTTAGTGAGTCCTTATTAAAACTTAGCTCTTTTGTTACTTTTGGTTATCAGTAAGTCAGTCACTGAGCAATAATCTATCCATCATCCTCATAATCCGTGATCAAACCTTGGGACAGAATAACTTTCCTTTTTTCTACTCTACCTCTACCTCTTTTCTACCTTGTTTCCCCGAAAATAAGATGTAGCTGGACCATCAGCTCTAATGCGTCTATTAGAGCAAAAGTTAATGTAAGACCCGGTCTGATATTATATATTATATTATATTTATTATATTATATTATATTATATCCAGTCTTATATTAAGCAGTTGATTGTCTGATTTAAAAAAAAAAAAATCAACGTTGTCCATAGAATTAAACAAGGCTTAAAGCCAACAACAGCTATAAATTTTCCTCTAAAATACGATTTAGCTGAGTCACATGTATTTTTACATGCATTGTCATTCCGTTTTAAATATCTCTTAAATGTTTTTATTATTTTCAGCAGTTTGATTATGACATGCCTGGTGAGGAATTCTTTGAGTTTATCTTGTTTGGGATTCACTGAGTTTCTACAATCTGTAAGCTTATATCTTTTGCCAAATTTGGAGTTTTCAGTCACTATTCTTTCAAATGCTATTAATGCAATACACTCTCTCCTCTCCTTCTAGGACTCGGAAGACATGAATATTAGACATTTTCATATTGTCACACAGGCTCCTAATATCCTTTTCATTTTTTTCCTTCAACCTTTATTCTCTATGTTGTTTAGATTGGATAATTTCTATTTATCTATCTTCGAATTTAATGACTGTTTCCTCTGTCATCTCAATTCTGCTTATTGAGCCCATTTAGTGAATTTAAAAAATTTGTTATTGTAATGTATTTTTCCTCTTAAAATTTCCGTTTGGTCCCTTTCTGTATCTTCTGTTTCTGGTGAGACTTTATATCTTTCCATTTGTTTCAAAGGGGCTCACTCTTATTTATTGGAGCATGGTTAAATGGCTACCTTAAAGTCTTTGTCTGATAACCTCAATATCTTTGTCATCTCAGTATTTATATCTGTTCATTGTCTTTTTCTTCATAAGATATTGAGAACGTCCTGGCTCTTCAAATATCAAGTAATTTTGGATTGCCTCTGGGACATTTGGAATATTACGTTATGTGACTCTGGGTCACATGACCATGAAGAGTCTGGTACGGTCTCTGCCAGCCTCTCAGTTATGCTTATATATCTGAGAATTATTTTCTAACTTTGAATTCTTCCATATAGTGTTGTTTATATTTCACTAATTCTACTTAGCAGCATCTTCATGTGGAATTTTTTATTCAATAGAGCTCAAATTCTATATTTTGAGACCTAGGTCTATATGACTTCTTATGGAAGAATCATTGTCTCTATTGTTCTGCTTGTTTCTTCTATTTTAGCATATTAATCCGATTGTCTATTTCAACCCTATAGGTTTTTAGCTCTCCATGAAAACTAAACTCTCCAGTTTCACATGTCATATTCATAAGAACTTTTCTTATTCTTTTTAAGAATTTCTTAAATCAAATAATCATTTTTTTCTAATTTACTATTCTTTCATAGAGTCAGTATGTTAGCATATATGTAGTTTTTATTTTTAGCTGAACTTCAGCCTAAAAGGTTTTTCTGAAGCTGTTCAATTCTGCCTGTTACTTTTAGGACTGTGACTTTCAAAAAATTTTTTGAATAGTTTCAGGTGTAACAATGTAATAGTTAGACATTCACACCCCTCACAAAGTGATAACCCCCCACCCCCCATCTACTACCCCTCTGACATCTAATATAGCTGTTACAATTCCACTGACTCTATTCCCTATGCTGTACTCCACATCCTGTGTGGACTGTGACTTTTAATTTGACATTTTCAGCATCAAGGTGTTTATTTGTCTTGATGCAGAGGGAAAAGGAGAAATATGATTTGTGCATACTTTGGTTTTGGAGTTCTCTTTCCCACTTCCCTCATCCCTTTCTCCTTTGTGGCTGGTTTCTCCCTAGAGATACAAAATCAGCTCATTAGAAATACTCTTAACTTATAGCAACTTAGTCCTATAAATATGAAGTTGGCACATATGCAAATTCAAGGTTCTAGAATTCTTGCTTAGTAGTGAACTATTGCTCTTTAATCAGACTAGTAATGGAGGGTATTATTGAATTTCAAATGAAGAATACTGTTTAGTTTTATGAGTTGGCTTGCTCAACTGGTGAAGCTATAATGACCACAGCACTTTATCTTATACTGCCAAAAAGGTAATCCTTTTTAGAAACCCTTTTTAACTCTCTAAAATAATAGGTTTTTCATACAACTGAGTAAATAACAGTAGATTTAAGTGCGGCTTTCTGTAACCATCTGAAATTATTTTGCTGAACTTTCACAGGGAACATGTTGTGCCTAAAATGAACAGTGTACCAATTTCATAACATCGTCTAACATAATCTACCCACTGGTTATTTAACTCTCTTCAATTTCCATAGAGAAAATGTTAGAAAATATTACCTGCAAGAATAAAGAAAAGCTGTCACTTTAAAGAGGAATGGAGTATGTATCATCCATGTTGGTGCTAGACATATTCATTTATCTGAAAATCCTACTGTGAGCATCTTATATTCTTAGATATTTTGATAACACTGTTATATAATAGTAGAATCCTATGAAGAAATAGGGTAATATAAGATAATTATGACTATCTAAGGGGATGTATGTAACTTGGATGAAGGAACTGGTGTGACCATTTGTGTGTATGTGTGCGAGTGTGCATGCACACACGTACACACACACAAAGTCAGTAGGGGAGGGTTGGAACTCAGCATAGTTCATAGCAATGTACAGATAATGAATGAATTTTATACCTGTTTAAAATTAATTTAGGAACTAATAAAAACAAACTGGCATTCCACTTTAATGGCAGTTCCAATCTTGTAAGGGAGACAAAGATACTTTCATATAAAATGCTAAACCAGCAATTTAAAGTAATACAGGATAATATTAATTTTTAGCACCTTTTGAGGGTTGCTAGTGTTAGAAACACATTGCATGTATTTTCTAATTTAATCCTCACAGAAACTCTATGAAATTGGTACTATTACTGTTCCTACTTTAAAATTAGGAAATTGAGGCTTGGATCAACCAAAATCACATAACCCCTTGAGTGGTACAGCCAGAATTGGAACTTCGATCTCATCGTACTCTATAACTTCATAACTCTGTAACTTGGTTCCTTGTGTAGCAGAGTAGAAATGGGTCATGATGAGTTGCAAAGAACAGAAAGGTAAAGGATGGGACACAGGATTGATCCGGAAAAAAGAAGTGCTGATACTATTGAAAAAAATCAGAAGAGTATTAGCAAGAGATGAATCAAGACAGCATTTAAAAAATCTCTCTTCATATCTCCACATGAATTGTTTTTGCTTTATTAAATCCATTAGAAATACATAATGAAAGAACAATCAGATGAAAGAACAATCAGGTTTCAACACTAGAATGAAAAGTCCTTTCGGTGGAAATATTGGGCTTCGTGAAGGACAGGCACAATGCTTTAGATATAAAAAGTGCTTCTTTAAATGACATTAGGTAGAATTTTATTTCTGAAAGCAGAAAAATATGCTAAAGAATTGTGTCATATCTCATACCCTAGGTCAGTGGATAAACAAGTCCATCACTCTTAACAAGCATCCCTTCTATGTGAATGTATTTACTTTCAGAGTTGTAAACTGCTGCAATTGGGCCATTGGTTTCTCTTTGGTCCTTACTATTGAATTCTGCATACCATGTTTAATACTAAATTTTACCTGACAGGTACCACCGAGAGAGCAGCACACCATCCAAGGACTCGACTCTCTATCCTCCTTCAGACCTCAAGGCCCGCTCCCTTCTTGGCCAAAGTGCCTTTCGACCCTTACCTACCCCCTCTAGGAGGAGCTGTCAGTCCACATCAGCCTCTGGCAAGGTTGTCAGTGTGCCATCTTGCACGACAAACACAAAAGAACCCGAGGGACTTCCAGATCACAAAGGCTCTCTAAGTGAAATCCCTTTCAAGTGCAGTGAGAACGGAAATGAGGTTTACTTAGGAAATTCCTCGCTGGCCTCCCTTTTACAGCGCCAAGCAAACCGAGAGAAAAAGGAGTCAGAACTTCATTTGTACACTATTTCCACAACCTCATCAATATTTCTGCACTTAAAGAGTTCATGGAACAATTACATCATAGTAAGTGTCCTCATAAGTTAACCTTGACTTGAGTATTATCTTTTAGGGTAGCGTTCCCCTGCTCTACCTCCCCATTTTGGAAATTTTGCCTTGGAATTTAATAATCTTGTGAAGGACAAAACACACTGGACAATAAGGAACTGATTTTATTCAGGCTATTACAATAGGGAAAATCCTCACTGATGGGGAGTATCGTAAAGAAAAGGAGATAGACCTGGGTGTTATAGAGGCAGGTAAATGAGGGAGTCGTCAGTGAGTCTCACGAAAATCAGAAGGACAGAGACAGGTCTTATCTTAGGATATTTATGAGCAAGGTGGTCTTTTGTAGTCAGCTCGGGTGATCCCTCAACCACTGCTATTTTGAGAGAGCACAGAGCTCAGATAAAGTCCAACACTGTCAGTATGTTTCTCTGTGTCTTAGTGCACAGTTGAAAGTAGGTTGATGAGAGTCATTGCCATAGAATCAGATAATTTTAACGAAGTCACCTGGTCTGAGTCACTTACTTTATAAATAAAAATAAGTAATTTATTCAAAGAGTAATATGATCCTTTTCAGTTATCTTCAGTGATGTGTACTTGTATTATCTTTTTTTTAAGATTTTTTTTTATTGGGGAAGGGGAACAGGACTTTATTGGGGAACAGTGTGTACTTCTAGGACTCTTTCTCCAAGTCAAGTTGTTGTCCCTTCAATCCCAGTTGTGGAGGGTGCCGTTCAGCTTCAAGTTGTTGTCCCTTCAGTCTCAGATGTAGAGGGCACAGCTCAGCTCCAGGTCCAGTTGCCGTTGCCAATTGCAGGGGGCGCAGCCCACCATCCCTTGTGGGAGTCGAACCGGCAACCTTGTGGTTGAGAGGACACGCTCCAACCAACTGAGCCATCCGGGAGCTCAGTGGCAGCTCAGCTCAAGGTGCTGTGTTCAATCTTAGTTGCAGGGGAAACAGCCCACCATCCCTTGTGGGACTTGAGGAATTGAACTGGCAGCCTTGTGGTTGAGAGCCCACTGGCCCATGTGGGAATCGAACTGGCAGCCTTCGGAGTTAGGAGCACGGAGCTCCAACCGCCTATGCCACCGGGTTGGCCCCTTGTATTATCTTTTAACATAAGAATATTAAGAAATATGAAAAGCTCTTTTCACTCAGAAGAAGCTAGAAAGCAGGGGGTTTTATAAATGGCTTAAATTTATAAAACATTGCAAGACAACTCTAATTTTTTTCTCAGTGCAGTTAGAATGTTTAATGTTTACAATAAATGTTAAATATTTAAAATTTCTCTCTAAATTTTTAAACAGCTTTCTCTAAATTAAGAATGTAAATGAATCATAAATAGAAGGAAAACCCTGGTCCATCAAAAGAAGGCCTCATATGTTCTAATAGAAAAACCAACACTTAATTGGCTTAAAAAATCTATCTAAATATATCAGAATAACTGTACTTCCCTGATTTGACAAACTCTTAGTTTTAAATACTACTTTTAAATTTTGCAGCAGAGGCATGGTTGGGGCAAGTCAGAAAAGCCAACATAATGAAAACAATGACAACAACTAACATGTATTGTTATTATCCAGTAGGAATGATTCTTATGCTTTCTGTATATTATTAACAAATTTAATCTGCACAACAACCCAATGAAGTAGGATTTATTCTCATTTTATAGATGAGGAAATTAAGGCATCGAGAAATTAAATGATACATGCAAGTTTACACAAGTCTAGAGCTGGGATTTGAACCCATATAATCTGATTTGTTTTTCTATGATCACTGAAACAAATGTGGCTGGGGGGTTATCTTTATGAGTTGGTAGATGCTATCATTAAAAATAATGTCCTATACCTTGAAAGATGGAAAATAAGCAAATATTTCATACATATATGACAAATCAGGTTAGCATTCATTTTTCTAAGACTAAGACATTAATTCAATATAAACATTTAAAAGTTGTAACTGTTTGGGGCCGGCCCAGTGGCTCAGGCGGTTAGAGCTTGTGCTCCTAACTCCCGAAGGCTGCCGGTTCGATTCCCACATGGGCCAGTGGGCTCTCAACCACAAGGTTGCCAGTTCAAGTCCTCGAGTCCCGCAAGGGATGGTGGGCTCTACCCCCTGCAACTAAAATTGAACACGGCACCTTGAGCTGAGCTGCCACTGAGCTCCCGGATGGCTCAGTTGGTTGGAGCGTGTCCTCTCAACCACAAGGTTGCCAGTTCGACTCCCACAAGGGATGGTGGGCTGCGCCCCCTGCAACTAGCAACGGCAACTGGAGCTGAAATGCGCCCTCCAAAGATTGAAAGGACAACAACTTGACTTGGAAAAAAAAAAGTCCTGGAAGTACACACTGTTCCCCAATAAAGTCCTGTACCCCTTTCCCAATAAAAAATCTTAAAAAAGAAAAAAAAGTTGTAACTATTTGTGACATTGTTGAATTATTTTATCAGGTTGGTCTCCTTTGGTTAGTCTTAGTGATGCCTTCATAAGTTTTAGGAAATTGAAAAAATAATCACTTCCTAAATCAGTCAGACTTGTTTTGGTTAACTGATCTCTTGTACTTTGAGATCTAGGATGATCTTTCATGTTCAGGAAGGGAAGTGTTCTTGGGAAAAGGAATTGGACATCTTAACTCTCTCTATATTTTTAGTTAAAATTAACATAAGCCATCCAATTAGAAATTAACACTCTAATTTTGGATTTTAAGGGGTTTTAAAGAGGTGAGTCGCCTTCAGGAACCCATTTTATTTGTAACTTTCACCAAAAGAAATTACATCTGGGTTGTTTAGCATCTCAAATTCTACAAAGATGAAATGTGGCAATTCTTTGTCCTTTATATGTTGTGAAGAGAGCTACCAGAAAGCTGAAGAATTAAGGGATATCCTTAAATCCCCAAATTAAAATTCTAGGTTTAAGGCAAGCATAAACATTTGGAAAGGGATAAAAGGCAGTTTTTTTGTTTGTTTGTTTGTTTAACTTAGAGCAATGACAAAGTAGTAAGAAAAAGCATGTGAGTGGGTGATGATGGGGAAAATACCCTACTCACTACTCTGTTACTAAGGAATAAGGTAGGGGTGAGCTTGTTTGGAGTTGTAAATTAGCAACATTTCAGAAATTCCTCCTGACCTGTGTGTTAAATCTCAATATTAATAAAAGATTATTTATAGAACTTGCTGAACATGACATGATCATTTGTTTTGAGGACCCAGAATGAATGGGAAATGGCAACACTAAAGATCTGAGGAAAAACTAACCTCATTAATGAGGGAATAGTTCAACTATTGTATATCTATGGTACAGAATACTAGGAAATCATCAAAAAGATTGAAGTAAATCTATGTACACAGACACAAAAAACTGTCTACTGTGTATTAAGTGGGAAAAAAAGTTCCAGATTAATATATGTGATATAATTTAGCTAGTATTAAAAATATATGAAAAATATATCATCTAATATGTAAATGTTATAAATGTGTATGTTATAATTAGTATGTTTTATATACCTAAAAAGATATAAACCAAACTGATAATAGTAAAGTACTTTGAATAGTGGGATGGAAAAGGTAGGGAGAGACAGGGAACTTTTATTTTTTTACTTTATGCATTTGTGTACTTTTTGATTTTTATAGACAATTTTATTTTACAATGAGCAAATATGCTTTAAACAACTATATAAGGAAATTCCCTGTGGTATTATCAAACCCTGGAATGAGTTACAACAAATCAGGCACTATAGAAGGGATTAAAGAATAGCTATATCTGTGATATTGATGAAAAGTAGAGAGAATTGATTTTCAAAAAAAACAAAAATCTAACTAGTCCCACTTTTTCCCCTTCTAGAAAGCTACTCTTTTACAAGACCCCCTGTATGTTAGTGAGCTGAGTCCTGCTACTGAAGGCCACAAACCATACAAGTAAGGAGTGGTGATGTGATAAAAACCCATGGTGGACTGTTCTCTCCTCTGTGCCTCTCCTAACTCTAGGTGTTTCTGACCATCACATTTATCCCTCTACCTCAACTCTCTGCCCTGAATTGTGGGCCTGCAGACACAATTGCCCACTGGATATCACCTCCTGTAGGCCTCACGGGAACCTCAAAGTCAGCACATTCAAAACACAACTCAGCATCTTCCTTCTGCAACCTGACCTTCCTCTTGTGTTTCTTAATATAGAGCACGATGTCCTTAGCCCCAGACCACCTAAGCCAGAGTCCTGGAGGTCACCTTGTCACCTTTACTTTGTCTTGCCCCTTCACCATTCCCCACATCCAGCCAATCACCACATGATTTATTGTGCTTCCTTAATATCCCCGGAGAACACGTATGTCTTTCCAGTGCCGTGTGCTCAGGCCGCATTATCTCTGTGCTGGGCTCCTACCGTGTTTTCCTAGCTGGACGCTTGGCCTCCTCCCGACCACACCCCATTACAACAGAGGACTCTTTCCAAACCACAAATCTTGATTATGTATCTCCTCCCTTCACACCTTTGAATGGCTCCCGTTGCCCTTAGGAGAAGGTTCTAAACTCTGTAGCAGCAGTTTTTTCCTTCCTCACCTATTGTGTCCTCCCCACTCCTGTCTTAAGCTCCTGACCCAAATGAACTCAACAGTTCTCAGAAAGCTCCATTTGTTTTTCCACTGGCCCTAACATGATGGCCCCTACTCTGGAATCCTACTCTCTATCTACTCTTCTCCCCCTTCATGAATAACTTCAACTCATCAAGTCTTCGTTTACTATCCCTTTTAAAAAAAATAATTTCTCAAAATTAATTTAAGAGCGGCCCCTCCATAACATGCTGTGCTTACACATCTTGTAGCACTTACCAGTCTGTATTACCGTATTTCCCCGAAAATAAGACCTAGCCAAACAATCAGCTCTAATGTGTCTTTTGGAGCAAACATTAATATAAGACCCGGTCTTATTTTAATATAAAATAAAGTCTTATCTAACATAATATAACATAAGGCTGGGTCTTATATTAATATTTGCTCCAAAAGACGCATCAGAGCTGATGGTCCGGCGAGGTCTTATTTTTGGGGAAACACGGTACGTGCTGCCCTATTATGCGGTGTGCTCCTGAAGGCAGGAACTGTACCTTGGTCACTGGTACATAGTAGGCTGCCAATAAGCCTTTATAGAATGGATAGGAACGAAGGAATGGGATAAGATACAAGCTGGAGCCAGGTCATAAAGGGCCTTATATCCGAGGTTAAGGAGTTTGGCTTTATCCAGATTTCATAGTTCTACTTTGTTCTTATCATAGTCAGCCTTATATTAAAGTAGTTACTTGTGATGTGACTATCTCTTCCAGCAGATTCTGAGCCACTAGAAGGCAAGAGTATGTCTTATTTTTATTTCTTATTTTCTTAGGAGGTTTAGAGAAAACACACCACTATGTTCCCCATGCTGTACTTTACATCTTGTGACTACATATATACATATATGTGTGTGTGTGTATATATATGTGTGTGTGTGTGTATACATGTATATATGTATTGAATGTCATCTATAATTAGAATATTTACACATATGAATATATGTATGTATATATATAAATTATAGTTGACATTCAATATTATTTTATATTAGTTTCCAATGTAAGAGTATGTCTTACTGCTTTTTGTATTTTCTTACTTAAAACTGTGCTTTGCACATAGAAAGCACTCAGTGAACTGACGGCGTCAACAGTTTTGATATTAAGTCATGGCCAAGTTTTGAGAGGTTTACAATAGGAATATATATTGGGGGTCATGTAAGTAAGCTAAGAACACATTAATTTTAAAAGTTGCATATTCAATCCCCACTAAAAGAACCAAAGTTCCTTGGAGGAATGACTGATTCTAGGTCTGGGGAAGGAAATAAACAAAAGGAGTCTGAAACAGCTGGTGCCAGAATGCAGTGACAGGGCCCTGAGTAAAGAACACAGGAGCCCCCATGAAGGGGCTCCTGATAGCTAAAGATAGGACAGTCTGAGTATCAGAACAAATAATGAACGAGAGGCTTGAAACACGAATATGTAAAAATTCAGAAGTACATAATGATGCATCGTTGAGAGAAAGTCCTCCCCACACCCCCTCACAGAAAGAAATAATAACGCATTGAACTCCACTGACACGTAAACACGGCACCAATTCCTTACTCTGCAAATCAGCAAACAAATGGCAAGACTTAAGCATTTATCTTGCCTTTCCTGCATAAACTGTAACCAGTTCAGGGTAACCAAGTAGCCCAGGTTGATGAGGGAAAATTCCATTTTACAGAATTCCAGCTAATGTATGTGGAAGGTTTCACAGAATTGGAAAATTACCATATTTGCAACTCCTAATGGAATACTAGATTCATGCAACAATCCTCAAGGGATGAAACCATTGGACAGAAAGGTGAAGTGCAACATCAAATGGAGGGATTATTTTGTAAATGACTAAACCCATTGATCAGTCTTAGCATCACTTACATGGGACAACCAGATCTTTGGGCCTTCGTATTTGATGTACTATGAAACGTACAGCACCACTTATGAAGTATCTTTCTTACAACTAAACTGGAATCTGACACTAACGAGTGGGTATGTCAGCCTTAAAAAGGAATGAAATTCTGACACATGTAACAACATAGATGAACCTTGAAGAAATTATGCGAAGTGAAATAAGCCAGTCACAAAAGGACAAATATTGTATGGTTCCACTTATATGAGGTGCCTAGAATAGGCAATTTTATAGAAACAGAAAGTAGAATGGAGGTTATCCGGGGCCAGGGGAGAAGGAAATGGGAGTTATTGTTTAATGGGCATAGAGTTTCTATTTAGGAAGATGAAAAAGTTTTGGAAATGGATAGTAGTGGTGGTTGCACAACATTGTGAATGCACTTAATGCCACTGAATTGTACACCTAAAAATGATCACAAAGGTAAATTTTATGTTATGTATATTTTATCTCAATTTTTAAAAAGGTAGGGGTGTATGTGTGTACAGGAATAGATGAAACAAGATTAGCAAAGTGTTGATAATTATTGAAGCTAGGTGATGAGTACATGGGATTTCTTACATAATTATCTTCATGTTTGTATATGTTTGAAAATTTCCACAGTAAAAGTTTTTAAAAGACTTAAGAAACATAACAAGCAAATACAATAAGTATCTTATATAGATATTGATTTTAACAAACCAAATATAAAAATACCTTTTCAAGGCAATAGAGGACATTTGAATATGTACTGGGTATTAGACAGTACCAAAGAAATATTGATACTTTTGTGGGGTGTGGTACTGATGATTTTGTAAGAAAATGTTTGTTTTATTTTGAGATGTGTTTTAAGGTATGTAGGGGTTAAATAACATGTTTGTGATTTCTTTTTTAAAAAGATGGCCATACAAATAGCTTAGCATTTACACCTGTTTTCATATGTTACTCTGTAAAAGTGTCAGTTTTAATTTTGGTGTTTATTTAAGGTTATTTTTAAGTTAATTGTATAATAAAATAGGCTCTAACTTTGAATATGTGTATCTTGAAATTTATCCCCGAAGGCAAGGAGAGTTCTGCCACTACCTAGACTCAGGAAAAGCGTATTTCTTGCAAAGTTAATTCTCAAAGGCAACACATTTAAAGTGCAGTGATTTAAAATGCACTCTGAGTGATTCAGTATATACACAAGACACCAAAAATGGTCTTTGCCTGCAAGGCACCTGCCGCTTAAAAGGAGTATATATTATTTGGGTTTTCAGATTAGAACTCTGCCACAAACGTGAGTTCTGTAACCTGACTGATGTGGACATATACACAGTGCTTCTGAGATAATGTATGAAAAGTGTTTTCCAGCTGCAAAGCACTATGCAAATAATAATTTATATAAAATGTCGGGAAAAATGAAAAAATATAGGAAAAATAGAACTTGTCATTAGGAGAAGCATCCTTCTTTCTACATTATTTGAGTAAATTTGTGTTTTTTAAAATACAGAATTATCTGCTAACATGAATATAAATTTTCCTCAAATTCCTCAATTGAATAATGAGTCTTCTGGCACTAGGCTTTTTCTTATTTAAATTAGTCAAAGGAAGTTTGTCATCTTTGTAAAATCAAACGTTCTCAGAATATTCAAAGAAACTGTGACTCTACATGACGTCTCCGGAGAAACAGAGACTCCTGAATCTATCTTGAGTTTATGATGTATATGAGAACTCAATTTATATGTGAATTGATTTTTAGTATGAAGAGAGTACTATGATTTTTCTGATGAAATTAATTTCAGCCTTTTTGAAAAAACAGTTCGGCATTACAATGTATTATCATAGGTGCCACAGGATAAAAAATGTTTGTTTCTAAGAATCTTAGCAAATTGCTGATTCCTAATGAGGAAAAGTGGAAAGCCAATTTGAAAATAATTCTGCTGATACGGTATTTTTTCTGAGCTTTTGCTTTTCTAAGCTCATTTCTACATTTCTGCTGTTTATGGAGTTCTCAGACAGTTAAGGGATCTTAGTTATTTTTTAAGTGAAATGTGGTAGTAAATAGAAGTGGATGTATAGGAAAGTGGGATCTCAACGCTCATTCCTACTTTATTTAGATATCATTTATCAAACACTTACTGCATACTAAGCACATGTAGTAACGTAAATATCAAAACAGCACAATGGGATAGGTACTAGCTTTACCCCCATTTTACAGATGAGGAAACTGAGGTAGAGACTAGTATGTTGCCCATGGTTATTACCCAGCTGAGCAGGGGCAGATCTAGGATTCCAATTCGCCCATCTGATCCTGCTCCACCCCTACCATGCTCATAATCAATCATGTTCTTCTGCCTCTATGATTGCTAGCATTGAATCTTTCATGACTATTTCTCTTCCCATGTCTTTACTAGAAAAGAGACTGTTTTCCAGGAAGTCTTAATTCTTGTCTTCATAAGAGAGGCTCATTGACTGGACAAGGGAGAACATCTTAGATTTTTTTTTAAATACAGGGGGAGGTAGTAGGCAAGAACCAAGATTCGTGTAGTAGTAGTGGGATAAATGGCTAGTATCAAAGTTTGTGGAGCAAGTGGTAAAATTATTTTTAATTCAAGTCAGAAACTCTTGGAAGTTTCCATCTACCTATGCAGAACATGAGACATCTCTCCTACCATTACTTTGTGTCCTGCTTTTCTGAATCACTAGTTGTGAGCTGGGACAGGTTACTTGGCCCCTCTGACATCTATAAATGCAGTCGTTATTCCTAGCTCAGCCCCCTTCCCGGGGGCTAGCTCACTAGCATGTGGGAGGGCATGAAAAGTACCCAGGCCAGAGCCTGCCACATAGTCACGGCTCAATTAAGTCAAGTTGCTATTACTGAGCACACTGGGAGAAACAATATTTAATCCAATAAGGTTTTTTCAGGTTGCTGAAAATTAGCCATGAGTCCGGTATAAGTACAGAAATAACACCAATGGGGTAAGACAGGATTAGTGTGATACGAGAAGTGGAAAAAAGTGCTATGGGAGAGGGTCCCCATTCACTGGTGGAATTAGGGAAAGCTCTAAAGAGGTGTTACTCATTTCAGCTAAGCCGGCTTTTCCTGAAGTGTGGAACGCACAAGGGTCTTTGCTGGGAGATGATTTCATGTGGTCCTCTGACATGGCATGAAATAACTTTGACTTCCATGTTGAAAAAAACGATTCCTCTTTTCAACTAGTGTGATCTCACTAGGGAGAAGCTCTCGGCTTGGTGCCAGCAGTGGCAGCTCTTTAACACACGCTCATCTGCCTTTTTGTCAAAGAGAGCAGACCTCAGGCTTGGAACATGGAGCATCTGCTTAGAATTTGGGTTGCTTTCATGCCGTGTTTACAGTCACTATTTATGGCAAGTGGTACTGGTTTTCCCTGTAAAGTAGTGATACAAAGTTTTCTTTAGAAATAAACTGCTCTTAGAAAAAAAAAATTAGTTGACTTAAAGAAAAAATATTAAGCAAATAATATTACATACGGTTCTTGGATTATGGCAAGTGGCATGTGAACAAACTCTGAGCTAGGCTGTGAAAGGGACAGAATTTTACCAGGGACAGTGAGAGTATGCCGGATACGGGTACAGCTTCAGTACAGGAGCATGGGCAAAAAGTATGTTTGAAGAGGAGTAAATAGTTCAGCTTGGGGGGAACACGTTTCATTAGTGATAAGTAATAAAGCTAGAAGTACAAAATGGTATTAAACTTCCGTTAGTAACAAAGTTTTACGTACCTGTCAATACTTGTTGATGGTCCTCAACTGCTGTTTCTTACCATTTTTTTTGAAAGTTTTCTTCTATTTCTGTAGGTCTGAGGAGAAAATTAAGCACTTCAGTCAACTTAAATCTGAACTTTTTCTTAAAGACAATACTTTGAAGGAGATACTTTGTTTAATTACGGAACTTAAAGTAGCAGCCCAGGAAAACTTCATTCTGAAAAGACTTTTCTGGAAAGTAGGTGTTTTACTTAAAATTTTTAAAACTTGTTTCACCTGTTTATCAATTGCAGCATAACGTAAAATACTGTATTTAAAAAGTCATCTTAAAAAAAAAAAAAAAGTCATCTTGTATTTTGATGCTGTATTTTACAATGTTGATTCAATTTAATGCAATGGTGCCCTAACACTTGAAGTGTTGTGATGTAATCAACGTGTGTGTGTGTGTGTGTGTGTGTGTGTGTGTGTGTGTGTGTGTGTGTGTAGATGGGAAGCGGACAGTGTTAGCAAAAGGATAGGAGCTCGCTCACTTGGGCTGGGTTGGCAGAGTCGGAGAAAAGAGAAGTAATTAGGAGGGAAGCTTCTGACATGCGAGACGTGTAAGTACAGATAGTGTGATGAGAAAGTAGATTTGAAGAAGTTTTACATGCAGCTTCCCCACAATAAAAATACACTTTTGAAAAATTACTTTTGAGTGTAGGGCCCGTTATTTTTATAAAGGTCTCTCCTGGGGAGTCAAAACAAGCTAGCTTTCACCCAGCAAGTTACAGACTTACTCTGTAAGACTTACTACTACTTAGTTTCATTTTCAGTCTCCCGTGAAGGTATCAAGAAGCCCAGGTTAGTACCGGTGCTCGTGCTAATGAGGCTAATGCTGGCCAGTGGTCTCACACATAGTCACCACCTTTTTATTGAGCAGCTGTGAAGTGCACAGCCTGCCCACCCGTACCAGACAGTCCTGGTCATTTCTTAGATTATAAGTACCTCACATGTAGGATGACCAACCGTCCTGGTTTCCCCAGACTAGGGTGACCAACCAACTGTCCCAGCTGACCACCCCATTCAAGATTTAGAGCATTCTGGGTGACTGGATGGCTCGGTTGGTTACAGTGTGAGCTCTGAACAATAAGGTTGCCGGTTCGATTCCCGCATGGGATGGTGGGCTGCACCCCCTGCAACTAAAGACTGAAAACAGCGACTGAACTTGGAGCTGAGCTGCGCCCTCCACAACTAGATTGAAGGACAACGACATGGAGCTGATGGGCCCTGGAAAAGCACACTGTTCCCCAATAAAATTAAAACAAAAAACAAAACAAACCCACAAGATTTAGAACACTTCTACCACCTCAGTGGGTACCTCGTGCCCTTGAGCAGTTTCCTCCCATCCCTGGCCTCAAGCAACTACGGTGCTTTCTGTCACTATGGATTCGTTTTGCTGTCCGAGAACCCACTTACATGGAATTGCACACTATGCTCTCTCTTGTGTCTGCCTTCTTTTGGCATATTTTTGAGATTCTTTCATGTTGTTGCTGGTAGGTGGAAGGTATTTTATGAGTGAAAATTCCTGAACCAGTGAGCACGTGGGAGATCATAATAATAACTGATATTTATTAAGCACTTATAAAATGCTAAGCATTGTTCAGGCTTTACAAATACTTTCTTATTTAATCCTAACATCAACTTCGTGAGAGGATATTAAGCCCACTGTAGAGATGAAGAAACTGAGTCATGGAGTACGTAATTTGCCAAATGTCATACAGCTAACCAGTAGCAAAGCTGGGGTTTGAACTCAAGAACCTTGCCCCAGAGTCAGTATGTAAAACCACCACACTAGGCTAATCCATCAGGGCTCTGGGTAAGCCCAGGCCATTCTGAGAGGGCCTGGTGTACATCCTGCTCCTCTTCCTCTCTTCCATCTCTCCACCTGACATTTTCAGCCTCTTCTAAATAAGGGCACACAAAGAATCTGAGTGGTCACTTGTGTTTTTTTTTAAAAAAAAAGTCCTCGGGAAAAAATGAACAACAGAGGAATAGAAAAGAGAAGCAATTACATTATTTTTCTCATTAGTACCAACTTGCCAGTACTTATTTTCTGCTTGACTTATCTCATGAGACTGGATAGAAACACAAAAAAAATTAGTTCCCCCAACCCTGAAGTCAGCATTTATTTTGGCAGAAATGGCAATCTACATTTCTACTGTGTTAGCAGAAGGATTAAGATCATTCCGAACTATCTTCAAAGGCTGTACTAGTGCTTTACATTTGTTTTCCGAATAGTAAACATTTTTAAATGAGAGCTTATCTAGTTATTTCATTGTATCTTCACAAAGACCAAGTTTCTTTGGCAAGGCAAGAATTACAGTAGCCCCTATTTAATACATTATTCCAAGGAGATTGAAGGATTTTCCTGAGATTATATACCTATTTCTGAAGGATCATCAATATTAATGGTCAAGCCAAGTCTAGCGGGCACCTCCCAGCTTCACCCTCTAGACTTGAGCTCTTCCTCTGTTCACCAGGACAGTGCTCTCCTTATGTAAGTTAAAGTATGTTTTCACTTTGGGTTATGCTAGTATTCATGAGAGACATTGTATATCACTTCCTGGTCAAAGAACAAATCATTTCTTCTTATGTTTCTCAGGTAAGCAGAGAGAGTTTTACCAACAGACCGCTGAATTTCATCTTTCCTGCTTGCTTTCACAGACCAGTGACCTTTTCTATTTCCTAGTGAACAAACTTCATGAGTACTTGCCAGAGTCTAGGGATAAGAATGCACTTCAAAATAAAAGCCAAAGAGCTGATCAGCTGGTGTAAGTACTAACTGGATAATCATATATTCACACACACACACACACACACACACACACACACACACACACACACACGGTGTTAAAGATAAATGGAAGTCACTAGACAAACTACATACTGTTTTCATGATTAATGGTGCTGCAAGTTTTGCTTCACATAGATTTTTAAAAATAGCATTCATTTTGTTCTAATTTTAATAGAAAGACTACACAAAAAACTAGTAATATTGGCTGTCCTAAAGGGGAAAAAATGGGTATCTGGAGGAAGAAAACAGTTTTCCTTGTATTCCTTGTTTGACCTTTGAATTTTTGAGCCAAGTATTACCTACTTGAAAAAGTTAAAATTATTAAAAATAAAGTAGTGTGTGATTATCATAAAAACTTTGGAAAAATATAAGTACACACAATATGAAAATGACTTTTAATCCTGATATCCAGCTATTCATTCATTCATTCAACAAATGTTTCTGAGTGCTTCCTATGTAGCAATCACAGAGTAGGCAACCAATGTTGGCAATTTGATATACAGAATTTCCTTCCTGTACTTTTTCTATATGGATATCTGAGGGCAATTCTATCAAGGATTGCTGACTTTGTAGGATTCTGAACTTGCATTGAAATCATGCTATTTCCATGCTTTTTTCTCTGTTTTCTAGGGCATGCATTGAAATCATACAGACTCTGGGACTGATGTTCAGAGAAACAGAAACTGAGTCATCACGTCTGAACACATTGGAAGCTAAGAAGTAAGATTTCTTAGCAAATACTGGGACTTTGTGTTGCAACCCATTAACTACTCTGCTATTGTCTTCAAAATTCATAGCTCTCTAACCTCTCTGTTCAATCCCCTTGAAAGTGCATTAAACTCTTTTGTCTCTCTACTTCCTTCTACAACAGATTAATTGGCACACACTGAGTTCTCTTTGTCTCTCTGGATTATTAAGGGCACCAAAATTTTCTTAGCGTAATTTTATCCTTTGTCATTGTCTGGTGAACTTGAAAAAGACCAATGACCTTTTTCATTAAAAGCTGGGGGCGGGGGGGAGGGTCTCTACTAGAATTTTTCATTAAAAGCTGGGGGCGGGGGAGGGTCTCTACTAGAATTTTTCAGAATGCTCTTATATCCACTCAACAAATTACACTGCAAAGGCAGACATTATAGCAGCTTCATTTAATATATAATTCATTTAATATATAATTACGTGACCTTGGAGTGAATGATGTTAGAAGGTTTACTAACATAGAGCGTAGGCTGCTGTAATAAAGATACTCTAAAATATGTGGCCCAAAGATGACAAAATTTACATCTTTCTCACATCACAGTCCAGAGGAGATAGTCAACCTTTCCTCCAAAAGATCAGCCAGAGACCTAGGTTTCTTCCCCTTTGTTGCTCTGCCATTTTTTTTTTTTTTTTTTTTTTTTTTTTTTTTTTTATCATGACTATTTTTATCTTTATTTTTCTGACTCTCTGTAGAGAAGAATTTTAATTCAGTCTAGCAATCTGAAAGATGAGAATGTACACATTGGTGATGGACAGGAAAAGAGTATGGGAACATAAGGTCAAGCTCTGCCATTTTTTATCATGATATCTTGGTCCTTATGGTTAAAGCTGGCTGACTTTCTTGATTTCATTACACCCTGTGGGAAGTGGTAAGAGAAGTGGAGGACAAGCAAAGTTTCTTTTTAAAAAGGCATATAAGACTTCTGCTCATGTTCTATCAGTGAGAACTGTAGGCATGTGGCCATAACTAGCTGCAAGAGAGGCTGGAAAATGTGTCTGTAGTTGCACAGTTATGTACCTAAACTTTGGATGATGATGGGGACATCTGTAATTAAAAGGAAGAATGCAAGCATGTATAATGGGGACAATAACATTCTTTGCCACAGAAGGTATGTGCTTGCATATTTTGCATATATCTGTTTGATCTTTTTATATGATTTACAGACTATGAATTACATCCTTTGTCAATGTTGTGTCTATAGTACTAACTTTTTCTACGCTTATCAACTGTATCTAAGTTTCCTGTATTAGAAGGTGTTAGAAAGGTGAGGGCCATGGGCTCTAAAATATTCGAACCAAGGGAAAAATAAGAACTTTTAGTAATCCTGTGTTTCCCGGAAAATAAGACCTAGTCAGACAATCAGCTCTAATGCGTCTTTTGGAGCAAAAATTAATATAAAATCCAGTATTATTTTACTATAAGACCGGGTCTTATATAATACAATGTAATGGCATGTCATGTAATGTATATATAATATAATATAACATAACATAATACCAGGTCTTATTTTACTATAAGACCGAGTATAATATAATATAATACTGGATCTTATATTAATTTTTGCTCCAAAAGACGCATTAGAGCTAACCGGCTAGGTCTTATTTTCAGGGAAACACGGCAGTTGTCCAGACTATTTATTAGAGACCTTTATAAATAAATTTTAATGATAATATTCATTAATATTTCTTAAGCACCTTGCTATGTGCCAGGGACCATGGTCATACTATGCTTTATAACAAGGGTGGTCAAAATTTTCTGTAAAGGGCCATGTAGTAAACATTTTTGGCTTTTCAGGCCATATAGTCTCTGTTGCAACTACTTAACTCTGTCATTTTAGCATAAAAGAAGCCATAGACAATACATAAATAAATAGGCACCGTTGTGATCCAACAAAGCTTTATTTATAAAAACAGGCTGTGGGCTATTTGGCCTGCAGCCCATAATCATTTGTTGACCCCTGCTTTATAGCAAACAAGGAAAATAATACTCTGTTATTTTCTCTGCATACTTCTTTATGCAGTTGGTAGTACTGCTATTTCCCCAATCTCCAAGATGGAGATTCAAAATTATTTCTAATACTTCTGTCTTCTCCCACATTGAAATTATTGCTACATCATCTTACTCTTTTTGGGTACCTTTTGGTCCCTACCTTTCTCTATCCAACTTGATAAAAATCACTTTTACTAACCTCTGTTATAAAACGTTGTATTTTAATTGTTCTCTCTTAACTCGGTTCCACCACATCGGCCCTGCTCTATCAAATTTCTTTCCTGATGTGACTAATTCTTTTCATGTCCTTCAATACATGTATTACATTGCTGTAGTAGAGTGTGGTTGTCATACTAAATTCTCCGCCAGTTTTGATATGCATAGAGTCAAGTCATGTTACCCATACCATTACTAGCACGGTAAATACTAGAACTGTATTGGTCTTCTGTTGCCCTGTAACAAATTACCACAAACTCAGTGGCTTAAAATAATATAAAATTTTTATCCCACACTTTCTGTGGCTCAGGAAATCTGAGCATAGTTTAGTTGGATCCTCTACTCAGTCTCATAGGTCTGAAATCAAGGTGTCATCTGGGGTGGCAGTCTCATCTGAGGCTTGGGATCGATCCTTGTCTAAGCTCTTTTGGGTGGTTGCTGGCAGAAAAGCTTCCTACATATAGACTCATGATGGCTTGCTTCCTGGCAGCAGAGTGTCTCTAAGCTCAGGGAAGGCTTAAGCTCTCTTTTAAAGGGCTCACCTGATTAGATCATGGTTTGCCCACTCAGGGCAATCTCCCTTTAACTCAAAAGTCAACTAATTGGCAACCTTAATGAAATATGTAAAATCCTTTCTTCTTTCTCATCTAACAAAACAATAACAGTGATACCCTAACATATTTAGTAGTCCTGCCAAAATTTAAGGGGAAGGTACTACATAGGGTGTATATTACCAGGGGTCAGAAATCTTGGGAGCCATATTAGAATTCTGCCTATCACAATAACATTATTATAGATTGATTTATGAGACTATGAGTTTGTTTTCAACGTCTGTATTTTAAAATATAATACATTCTTTATTTTCAGAATGAAACTAAAATTTAAATTTAGGTTAAAATTTCTTCTATTATTGGCCTGGTGGATTTTAAACTGAGTTGGCAGAAGGGGTAGATTACAAATTAAATTCCATTTCAGCAAATGAAAAAGCATTTATTTATTTCAGTATTTTCCTCTTTATTTTTTTCATAAGTGGAGATTTCATTAGTTCAACCCACTTCATTGTATTTTTCTTGAAATGTGCCATAATTCTTTCACATTTCAGTATTGTTATAATTGAATTCATATATTATCGCAGCAAGTTATACAAATCTGATCATTCCTTCCCTTGGCCTTAGATATGTGACACTTCAAAAAGAAAATGCGGCTGAAAATAAAGGACTATAATTAAATATAACAGTGAATGGAATGTCAATTCAAAATTAATATCAGGAAAAACTTCTAAATGGAGTGTTTTGTTGATTTTGGAAGGGTCTTCTAAAAGTTTTAAGACTGGCTATTTTAAAAATAGCCTGAATAAAACATTAGCAAATATCCTGTATGACACATCCTGCTTTTTTTGAGAAATGTGCTGACATGATTCTTCTTTTGCAGATATAAGAACTATTAGGTTGGTGCAAAAGTAATTGCAGTTTAAAAGGTTAAAAATATCGCAAAAAGCACAATTACTTTTGCACCAATCTAATAGATTTGCTTTCTGAGTTGGAAAAAGAAAGGGAATGGTATTTTTATTAGAATACTGATTGGTTCATCATGAACTTCCAAACATAGTGATAATGTTAAATGATTGTAAAAATATAGGAAGCCTCAAATATTACTAAACAAAGATTGTTTATAGTCTCCTTTATTCCATTATGAAAGGAATGCTTAGGGTTATAGAGAATTTTTATACAGTCCTAGCTGTAAATTCTTTTATTACTCCTACCTGTGAAAGCTACTCTGATACTGTCTTCAGTTAAGCAACTGTATTTCTTTGTTTTTTGTTTTTTAAATTAAAGTTTATTGGGCTGACAACTATCAGTACCGTGTTTCCCCGAAAATAAGACCTAGCCGGACAAGCAGCTCTACTGTGTCTTTTGGAGCAAAAACTTATATAAAACCCGGTCTTATACGGTATTAGTGTACATTAGTGGACTGCATTTGAAAGCAAAAGACTTGCATTTAATACTAGTTTTATTAACTAATAGCTAGTGGCCTTCAGGGGAACAGTAAATCCTGAAATGCTTTGCTAAAAAAAAAAAGGGTGTAGAGTCAAAAAACTTGTTATTGAATAAGCATCTTAAGAAATGTTTCATACTGTTTCTTTGTACTGGAGACATACAGTGCACATTAGATGTTAAAGCCTCTGAGAAGTCCTGTAGTAAAGCTATCCAATGAACTTGGATAAATAAGTATTTCTCATTCCTCTTTTGAAAAGGGAATCTATTTTGATTATAATGTTGCTTGGAATTAGTAATCTATAAAAAGCCCTTTGGAAAATACTGCTATAACTGAAATCACCCAAATTTCCTTTAAATCCAGATGTCTCAGCTTCCCAAGCTATGTGAACTTCTAGAACTATAATTGTTCTGAGCCAAACGATCAAGAAATTATATTTTCATTTTAATGTCTTATCACCAGACATTTGTCCGCCTGTCCTAGGATCCCAAAGTTCAGTCAAGAATGGTCTGCAATGTTTTCTACTTTTAAGTATAACCATATTCAATGTCTACAAACTTGGTTTCACTGTTTCTCTTTTCAGACTTTACTCATTAATTTCCTTTTATTTATTTTTTCAGGGGAACACTATTTAATCTCTTGGTAATTTTAATTAGCAAGCCCCAGATTCCAAAATCTTGTCCTGTGTTTGATACCCAGTTGATGGCAGATTCAACTTTAATTGAGATGTCTTTTGATGCTGAGGTGAGATGAGCGTTTGGGGATAGATTAAATGTAATATATAGGGTCCCGGGCTTCTTGTCTTCTAATATGGACCGTGACATTGTAGAATAGAGACATATAATTAAATTAAAGAATAAATGTTTTGCCAAAACTTAGATAGCTATTCTGTCAATATTAATATATCCATTTTATATAAATTATTTCCTTAGTACACATATGTAAAGTATGTATATTAAGGAAGATAATTAGTATTCTGTGTATATTAGATAAATCTGTCTCTCTATAAAATATGCATATATATGTAATTCCATAATAGGGGTCTAATGGTTAAAAAAAGCACTGCCTTAGAGATTTTAGGGTTAACTCTCTTGCCTTAGTTTACCATTTTCTTACCTACCTTACCTGAGTAGTGTGAACTCAGCAAGAGTTACTTGTTCTTGTAAGGTTTTACTAAAACATTAGAAATACCAAAATGCCTATTCTGAAAGATTAAATCGACTTACTATTAGTTTATTTTAAGCAGGCCAACCAGAATTATTTTTAAAGGATGGGACATGATTTGATAGTTCTTATACATACAGAGTTAAGTTTTAGAAAACTCTTAAATTCACTAATTCACTCAATAAATATTCATTGAGAATCTGTTACGAGCTAAACAGTGTGCTAGACAGTGGGGTCCAAACTAGTAGCAAAATAGGCACAATCTCTGTCCTCATTAGTTGACAGTATTGTTGGAGAGACAGATGTTAATCAAACATAACATGAATATACTATTACAAACTGTATATGGAGCATCGACAATACCACTTTCAACAGTAGAGTGAGTAGATTAGGGATTAAAGAGTGGGTCAGACGCAAGACTCAGATAGGCACAGCTGTTAAGAAGCTAGTGCAATAGTCCAGATGTGAGGGATGATATGGGCCAGAAGGAAGCTGTCCTTGGCCTTCAAATGGGACTAGGCTTTCTTTTTAGAGCTCTCCTAACTTCCCGTACTTTTCTTTCATAGCCCTTACCTCAGTTTGCCACTATGCATTTATTTATTTGGTGTCTGTTCCCCAATAGATTGTATTATATATTCCATGAGGGCAGAGACCATGTCTCTGTTGCTCTCTATTGTATCCCCAACACCTAGCACGGGGTCTGATGCATATTTGTTGAATAAATAGATGAAAAATGAAAAGCAATGGTAGTTGTCAAGAGGATAGATTCCAGAAATTGTAGGAAATTGAGTTGATAGGTTGATGTGGAAATAAAGTATGCAGATTAGATGATTTGGGTTCCGGCGTGGGTGCTAGGTAAGAATTACAGCACGAAGAGTAGGTTCAAAGGGGAAATGATGAGCGTGGTTTGGGGTTAGTTGACTTGATTTGCCTATGGTATTTCCATATGAAAATATCTAGTGTGCAGAATAGAAAGGTCTGAGTTTCTTGTTTTTGGACTTGCTGACCTTTTGCACCTGGGCTATTAGTGTAGCTATGAGAAGATCATACACATTTTTGTTCCAAGATCTAATAGAGTGGGAGATTTCACACGAGAGCTCTTCCTGGCAAAGATCACTATCAGGAAAACTGTGTTGGCCTGTAGCATGTCCACAGACACTGCTTTCATGCACCAAGTGACCTAAGGGCTGGAAGACCGCCTTACCAACAGACTGGAGTTTTTGAGAGCAAAAAGTGTCTCTAAGCTCTATATTTACTCGTACTATAGGAGTTATATATAGTTCAAGTTGCACATAAGCCCAAATTTCCCACAGAACCTCCCATGTTAATTCTGGGGAGCATATTTTTACATTTTTGAAAGGGAGTTGTTGATCTGAATAATTTTGCAAATCAAGTGTGCAATTTTTTGTTTGTATTTTATGAGCTATTGTATCTTCTTCCTTAACGCACTTTCTTAGCCATTCTTGTGTAGCCTTTTTATGAAGCTACTTTTTTGAGAATGAGTGAACCAAATAAAACAAGAAAATTGACCACACTACTTATATTTTCAGTTAATCGAAAATTCTTTTATAAATACCAGAAGGGAACCAGGAGAAATTACCATTTTCTGGCTCTGCGAATGATATTGCACTGATTATCATTTAAAATTCTAGTTACAGAAGCTTATCCTGGAATATACAAATACAGCTACAGCACTTTTATATGAGATACTTCTGGCCTTTCAGCAGGTACAATATATACATTTATTGTACATATTATATTGTGTGGTTATTATATATATCATACAACTATTATATAGATATATGATTATATATATGATTAAGAATATACCTTTTTTAAAAAATGCTTGTATTAGAGATGGTTTCCAAAACTTGTTGACTTAAATGATACTACTTTTGCTCTTATGCACTCATCTACCTCATATTCCCAAATGATTTTAGAGATTTGATTAAGGACAAAAAAGTATTTGGGAAGGAATGTTGTCTTAGGTACGATATGAACTTCGTGAATATAACTTGTCTATTTCCTTGAGTCTTTTAGGGAAATCCTGGATTGAGATCAACCAAGTTTGCTATTAGCTGGATGATGTCCTTTCTACAAAGTCGTCCCCCCACAGTAAGTACTGAGAAGTAAAAGCAAAACCACCACTCAAGGCAAGTTAAACAGATGTGCTTGTGCTTAATTAATAAAACACAAATTATCTCTATAAGTAAGTACTCAAGTTTATAAAACAGAAGCAAAGTGTAAATCTGATTTTATCATATAATTAAAATGTTTTTATACTGGGGTCTGAAGGTATTGGAATGACATCTTAATGTGATCTTTATTTCATGAAAAACCCTAAGATCTAGAGAAAACAGAATATTAAAGTATTGTCTGTACAATTAAGTGAGAAAAGGAACATTTCTCTTAAACAGTAAGTATGAGTTGGCGAGTATGAATACACGACTTGGGGTCGCCCGGGCCCTGTCCTATAGGCACCATCCTAGTCCACAGTACCACCGCCTCTCCTTGGTACAACAGTCACCCCAGCACGGGCTGTCCCCATCTTCCCACCGGACTGCAGTTAGAGAGATCTGTTCAGAATAAAAATCTGATGATGTCATCCCTTGCTTTAAATCTCTCACAATGCTACATGGGTCTCTTACTCATTGACCACCCCCATCACAGGACCTTTAGCACCTGTCTGTCTGTCTGTCTGTCTGTCTGTGTGAAATGTTTTTCCCTCCTTTTCCCACCTACCGTGTTTCCCCGAAAATAAGACCTGGCCGGACCATCAGCTCTAATGTGTCTTTTGGAGCAAAAATTAATATAAGAACAGGTATATGTTTACTATATTATATTACACCCACATGTTATACCCAATAGTATATATTATATTATTAATTATAATATAATAATATGACATTATTATATTATACCCATATATTATACCCAAAAATATGTTATATTATTATGACTATAATAATATTATAGTAAAATAAGACCGGATCTTATATTAATTTTTGCTCCAAAAAACGCATTAGAGCTGATGGTCCGGCCAGGTCTTATTTTCGGGGAAACACGGTAGTTAATTCCTGCACATCCTTCAGGCCTCAGTGCCTTTTTCTGGGGTGCGTGGGGAGGAGTCTGACCTCTGACTAGGTCAGATTCCCCCATTATAGGCACACATAGTCATAGTATGGCCTCTTCCTTTCCTTCAGAGGACTTGTCACTGTTCCAGTTTACATTTGTGTTATTATTTGGTTCTTTCCTACGGTAACTATTACTTTCTACACATATTCTGGCTCTCTCTCCTTCCAGGCACAGGATTCCAGGATTGTACTTCCCTTCCCACTTGAAATTAGATGGGTCTCTGTTCTTGCTTTGGCCAAAGGAATGTGAGAAGTAGCCTGTATCACTTCTTGCAGGAAGGTTTAGGGGCCAGCGCATGCTTCCCTGCATTCTCTTTTCCTTCTGGCGTGGTAACTGGCAGCATTCTATATGGTGCTGAGTAACTACAAGAAGCAGAACCCCCTACCGAACTATTGGGGACACACAGTGTGAGCCAGTGATAAGCCTTTGTTGTTTTAAGCACAGCATTGATATTTTGGGAGATGTGTTACCATAGCATAACCTACTCTCTCCTGACTGATCTTTCTCCCCCAACAGACTCCAAGTGCCATGAGGGTAGGAGCTGTATCTGTCGTGCTAGGCACATAATAGATGTTCAATAAAATATCTGCTGAATTAATTCTAATAAAGGGTTTATCCCTTAATCTCTTCTCATCTCCCCAAACTTAGTTTCTCTTTATTCATTCATGTATACATACACTGAGTCAATATACATTTAATTTGAAATCTCTTCAAAAGATAATAATCCAAACTAAATTTTCATTGCTAATGGAGGATTTGACATGCGGTAATATGTTCTTTTTCCATACACCAACAGGCCTCCGCTGACCATCAGTGGGTTCCTGCTTTGAGCTGTTTTTCTAGAGTGATGTCCGGTGTGTCCTAGGGAATCTAGATTCTCTTGCCAGATCCCTGTGACGTATGTTTACAAAAACCTGGCTGGAGCCCGAGGGTACACTTGGCAGTAGTACAGTCAGCTGCCTATCCAGAGATGGGGCCCACGAATGTGGCTCCGTTAGCAGCACACAGATTCTAACCAGTCTCACACCCACTTCGAGGACTATCATGAATAGTCCTTCACAGCAACAGAAGCTCGTATGCGCAAGATGCAAGACCTTTACTTTTTCTGTGCTGTGGTTGCCGACCCTATCACCTGAACTGACATGTGAAATCTGGGGTCCTAAGGACTCCAAGCAACAGGAAAGTTTCTTTATCAACCTCTAGCGTTGGTTCGCTTCACCAAAGGAATTGAGTTGATCAGGCCAGTCTGTGACATAAAGTCAGGACGAAGAGTGGCAAAAAAACCCACTAACCCTTGAAAGCTTCCAAATTAACCCAGTTCTCAAGAGTGTGGGTAGAAACAGACCTTTTGAGAGAATTTGCAAGCAAGGCAACCGCTGGGCTCATTGACTACACCTGCATGTCACTCAGCTCCGGCTGATTCTTTTACCTGGTTAGAGCATGATGCTAAAGAAATTAAAATTTTAATCCGCAAGCAGGCATTGCTCTGTTCCACTGCTCCACACTCTCTAACCTCAGTCTGTGTGTACCTGACACAGTGTTTAGTCAACATGTGTAAATGGATCTGCACTGAAGGAAACCCACTTCCAACTACCTGCCCTATTTAGGAAGGGCCTGTAGCAATATCAACAGAAAAGGTGACACGTTTATTGATACTAACTTAAGGGCGTGCAGAGTGACTTGCTGGTTTTAGCTTGAAAGGGCACTAATATTCTCCTCCTGGTTTTTATAGTAGCCCACATTTATGGATAGTAGTTTGAAAATGTGACACCCCCCCCCCCAAAAAAAAAAGACTCGTGGAATCCATTGTTTTCATTTTTAAATATTTGGTTCTATTGTGACTTACACAATAGACTTAGCCTTGTGTGTGTGTGAGAAGCAGGAGCTTCTCACATTATTGCTACTTTTTCCACTTTAATTTTCCCCTGAGAAATGACAAGGGACGTGCTCTCGATGAACACCCCAGCTGACAGTGACATCGACCTCACGTGTTTTGTGTCAAGCCTGGTTTTCTTTGCTTTCTCACTTAGTGTTTCTCAGGGTGTGGTCCAGGGCACAAATCCATCAGAATTGTTTCTGCTAAATATCTGGAGGTGGGGCCCCGGATTCTGCATGTGTACTGAATTGCCCAGGTGATTTTTACACATACTAAATTTTGAGAACCACTGCCTTTTAGGAACCTTCTTTGAAAGTTACAGGCAGTTTATCTCTGTGGGCCACTTGTTCTTAACAATAGATGAGAAACCATCTTCCATAGGAGGCCATAGACCTTTCCAGGCTCCCCTTCTGTCTCCACCTCTGCTTCGAGTGTTCTCTTTCCCCTTTGGAGCCAAACAAGGTTCCTTGACAGTCAGTACTAGTCTGATCCTGCTTGTAGAGGGGTAACGGATAAACCCAACTGGTCAATGGTCTTATGCTTGCTGAGTACCATGTCAGTGAAAGTAGCACCAGGACACTGGTGGACAGGTGGTGAGGGCTTTGGCCTACATTTCTAGTGGAAGCTCCAGTTGAAATAAGCACTTTTATGGGCGGCACACAGCCTACATGTAATGCATTTTCCTTGTCTAGATTACTTTTGTGGCCAGTATTGTGAAGCAAGTGGTGAAGGGGCTTTCGGCTTCATTTCAGCTGCTAAGTCCCAGCCAGGCAGTTCTGTTGTACCAGCAGCTTTTCATCCTCAAGAGCTGTCTGCAATACAGCAAGACGCTAGCTGAGTACATCAGGAGTGACTACGGAGAAGAGTTCAGGTAAGGAGAAGTCTGAATCTCATCTGCAGTAAAATCCACTCATTTCTGATTTTCATGCAAAACTGCAACACGTCCCACTATTTAGATTAAGTGACACTGGCAAATTCTGTTTTTGATTTTAATAGTCTTTCATTTTGATCTGCAGTAAGGCAGGATTTGGGGAGCTCTAAGAACCACTGCCATTTGAAATCTATTCCCAGGCCAGATAAGACTAGTGAAACATCAAACTCTCTTTGAAGAACTGTTTCTCACTCATTGTCTTTATTGCAGCTAACATCTCACAGAAGTTATAATGATTTTTAACGTGCTGTGAGTATTTAAGAGTAACAAACCCACTGAAGGAAAGGGATGAAAAATTATGGATTGTGAATTCAACTGAGTCATTGGGGAAAAAACAATAGATAAAGGAGAAACAATGAATGAATATGGTTATTGGTTTTTTTGTTTCATTTACCCCCCTCTTACTCTCAAAAACAAATCAGTAAGGAAGAGCAGCAGTAGCACAGCACTGGTTTCATCAGCCAGCCTGTTTCGCACCTCAGGGGTTCCTACTTCTATTTATAGGCTGGCAAAGCCAAGTGCACTTAGCTGTACAGCCTTGCATTAGCACCTACCAAGGAAAGAAACCAGGTTGTGTCTGACTTAAGATGAAAAGGGTGCAGCAGGCATAGCTTTGCCACCAGTTCGGATGGACACATAAAAGGATGTGAAGGCATGCAGTGTGGCCTTAGATGGGCTTTAAAAAGCTTTTCCACCCAATCGGTGGGTCCTGTTTTTCTTCCATGTGCTTTTATACCATCAGTTCTACTCTGGCTCCTAAAAAAGGGTTTTGTTTGGCTCGCTCTGAGTTCGTCCACACAACCCAATTTTTTCCTCGTTTTTATTTTTTTTTGAGGTAACATTCATATATCATGAAATTCACCATTTAAAGCATTTTAAAGTGTGCAATTCAGTGGCTTTAACACACTTTACAATGTTGTGCCACCATCTCCACTATGAAAGTGCAGAAGAGTTTCAACACCCCCAAAGAAACCTGTTACCGATTTAAGCAGTCATTCCGTATCCTCCCCTCCCCCAGCCTGACAACCACTAATCTTTCTCTCTCTGTGGATTTGCCTATTCTGGACATTTCATATCAATGGAATCATACAATATATGGCTTTTTGTGTCTGGCTTCTATCACTTAGCATAATAGTTTCAAGGTTCACCCATGTGATAGCATGTGTCACATAAACCAATTTTTAAAAATCAGTGACGCACATTTAAAAATCAGAACAACTGGTAAAAATGGTGTCATCCTTGCACATGACCATGGTTGGCAGAGCTCAATAGCAGCTGCCCTCTTAGGTGATAACATACTGTTTACTTTGCCACTGTCTCCTCTTTCTAGTCTTACTCTTACCCTTACTCCTGCTATGTTACCTGTGGGCATTTAGGTTTGTGATTCTTGTTTTAAACTAGTGATTTTCAACTTGCCGTGCATGAGAATCACCGAAGTAACTACTAGAAAACACTGACACCCAGATCCCATATGTAGAAATTCTGTTCAAGTTGTCTGAGGTGGGGCCTGGGCATTGACATTAAAAAACTAAAAACCTCTCCAGGTAATTCTAATGTGTACTCAGGGTTGAGAATCAATTTTTTTAAGCCATTCCAGGGATGGCTAAAGGGTTTCTCACTTTTATCTATGCTCCTGGCCTGTCCTATAGTTTCACTTAGGTTATGGGGATGAACCTTACTCTTCTCTCTTGACTCCAAGGCTTGACTCTTTCATTTCATTTCCCTACTGAGTATTGCCTGAGCAAACAAGAAGCAGAACCTCAGCTCACACTGTGGTGAGCACAACCTGGCTTTCTTATTAATGCTTTCATGACGGATACATTATTCATGAAATGCACTTGCTTGGCCGAAGCAAAGTGCTTCAGTGAGCTGAAAGATCTCCTATGTCCCATGGGGGTGGGAGGAAGGGCTGAGCATGCTGGCTGAGTCTCGTGGCTGAGACTCCCACACCCGACACCCCTACACCAGCGAGTGTGTACATACTGATGGGACCAGCGTAAAAATTCTTGTTTTTAAAGCTCTCTCTTTTGTTTCTTTTTATGATTTGCAGGTACTTTATTCACATGTCAGCCTTGGAACAAAGGCTCCCACGGTGTTACCCCATTACCCAGCCTACCACTCAACTTTTTCATGAAGTTCTGAAATTGGTTGAACAGAAATAATGTGTGAAATGTTAGTAACTGAGTATAAAATGTTAATTGGGAGTCAACTTAATATTTATGAGAAACAGTTTTTGATTTATTTAGTACTTGGCCATCTCTTGTCCTGTCATCAAAGATTGTATTTGAATGTTCCATCAATCCCTTTCTAAGAGAAGTCCTTAAAGTTTTTTACCTGTCACAAAAAAGAAGCTTTAAATACACTGCACATATAAAGTGGTGCTAAACACTAGTGTTTCTCTAAAAAAAGAGTTTCTAAAGACATAAAAAACTATAAAGGGAACAGAAGCCCGTGGAGAGCAAGTGGAGAAAGTGCAACCGGATGAGATCTGTTGGTGCAGTAATGGTGAGTGGCTTGAAGCCACTGAAATATCCAAAGATAAGTGGTTGTGGAGTATAAACTACAAAGTAATCATTAGAGAAATGCTGAACCATAGGACAACACCCTCGTTTCTCCACCTGTCAAAATTCTAGTGACATAAGTATTCATGGAAGAATGAGCAGAAGAACACAGGCATAAGAAGGTCAGTTCCTCATGCATCATGGAGAAAGACGCTTGGACTTTCTTCAACAAAATTAAGTGCATTTTGCTACTGTGTTTCAGGCACCTGTGGGTTAACGTCTCCTAGAGTCTCTATAAAAGAGAAATGGTCTATAAACAGTTATGCTCTCCCAACCATTAAAAAAAAAGTCTTCACTATATCTTATGGCAATACACTAATTGAACGCAACAAAACCTCAACTTTGGTATCACTGAGAGCTATTGAATTTGGGCTTCTAAGAACTTAGGAACTGGACCCTCCATTCGACTTAGCATGATTTGAGGTAGGATCAGAGAGAAATCCACCTCCCAAGCCAGATTTGCCTACGCTGTGCAGTGGAGACAGAATTATACTCACTTAGGACATCTTATCTCTGGTTCTGCCTGAGCCATTAACCAGCCACGTGACCTTGACAAGTCATGTCTCCTTTCCGGGCCTCCTCTCCTGTGTGGAAGGACGGGACCAGGAGTTCTCCAAGTTCTCTGCCAGCTCGTAATGTTCTCTGCTGGTGATAAGCCACTTAACACTGTAACAGACTAATCCTGCTTTTTTCGGATCGAACATTTCCCTTTCAGCAGTCACCAACATCACTCCGCCAAGTGTCCAAGCCTTCTCCACTGTCACCTATCAAGGACAAGTCTTCTACTCTGCAGTCTGGGGGCAGCAAGGGGAGCCAAATGGTGCTTATGAGTGTCCTGGACTCTTAGATAGGGGACTGTGCCCAAAAGATGATCAAGCATAAGAATATGAAAAGATTCTTGGGAAACAGGCAAGCGACACTTCACACTGGACAAATGACGGACAGTGGGTTGACTACCGGTGAAGGTGGAACCTATCGAAGGACAAGGTACCAACTCAGTTCGTCTCAGCTTCCAAGCAGCGCCTGGGCTCTGGGCTAGCAGTGCAGGCTCTAGAGAGGGCTGCGGGTTTCTCTCCCAGGTGCCGTCTGGCCCATGTCGCCTCTTCTCTCCTGCTGCTCTCTTTGCTCTGAGCACACACTTATCTCATCTCTGGGAGCAAAAGCTCTGTCAGAATGTACCTGACTCTTTCTAATGCAGTAGCTCTTTTGGTTAAATATTTGTCACCTTGATTTTCTTATGAACATGCCTATTCATTTGTACAGTCTGGAAGAGAGGGGACACCCAGAAATGAATGCTTTGAAGGGTTATCCTGCCATAGTGTTTTTCTTGTGTGTCTTTTGCATTGTTGCCAAAGCCAAGAAAATCACTAAATGATCCATCTCTATTAGTGGTCAGACACAGTTGATTGACTAAACACTGACCTCAACCACAAAATAATTATTTTTCAGGACCCCTCACTGTAGGAAAATTATGAATATGAAAATAACATAAACACAAAGGAGCACCAAAAAGACAAGCACACATGACCAGTTTTCAGGCTGGGTTCAAGATTCTCGACTCTGACCATCTTCATAATACAAGCGTTGCCATTTACTGCACCCCCACAAATAGTACAGTCACAGCTGTACCATTAAAAACAAACATGTATAATAGGGGGTAAGAACATGGGTTTTGAGGCGAAAATGGTTGAATTTAAATCCTATCTCTGCACTAGTTTTGGAAATTGGGAAGTTACTTAACATCTATAAGTATCAGTGAAAGCAAAGATAATATAACCTCTCCCACAGGGCTGTTAGATTTATATGAAAAGGTGTTGGTAAAGCACATAGTATGGTATCTGGCATGTAGTAAGGAATCAGTACATGGGATTCATTATTATTAAAATAATAACCCAAACTGGTGAGACATTAGAGATTGGTAAGTACTGCCCTTATTTTTTGGACCAACTTGGGGTGTAGCTAATATACTCAGAGAGCCCTTGATCTATATAGCATTGAAGAACAGATTCACTTAGTTATTAAATTGAAAATTCAGTTTTCCATTAGCAGGCATGTGATTTAATTGACAAGTGACCATTTCTATGCTCACCACCATGAAGGGGCACTATCACTGCAAGTAACTGAAATACTCTTCCTGCGGGGAGACAGAAAGCTTTTCAGTCATGTAAACTTTTTTCCACCTTTGACTCAAACAGCTAATTACTGATAAAACTGATGTAGCCATTCTGTACTTACAGAGTTCCTCATTGATTCATAGGGAGTGTCAGAGGAGATAAATGAACACTTTGTTCATTTTACTGAAGTCTAGATAATTTAGATACTATGTAAAGAGGGGAAAGCTTGAAGTTCCTACCATGGATAATGTATTTGACATATTTCCATTTGAACCTCACTCACTGGTAGCACCACTTTCAATTGTCATCTGGTCAGACTGTCAGACCAGGCACTCCTGTGTCTGTAGAGCTGTGTCTTTTGGATCTGAAACTTTTCTCCTTTGGAAGGCAGCATGACTCCCTGGCTAGAAATGTGGGCAGTGGAACCTGGTGGCTGAGAGTATAGATCTCTGTCAGAAAGACCTTGTTTTGACTCCTGCCTGTCTACTTACTTGTCATCAGACTTTTGGTAGGTTATTAAACCTCTTTCAGAACTTTATTTTATCAATTATAAGACAATAAAAAGCCTACCTTGAGAGTTTTTGTACATATTCATTCATTTATAGATAAACAAATACCATGTTTCCCCCAAAATAAGACCTAGCCGGACAATCAGCTCTAATGCATCTTTTGGAGCAAAATTTAATATAAGACCTGGTCTTCTTTTACTATAACATAAGACCGAGTCTTACCTAACATAATATAAGACCAGGTCTTATATTAATTTTTGCTCCAAAAGATGCATTAGAGCTGATTGTCTGGCTAGGTCTTATTCTCGGGGAAACACGGTAGCTCTGTGGCTAATATATAATGGGATGAACAATATGGCATTGTTTTTTCAAGTTCAAAATAATATCTGCAATTTCATATGGTCCAAACAAAGAAAAACCCCTCAATAAGTAGTACCTATTATCTTAACAGAAACACTAACTTACTTAGTGAACTTCTACTTTAAATACACGTCATTTATTCCAATTTCCCAGATAATACGGCACTTGGTTATAACATGGCTTATTCCTAGACAGATTTGGATAAACCTTACATAAAATCACACAGTTCCATTACAAATTATTGAGTGAGCATAACATACTTAGACATGTACACAACAGAACTTTAAATTTTCTTGATTGCCTTTGCCAACAATAAGTCTGTGCTTTCACCAGTTTCTCCTCAGTAACTGATACTTCATTTACTCCACTGCTCAAAAGAGAAATCTGAGAGACCTCCATGTTGTCCCTTTTCTCTTCATTCCCTAAATGTAACCCATCAGCAGTGCTTATTGGAAAGTCCCTCAAAGTGTTATCGGGAATCTACTGACTTCCCTTAATTACTGCTACTACCCTCAGCCAAACCTCCGTCACCTACTCAGTAGCCTGTTTAGTGACCCTACTTTCACCCTGGACACCTACAATCTTCTCTCTAAGGTGAGTGATCTTTTGAACAAGAAAATCAATACAATGTCTGATTTAAAACTCTTCCATTGCTTCCCATCCCCGAGGATGAAATCCAGAGCCTTAACCATGGCCTTCCAGGCCCCTCATGACCTGGTCTCTGACTACCTCTGCGACCAAATCCAATCATTCTCATCCTCACGACTCCCCACATCTACTGGCCTTTGTGGTTTTCCTTCTAATTAATAGTCCCTTCCCCCAGGGTCCTTTCAGGCCCTGGAAATTCACACTAGCCAATGCTTTCCCCCAGATCTTCAAATGTCATGCCAAAAGAGAGCTGCTTGGACCACTGCAAAGTAGCCTCCCACCCACCCACTTCACCGGATGACGTACAGGTTGACTTGCTTATTCTTTGCGATGTAAGGGTTTAAGAATGCAAGTTCCATGAGGGCCTGGCCCTCGTAGGTCTCGTTCAATAGTCTATCCCATCACCTGGAATAGTGCCTGGTACAAAGCGCCTCTTCTATGCTGAGTGGAGGAATGCACCGAGGAAACGTGTAGACGGAGACGCGGAGAAGAGAACTGGCTGCCCTAGCTGCCACCTCACAGCAAACTCGTGAGGGACCCCAGGTGAGGCCTATGAAGGAACTGCCCAGCCAGTCCACAGAATTGTGAGACATAATAAGAGGTTGGGTTTTTCAGCTTTCTTGAGATATGACTGACAAAATTGTAAGATATTTCATGGACAATGTGATGATTTGATATGCATATACGCTGAAAGGATTTCCCCAAGTGCATCCATCACCTCACATATTTACCTTAAAAATTTTTTTTTTTGATGAGAACATTTAAATTCTGTTCTGTTAGCAAATTCCAATGATACATACAATACAGTGTCATCAACTATAGTCACCATGTTATACATTAGATCCTCAAGCTTATTTATCTTCTAACTGAAAGCTTGGACCCTTTTGCCAACCGCTCCCTATTTTCCCACCCCCTAGTCTCTGGCAACCACTTTCTACTCTGTGTTGCTATGATCTCAACTTTAAAATAAAGGGTGTTTAAAGCTTCTGAGTTTTGGAGTAGTTTGTTATGCACCAATAGCTGAACAAAACAATCAAGAACATTTAACTTAAATTATGCAATATTAAATCACTGTGAGGGTAATTCCCAATTAAATAATTCACTACCACCAGGCCACTCGAACCAGCCTGGTGTTTTACTGGTCTATATGTTCTTCCAGCTATTTTTTTTCTACATTGTTAAAATCATTATATAAAATTTCCTTTTTGTCACTTTAAATGGATTCAATAATATTCCAGAGTTCTTCTAGTACTTTTAAAATTGGGATTTATATCTGTTTGGACACAGCAGGGTCCATATTGTAACTGTCCCTTACTGGAGAGGGGCTTGAGGCATCACACAGTGCAAATCCTAGCTGACAACGTAAGTGTTGATGGTATACAATGTGCACCAACTAGACTGAGATTGCTTCGTTTCTCAACCCTTCTTCCAGCCAGCCCCTAGCAGGGACTGGGTTAAGTTATAAAGCATAGAAGAGACAAGTCTTTGAAAGTTTATTGGTTATATATCTCAGAGATTGCTGGCTTCTGGGTTTGGGGAAAACTTGGGTCAAAGGGATTTCTTTCTATTTTTGTCTGGTCTCTTTCCTTTGTTGTTACCTTCTACTTCGAAGGTGGCTTTGACTCTGGACAACTAAGAGGGCTACGGGTGGGGCAGGAGAAAAGGAAGCAAGGGTTGTTTACTATTGGTCCCAAGATTCTGAGAGAGGCAAAAAGGACCTTTAAGTTTCCTTGCAAGTGGTCCGTTCCTTTGAAGGCCCCAAAGGGTATGGGGTTTCATAGCAGAAGCTGTGCTTATAAAGAAAGATGTTGGTTTTGACTGAACCCCTTTCCTCCTCTTTCTACGCTGGTAGTGACAAGGACAGAGTACTAGCAGTGGTGGCAGTGACTACGCATATGGTGACTTGTCTGTCTGGTCAGCAAGGAGGGCAGTGGAGGAGGGAGGAGGAGGGTGTAGAGCAAGTGACAGAGGGCTGCTGTGGGTTTTTGTGGGCCATCCTGCCATACTGTGCAGCCATAATTTATACCGTTGTTTCTATAGGGACATTATTCTGTCTTCCGACAGCTGACCTACAAATGAATTTGGAAAGGACACATTTACAAAAGGAGTATTTTACTTCTGTGAGCAAACACAACCACCAGAGGGCAGAGCTGGTTTAGGAAGACAAAAGCAAGACTTGGCTCTCAACAGACGCATTGATTTCTAAACTTTTCCAGTTCCTGCAGATCTTCATTATTTTGTTGTTGTTATGCTGCTTTCATATGTACTAACATAAATCTAAGTGTAAGAAAGCTCCTTACGCTCTTATAAAATCAACACAAATTGATAATTTAAAAGTTTATAAAATGAAATGCCAATTAAAATCATTAATGCCATGTATGATGTTTTGCCGAAACTCCGTCTCCTCTTGCAAAATGAATATGGTAAAATGTACAACACAGACTCTTGAGTTCAGTATCCTCTGCTATCACGTTTCACTTTTTTCTCTCAGAACTACTCCGTGTCTTTATTTAACAGGCCCTGCTGAGGTCTGACTTCCACTTGGCTTGAATATATTTCCCTATGTGTGAATTCTGCTTCTGTTCTCTTCTTGGCCAGGGACAACTACAGTTCTCCCATTTAGGGGCAAACAATGGCTCAATGTAAACAATATAAACACAGGCGTTTCATTTAAACAAAACAAAACAAAACTTTAAATTCTCTAAGAAACCCCACAGACTTTCAAGTTGAAATCTTGACTCCATTTGATAGGCTCTGCTATAGGAGAAGGGGCTCAAATGTCTTAAGCATGGTGACTGAACATCACGGTTTCCCTCAGTGGTTTATGCCTTTTTTTCCTAGCACGCCCTGTTTCATTTTCAAAAGTGTCCTCATTTGGATGATAAAGTATAAGGTTATATACCCTGGTTATAGGCCAGTTCTGGCGTGGAGTTTCAAGATCAGGAAAGACCTGTGTCTTGGCTACAGGAGTGAGGAAACAAAGAAGTTAAAGCCATTTACAGACGTTTCCTAGACTTCTCTCATAAGCTTATCTAGTCCAATGAGTGAAGCTTTGGGGGTTAAACCAAACTTCAGACATGTTCTGATCTCCCCTTGTGACTCAGAAGCATCAGGGGTGCTCCCCACTCCTCATACTCTCAAGAAACACCACGTCAATACAGTTTATAAGAAAGAAAGCGAAAGATTTTATCACAATTAGAATCCTCCAATATCTGAGAACATATAACGTCCTTTGAGGGTAGGATGAAACTTATAAAAGGATCACATTTACTCAGAAAAGCTGGAAGACAGGACAGCAGTTTTGTAACTGCATGACATAATTTGGCTAACGTGTACTGGTTGCTACACAACAAAATGAGTCCTCACCGCCAAATCTCGAGACCAAATTCAGTTGCCAGAGTGACTTCAGATGGTTCAGGGTTAACATAATGAAAAGATGCCACAAAATAGTGATTTTTTAAGGAGACTGAGAAATACTTCTCTAAGAAATATATATTCTCAGAGAAAGTGTGTGTGTGTGTGTGTGTGTGTGTGTGTACAGCCTACTGGACCAAATCCAAGAACCAAAGTGGTTTGTTCACAAACTGAAATGTGCTGAGATTGGTCCATTGAAGTGATACTAATGAGAGCATTCTGGCAACCTTGAGTCTTCATGCCTTCAGAAGATGACTACTATCCGCATTATTTCATATTTATCAAGCCCCAACTGGGGCAACTTGTAATCCAAAACAAGGAAGGAAGAGGGGGGAAAAGCACTATCTGTTCGTGGCCTATGTGTCAGTCATTCAATGTGGTGGAACTGTCTTAAAAGTGGTCTATCACAAGGTTTAGCAGGTTCCACACGATTTTCAAGGATCTCATTGTGCCAGAGAGAAATCAATTCAATTCAAAAGCATCTATTCTGAGTTAGTTGGATACTTAGGGTATACAAAAGTAAGTCAAGTTGGGGTGGCCAGATGGTTCAGTTGGTTAGAGTGCAAGCTCTTAACAACAGGGTTGCGGGTTCGATTCCCACATGGGCCAGTGAGCTGTGCCCTCCACAACTAGACTGAAGGACAACGACTTGGAGCTGATGGGCCCTGGAGAAACACACTGTTCTGCTATATTCCCCAATAAAATTTATTTTTAAAAAATTTTTTTAAAAAGTAAGTCAAGTTGGATCCCTGTTCTAATAGGCTGTTTTCTAAGCTAAATTATTTTGAGAACAACCTTCAAAATTTTTGCCACGTCATCTGTATTTTTATCTACTCAATATTTTTCTAATTATTTACTCAATAATTTTCTTATATTTCTACCTACATTAGTCATGTCCTAAAGAATACCTGGGAAATCATGGAGTTGATGTCATATATATACATATATATGTATATATATATGTACATATGTATATATATATACACACATACATATATATACACACAAAACACTTGTGTGTACATATTTCTAATGTACATTTTTAAATAAATACAATTAAACAATTTTTTTAAATGTCTTTTCCTTGGACTATCTAAAATAACCTTTGTACCACTCTATGGAAATGATAATAGTAATAAATACTCAAAAGAAAATATTTTGCAAGGGCAGGGTAGGTCAGATGACAGAGGTACAAAGTGTTATAGGAAATTACAGGAAGAAGAGTTTAATTGTGATTGGATGCATCAAGGAGGCCGATTTAGAAGAGTCTGTATTTGAAGAGGTTTTAAAAATAGCTAAGTCTGTGATTTTTTTCTTTTTAAACCAAACAACGTGGCAAAATAAGATTTGATGAAGTTTGGTGGTAAGTGCACAGATTCTCTTTACTTCTCTGTATGCTTGAAATATTTCACGATAACAATAATAAAGTGTGTCTAGGACTTGGAGAGGAGAAAAGCATCCCCAGTAGAAGAGAGAGTATGAGTGGAAGCCCAGAATACTGAAATTCAGGCTGGGAGTCTGGTTCTATCGAAGGTGAGTCCTGGGAAATAAGGCTGGAAAATTAAGATGCTGTCAGATCACACAGGACCCTAGCTAAGTGGTCCTGACAAAGACATCTGCAGGAATGGGAAACCCCTGGGGGTTTCTGATGAACAATATATGATCAGAGCAATAGATTAGGAATGGAACTCAGAGAAATTTGCAAGATGGGTGAGCCCAGATTTGGAAGGATCTTATAATAATGATTCGGGTGAAAATATGGGCGTCTTCCGAAACTCCCTAACGTCCTGATTTGCTCCCTTGTTCTGCCTGGTAGCATTCTGTTTTTATTTTTTTTTTAATCCATTTCCATTGGTCAGTGATATTTCCTCCTTCCTACCCCAGATCCTTTGTAGTCTCATCCAACTATGTTGTAGACCAGGGGCGGGTAAACTTTTTCTGTCAATGGACAGATAGTATAAATATTTTAGGCTCTGCAGTCCATACAGTCTCTGTTGCAACTATTCAACTCTGTTACAGCCGAGAAAAGCAGCCATAAACAATACATAATGAATGGGTGTGGCTGTATTCTAATAAAACATTTATTTATAGATAGTGAAATTTAAATTTCAGATAATTTTCACATATCAATAATAGATGTTTTGAAAAATAAGATCAATTAAGACAAGAAAACTATGAAATTACCTCGAAAACAGAAAAATACTTTATGACTAAATATTATGATGTAAATTAGAATAAAGAGACTGAGAAAAAGAAGGACCAAAATATGATTAGAAAAGGAGAAAAGGCGATGGGGAGAAATTGATAGAGGAAATAAGCAAAATCACAGCTGCACTGCAAGAGAAGGAGTGTGGTTAAAAGAGAATTTTATTTAAAATAAAAACTGGTGAGAGCGTGACTGGAGGAGCATTGATTTTAAGAATAATGCTTTTCAGAGACTTGGAAAGTTGTAATCCAGGACTGCTACCCATGTACTGTCAAAATAAAGATTATCCCACATTTTGTAAAGGACAACTTTGTCCACCTGTTTATATCTTTTGTCTTAAATTCTTAGCATCTCCCAAATGAGGTATTACAAACCTTCCTCAGGAGGGCTCAAAGTCTTAGGAATTAAAGAACATAACGGTGTTTCTGCTTTCAAGAAGGAAGTTTCTCAATTCATTTCTAGGCTCAGTTCTGGGGTAATTTGTGCTCAATCTCCTCTCTAAGCCTTGCAGGTAGTGATAATTTAAAAAAAGTGGTGGGGTGGAGAATGTTTGGTTTTATCATTAAGTGTCAAGAAGATGTCATCTGTAGAAAGAAAAGTTTAATAATATGCAGAAAGCACAGCCCCAAGGGTCTTCATGAAGACCTCTACCTCTTATATACATGAATGGATGAATGGCCAGAAATGCCACCTTTTTATAATGTGGGCAAGACGACAGCAATGAATGAGGAGAGGAATTAACACATTTAATGATACACACATACTTAAGGAAAAAATACTCAAAAGATTCTCTCTGAGGAGCAGAAGACAAGAATTGTAACAATGCTAATCATGTCACTAAAAGAACCACACAAGTGCAGGATCATTTAAAACACAAAGGGAGAGTCTTAATGAGCGCTCCAGTCTCCTGCAGAATTAACTGGAAAGAAAATGTTGACAAAGGTACAATTTCAATCTAGTTCTGGAGTTTGAATAACGTTCATATATGAGAACTTTTAGATTTAAAAAAAAATGATAAAAAACTTCCTGGGGTTCAGAGTAAGTAGGGCATTAGCAATACTGATTACTGTAATTATTTCAGCAACTAATTCTCTAATGTCAACTATGTGCTGTATAGATTAATAAGATTCAGTGCCTCTCTTCAAGAAGCTTACTATATATATGAGTATATACATACATACATATCTCAAGGGGAGTAAGTTAACCACAGAAGTAATTATAAGATAATAAATAAGCCAGAAGTTCAAATTTGTGTGAGTTAGAAGTAAAGTATTATATCCTGTTGAGATAGTAAAAGTTTTATGAAGTTTTATGAAGCATTAGAGATGACAAAACAGTAACATTTTCATGAGGGATACGGGAGATATGAGAGAAAAGCATTCCAGGCAGTGAGTATGGCGACACTAACGGTACAGAAACAAAAAAACAGGAGAAGTTTTTAGGAAACTGAGTAGCCATATTTCTATAGTATAAAGTATATATCTATCTATATCCATATCTATATTTTTTTGGAAGGGGGCCAATAGAAAATACAACTGGAGAAGTAGGCAGGAATCAAATTGTGAGGAGCTGTTCATTCATTTGCTCATTCCACAAACATTCACGGAGCACCTGTGCTTGGCATTGTGCTAAACACAGTGGCAAAAATAGACTTAGGAGACCTGAGTGCTATAACCACATCGTCTGTGTACTCACAGACTTTCGCAACTAGAGACCTAAACATTCTATTGATAAAAGGAAGTCACATTATTTGTCTGCTCCCCAAATTTCATCTTGAATTAGATTTATCAACGGTGGCGGTCTGAATCCATGTGAAGAGAGATGGCTTCTGTCTCACAGGGATTCAAAAGTAATTTTGAGGAAGAAAGAAACACATTTGTGACCGATTATACTTTCAAGTTACACTCCAGTTTCCAGGAACTAGGTCAAATTCCTTAGCAGGTTTGGAAGGGTTTAACCTGTTCCTCTCTGGGAACAGTGGCTTGTCAGCTTGTCGCACAGGAGGCTGGTCCTGCTGTTTGTCCCCATGCGGGTGAGAGCGTGATGATGAATCACGGCCCAGCACTGGTCTACCAGACTGGCCCAAATCCGGGCTTTATCAACTGGAAGTTCCTGCTCAAGAATTCCAAGGACACATTCTTGCAGCTGTTTTCGGCCTTGAGCATGATTAGAATGTTAATCTCTCAGCTGGAGATGACATACTTTGAGGCTCTGTCAAAACGACAGGAACCCAGATTTGAAAGGGGCAAATATGGGAATGCTGGCTATTAAAATAAAGAGGGTGTGTCTACGTTGAAACACTTTGTAAAAAAGAAATGTGAAATAACAGAACAAATAGAACTGCAAGTCAATGAAACGCACAGCAATTATATAGATGACAATTAAAATGAAATGTAAGACTATTAGGGAAAAAGCTATCATAAAAGATTATCACTAACTCAGAGCAATTATATAGATGACAAAATGAAATGTAAGACTGTATTAGGGAAAAAAGCTATAATAAAAGATTATCACCAACTCGAGGAGCTATAATAAGGAGGCTTCCTAGGCTGAGCATTAACTATGTGTAAGATGGGGGTAGGGGTTTAAAAAGCTATCTCCTTTTGAAGCCTGAATCTGTGAACTCCCTGTCGTCTGCGTTTTTTAACTCAAGCCTGACATTAAACACTTCAGAAACTGCTGCCAAACTTGTCTTTGCATCCAGGAAGCAGCCCTGCAAGTCCTTACACAAAGCTTCCGGGTCTGCAATGGCCTCACTGATGAAAATGAATTTACTCATTTTACTACTGCGACTCACACGTTAGTCTTCTAACAATATAATGTCTCAGAGGACCTAATTGCTGTCCTTTCACCCCCGGAACCCGAAATCCACGTTGGGCCAGTCCAATCCGGAGAATGGACTAGCTTTGATCCCCTAGACAAATGTACGAGCCTTTTTAAAATCAAATTTCTGCCGAGTGACTCACTCTTAGAAAGGAAGACATAGCAGAAACGTCATTTATTTCAGTCAGTACAATCAGTATATGCTTGAATGCCTCACATATTCCTAACACTATGCTTGATGCTACTAGGGAGAGAAGTGTCTGAGGCTGACAGTCAGTGGTACATGACCAACATAATTAAATAAAGAAAGGTGTAAGACTGTACCAGATTAGCTGTTCTCTCTCCTTTCTATGTACTGTGACTTTGACAAGAAGGCACTCTTGTCAAACGGCCTTGCTACCATGGTGACAGTTACTAAGAAATGCACAGATCCATATACGAACAGGTTACAGAGTTCTGTTTCATTATTGTTGTTTTGAAATATGTAGTTTTCCAGTCAGATGAATAATTCTTAATATCAATTTTCTGCATGGACACTCTGTATTCAAATCCTTCAAGAAAATGGACCAAGAGCGTGAGGGCCCACCCATGCTGAGCCTGCAGTTTGGGGATTTCCTCATGGCTTGGGGATCAGGGTTTAACCCTCCATGGGTAGTCTGGAATGACGTTAAACTCCCAGGCTTCTAAATGTATCCAATCCTTTACTACACAGGTATGATTCCTGAAGGTTACCCCAAGGTCAGGAAGGAATTGTTGACAATCTCTTACTCTAAATTCCTGTTTTTGTCTCTCTTGTGGTTGCAATGTTCTCTGTGCCCTACCTCATCGTAGCTGTGACCACTGGACAGTGGTCCTCATTTATTCCCCAAGCACCATCATATACAAGTGGTTGTTTATAACGACTATTATATTGAAAGTCTGGGAATAATACTATACAACAGGACAAGAAATATCAGTATCCAAAAATTCTTTGGCCATTTTCTACATGGGAAATTTTTCATGGGGCCTGCCTGCTGCCATTTTGCTCACATTTCCTTCCCCTCCATCTCCTTTCTGAGTTCTTAAGGTCTAAATTTCTGTAATTCCCAGCAATATAATCCTTGTTTTCAAATCCTATCCCATATGGACTCACAACCCCAAAAGGTCCATATTTTTTTTCTTCCTCAAACAAAAGTTCCATTTACCCCAGAAGTGAATTTTGCCATTCCCCCGAATATAAACGAGCAGCTAAAATTAGCTATCTTTAAAAGTTATTTTCTTTCCCTGTTCACGTGCTTTTTTGGCTTAATTCTCTTATTTGATCTGTAGCTTTTTTCTTGAAACTGTACGAACTACAGCTATAAAGTCAGAGTTTCAGAAATAGTTTGCACTGTGCATAAGACATTCATATATTCGGGGATAATTCTAGTTCCTTTTGTTTTTAATGGAAACTTCACAAATTCACGTGTCACCCTTGTGCAGTGGCTGTGCTAACCTTCTATCATTCCACTTTAAGTATATGTGCTGCCGAAGTGAGCTACTTCCTTTTTTTAAAATTTCATTATCTAAAAAGTTATTCCTCAAAGACTCAGAAAAGCTATGAAATGATTTGTGATTCTCTGATGGCCTTATAAGAGATAGGGAACAGAATAAAAATTGGTTCCCTGTAGAAAACTCCCTACTGTATCTGGCATTATCTATAGGCCAAGACCGTATTTATATACATGCAGCATAATTTTCCTAAAAGAAACCTTTCCGCATTCACAGAAGTAGATGCTTGGGCAGTGACCACAGCTCTGCTTTCAGGATAAGAACCTTATCTCCGACTATAGAAGAGTTTCCAAAGCTGCTGAGTGCTGATTTCTCTGAGGCAGCCCTAAGTTACATTTGAATGTCAGCCCCAAAAGAAAGGTAACATATGACAATAAGTACAGCTTTTGTGAAGATGGGTATTTCCCCTTGGACACATCTCAGTCTCTCTCTATATACCTCTCATGGGCCTATGCACTATGCAGAGTATTGAACTATATACCATGGAAGATGGTTTTTCTCAAAAAACCATAAAATAAAATGGAGATCTTACAGGAATTTAGAAATTAAAGAGTGAGAAAAATCTTACTATATAGAAGTAATAATTATGGAAAGAAAAACCAAGTAGAATTCACTTACAGAGTTCTAGAATTTTAGAACTAGAAGAATTTTTTTTTAATTAATTTTATTGGGATGACAATTGTTAGTAAATTTACATAGATTTCAGGTGTACAATTCTGTATTACATCGTCTATAAATCCCATTGTGTGTTCAACACCCAGAGTCAGTTCTCCTTCCATCACCATATATTTGATCCCCTTTACCCTCATCACCCACCCCCCACCCCCTTACCCTCTGGTAACCACTAAATTATTGTCTGTGTAGAACTAGAAGAATTTTAAAGATCAATCACTGCTTTGCAGAGAAAATGAGCTCGAGGTGTTAGTAGTTTACCTGCGGTTACACAGTGAATTAGTAGCACAGCCAGGAAGAGACCACAGATATTAAGAGCTTTGTCCCCCTTACCACATGTAACAACTACTAAGCATCAACCCTATACAAGGACGTACATAGCTGGAGATAACACATGTAAAAGGCCTAGCAGTGTCTAGAGTCATCAGCTCTCATCATTATCACAATCATCATCATAATGGGTAAGAGTATAAATTTTGATATTAGCCAGACCTTGAGGTGAGTCCCAGTTCTGCCACTTACTGTGTAACAGTAGTCAAGCTACTTACCTTCTTTAGGCCCGTTTCTTCACCTATAAAATGTGAATAAAAACAGTGTCTACCTAGTAGGATAGTTGTGAGGATTTCATATACATTCACTTGTGTGTGTGTGTGTACATATAGAAACTGTTCAAATCTTAGCAGTTCCATAGTATTTATTAACCCAGATAGGTATAGAGAGTCAAACAAGAACACACATATATATGGTGTATCAGTGGAACTTCCCTTTGCCACATCAAAAAGAAAGCCAGAAAGTTAGCATTTACTGAGCTTTCACTGTATACAGATAACAGCCCATGAGAGTATATTACAAAGAAAATAGGAGAACAAATGCTACTTGGGAAGTAATAATATAGGAACTATTAATATTTATTATTCTCAACAAATATATACCAACTACCTACGCAATGATAAATAAGACTGAGTTTCTGCTCTCAAGGAGCTGGCAGTCTAGTAGAGGAAGAAACCAGCCTATTACGATATGGAGTGGTACACACATTGCAGAGCCCGAGCTAAGAGGCTAAGAGCTATGGAAGTTCACAAAAGGGCATCCCATCCAGTATGGGTGGGGGTAGGGGAGGGAGTGGCAGGGGAGGGGGGTAAGGAGGGAGTGGCAGAGGTTTCTCAAATAAAAGAATAAGGATTTGGCTAAAGATGAGAAGAGTTGGAAAGAGTCTAAAGCCACAGAGCAGCTGTGGTGGGTACTCTGAACTGACTCTCAGCATCCATTCCAAACCTCTAGCGTGCTTCCTTATACTGCAGGCGCTAAAGAAAGAAAAACCACATTTCCCCACCACCCTGCAGTTAGGGTTCTGCTTCTGCCAATTAGAAGCACTGGAAGGTGGATCTAGACTAGAGTTATCTGCTTTGTTTCTGCTGGCAAGCTCAGTGTGGACACACTAGGCTTTTCTGCAGCATTACGAAGTGTGATCAAAAGATACAGTGAACGTTTAAATAAAAAAAATGCATTACAGTAAAAAACACATTGTCATTAATCCCCCTCAAAATACTCCCTCTTACTTCAAACACACTTATTCCATTGTCCTTGCCACTTTCGGAAGCAGTTCTGGAAGTCCTCTCGTGAGTGTCTTTACTTCATTCTCCATCATGACAACGCTCTGTGTCATACATCGCTTCTGGTATATGGCAATTTCTGTCAAATAAAAACATTAAGGTGTGTCCTCATCCACCTTATTCACCAGATCTGGCACCGTGGGACTTCTGGCTCTTCCCTGAAGTCAAAATGATTCAGGACATTGAAGCAGCCACGACAGCGCAACTAAAGACATTCACAAAAGAGGACTTCCAGAACTGCTTCAGAAAGTGGCAAGAACGATGGGATAAGTGTGTTCGAAGTGAGGGGGAGTATTTTGAGGGGGATTAATAGCAATGTGTCTTTTACTGCAATAATTTTTTTTTAATTTAAACATTCACTGTATTTTTTGATCCCACCTTGTATTTCAATGTCTAGGTACTAATTTCGCGGGTGTTGAGAGGTAGTCACAGGGTCAGCAGTGGCTTCCTGATCATTAGGTCCCCGCTCCAGTGGCATGTTTTGAACTCAACTGCAGAGGTAGGCAGCTCCTCCAGTGCACAAGTCCAGCAGTCCTGTCCTAGGACCCATTCCTGGAGGCCCTACTAAGTGACCCTTCTTTCAGCCTTTCCAGTGATTTTGTAAGGTCCTGATTCCCTGGGTTAAATCCCTTTTTGCTTAAAATGGTATGGGTGGTTCCTATTTCTTGCACCTAATACACCAACAGAATATAAAAATGCAAAATGTACCATAAATAATATAGTTCGCAGAGGTCAGCCAACTTTTTCTGTACTGGGCCCAGATAGCAAATACTTTAACTGCTGTGGGTCATTTATGATATCTCTTCCTCCAGCTCAGTGTCAAGTATATTGACATGGTTGTGCAACACGCTCTAGAACATTTTCATTTTGCAAAACTGAAATTCTATACTCCTTAAATAACAATCCCCGTTTCCCTCTCCCCCTACTCCCAGGCCCTTGGCAACAACCGTCATACTTTCTGTTTCTATGAATTGGACTAGATACCTCACATAAGTGGAATCATACAATATTTACATTTCTGTGACTGGCTATTTCACTTAGCATAATGTCCTCAAAATCCATGTTGTAGCATGTCACAGGATTTCTTTCCTTTCCTTCCTTCCTTCCTTCCCTCCCTCCTTCCCTCCCTCTTTCCATCCATTTTTCCTTCCTTTGTAGGGCTGAATAATATTCCATTGCATGTATATACCACATTTTCTTTATTCACTCATCTGTTTATGGACATTTGGGTTGCTTCCACCTGCCGGCTGTTGTAAATAATGCTGTTATGAACATGGGTGTGTAAATGTCTCTTTGAAATCCTGCTTTCAATTCTTTTGGGTAGATACTTAGAAGTGGGATTGCTGAATCATAGGGTAATTCCATTTTTAATTTTTTGAGGAAACACCACACTGTTTTCCATAGTGGCTGCACCATTTTGCATTCCTATCAACAATGTGCATGATTTCCAATATAATGTATAAAGAAAAAGCTGGAACTTACATTCTGAAAATACTGAATTAGGTTGGGTTTTCCAGGAAACAGACTCCGAGGCAGACATTGCACGCAGGTCGTTTACTGGAGCATACTCTTGGGAACAGCACCTGTATGGAGACAGGAGAGGGTAGAGGGACAAGGCCAACGGCAGGGCAGTTGTCACACATGCTTTAACAGGTCCCATGGGACGTTCTAAAGCTGGCTGTCCCAGATTGTCCCAATTAAGGGCCTGTGCCTTTGTACCTCCACCACTGACAAGTCATTGGATTCGGGCTGCCCTCCGGAGGGGGGATTATAACCTAGGGTGAGGCAGTTTCCTTCACAGAAGGCAATTTTGCAGAGGAATTCACCTGTGAGCCATCAGCGAGTAACATTTCTGGCCACTGTATGTTGGGATCTGGGCAGCACACCACAGCATCCACTAGAATGTCAACAGTGATTATCTCTGGGTTTGGGGACCACACATGAAATTTGATCCACTGTTTATCAGATAAATGAAAGAATGGATGCTTGAATGAAGGAACACCTTGCCACCCTGTTCCTAATATCCTTTTGCCCCCGCAAAATGGGTTGTTATCACTAAAATGGTTTTGACATTAGTGACAGCTTTGTCACTAGAGATATTTTCAAAGAACCTATGAAGAGCAGTCTCAAATCAATGGTCTCGAGCAGAGTTATTTCTCTAGACTTAACAGGAAAGATTATGGCTTACGTTAAGAATCAACACCTTGAGCAATATTACTAAAGGAGCAGTTAAGGGCTTCTGTCTTGATTTTGAAGAAGACAGATAAATATCTCCCGTGCTGGAAATGGCATCACCATCTGTAGTGGCCAGCTTTCAGGACAGCGTCCATCGATCCTTATTTCCTAGCACTCATGTCCTTCCCTAGTCTCCTGCCCAAATTCAATCCAGGCCGGCCCTGAAGATGACCAAGGTGATGCACAACTTCCCAAGCTGCCATAAAAGGCACTGCAGTTGCTGCTTTGGTCTCTTAGATTGATCACTTGCTCCACGTTAAGACAGCTGGCATGCTGTGAGGACACTCGAACCATCCTATGATAGAGACTCATGTGGCCAATACCCTGGGCCAAATCGCCAGACCTGTGAGACAGCCACCTTGGAAGTGGACTCGCCAGCTCCAAAAACAGTGTTCAGATGACGGCAGTCCTAGCCAGCATCTGACTGCAACCTTACGGGAGACTGACACAGAAATGTCCAAGTGAGCCGCTCTTGAATTCCTGACTCACAGAAATTGTGAAATAACACGTGATTTTTATTGTTTTAAAGCCACTAAGTTTTGGGGTTATTTGATATGCAGCAACAGATTGCTAACATATCATCAGTAACAAACATGTATTGCTACTGTACGAAGTATACTGCTCATGGGCTGAATCATATATTATTCAAGGTAACTTCTTGCCGTATAACTTTAAGGTTTTAATAGCTTGACATGTCATTAACTCTATATCTTTCCTATAAAATTCTTATGAGAATCATAAGAATCAGCCAATCAAATATTTAAGAAACATCCATTAAGTTCAAATTATTATTCTAGGTGCTCTGCTGATTAAAAGGTATGATGCTCTAATGATAACAATACAGTAAGAGTAACAATGATAGGTATTACTAACATTTATTAAGCATCTGCTATGTCTCAGACACCGTTCCAGACACTGTACACATAGTCTCATTTAATATTAATATATATTGTATCGCCAAATGTTTTCCAGAAAGGACATACCAAGTTACACCCCCATCTGCAATGCATAAGAATAGACTCATTGCATGTTTACTAGCACTTAAAAAAAAGTTTTCTTCTTTTTAAAACACTGATAGGTGAAAAATAGAATAGTTTTATCTGCATTTCTAGGATTACTAGATCTTGGTATGTTAAGCACATTAGGCTTTTGTCTGACATATGTTACAAATCTTTTCTCCCCAGGTTGGTATAGTACTTTTTTCTTTTAATTTTATTGAGAAACAGACATGGTCATTGGTTACATATGGCTTTCGTGCCACAATGTCATAGTTGACTCTCCTAAGGAGGGTGCAGCTCCCAGTGGCCCATGCAGGGATTGAACCGGCAACCTTGGTGTTAGCAGCACCGCACTCCAACCAACTGAGCTAACCGGTCACCCTGGTATACTCTTTTCTTAATGTTTCTATATAGTCAAGTCAATCTCTTTGCTTGTAATTTCTTCCAGTTTTTATAATTAGAAAGTTCTCCTCTATTCCTAGATCAATTTTCACTTGTATTTTTTTCTAGTTTGTTTATGGTTTTGTTTTTTTACACATGTAATTATTTTTGTTGCAAGATACCGGATAAAGGTCTTTTTAAAATAATCATGTCTACTTCATTATTAATTGAATAAGTTTTCCTTTCCCCACTGATTTATGATTCCACCTTTACTACCTAAGGAATTCTTATATTACTTAGATATGCTTATGAGTTTTATAACCCTCTTCCATTGCCTGTTGGTTCTGGTGATAGTACTACACTTTTTTTGATTACTGGCTTCTACTCATTCATCAAGAACCATCACATTCTCTTCCAGAAAGCCTCCCTGATTCTTCCAAAAAAAATGACTGCTACCTCCTTTTTCACCTTTATAATATATATGCATAAATTTCTGCCTTGCACTGTTAACAGGGTTGATCTTATTCAATTACATTCTTGAGAGCAGGGAACAGCTGTACTGTATATTCATTAAAATTAAGCTATTGGTGGGGCGGCTAGTTGGCTCAGTTGGTGAGAGCACAGTGCTCGTAACACCAAGGTCGCCGGTTCAATTCCCACATGGACCAGTGAGCTGCGCCCTCCACAGCTAGATTGAAAACGACTTGACTTGGAACTGATGGGTCCTGGAAAAACACAATACTGTTCCTCAATGTTTCCCAATAATAAAAAATAAATAAATAAATAAGGAAGGAAGGAAGGAAAGAAAGAAAGAAAATTAAGCTATTGGATTTGCATTAAAAGGTAGTGATGGCAGAATAGTTCTAGGGTGACTGTCATGCGGGGTGTCATGCGGGGTCTCTGGTCCTGCTCCCCACATAAGAACGCAGGATATGGTGAGGCCAAAAAAGGAACTACAACTGAGCCATAGATAGGGGAGTCATACCACTATATTCTCGCTGGCGGCTGGGTTGGAGACATAGGAAACAGGAGCCACACGATTTTCAACCTGCCATCTGCTTCTCTGCCACCCAACCAACCCCTTGCTAACTGCAATCCGCCATACTAACTGCAATCTGCGCTTGCCAGCCACCATCCGCTGCTAGTGTAGCCACGGCAGTTATATTAGTGGCCAATGGCTCATTGGTTACAGCTGACGGCCAACTAGACACAGCTGATGGCCATCCGATCACAGTTGATGGCCATTTACAACCCGAGCCAGCGTGAGGTGAGCCTCACCTTTCCACGTGAGGCTGAGAGCCTGGACACTGCTCTCTGGGACTCTGTCCCCATAGTGACAAAAAAATGAAAACAGAAAATTCCCTCACTTGTTCAACAAACATAACTGTGCCATTCATTCTGAAAAGATTATAGCGCTGAGTGAACTCAAGGTTCTTCCTTAGGGAGTTCATCACTTAGTAGGGGAAAGAGACTTGTAAAAATATATGATTACAATAGCCAAGACCTGGAAGCCACCTAAGTGTTCTGCGATTGACGATTGGATAAAGAAGGTGTGATATACATATACACATATATATGTAATGGAATACTATTCGGCCATAAAAAAATGATAAAATATTGCCATTTGCAACAACATGGATGGATCCTAAGAGTATCACGCTACGCTACGGTGAAAGAAGTCAAACAGAAAAGGACAAGAACCATATGATTTTACTCATATGGGAGATAGAAAACAGAAAGCAACAAATTAACAAATAAAACAAACTCAGACACAGACAACAGTATGGTGGTTACCAGAGGGGAAAGGGGTTGGGGGAAGGATGAAAAGGGTAAAGGGGGTCAAATGCATGGTAACAGGAGACTAGACCCTGGGTGATGAGCATACAAGGCAATATACATATAATGTAGTAGTATAAAATCGTACACCTGAAACTTCTTATTAACCAATGTTACCCCAACAAATTTCATTTAAAAAATATATATGTGATTATCACTGATATGTGGTATATAAACCAAAAACAACAAAAAAGCAAGACAAACAAATGAGAAACAAAAACTCATAGACACAGACAATAGTTTAGTGGTTACCAGGGGGTAAGGGTGTTGGAGGGTTGTAGATGAGGGTAAGGGGGATCAAATATATGGTGATGGAAGGAGAACTGACTCTGGGTGGTGAGCACACAATTAGATTTATGAATGATGTAATACAGAATTGCACACCTGAAATCTATGTAACTTTACTAACAATTGTCACCCCAATGAATTAATATATATATATGTATGTGATTAAATACAGTGCGATTAGGTAGCATAAATAAAATAAGCACGTACAAGGGAGGAGAAAGGAAAAAAACAACTTAGCAAGTAGTGGGCAGTGTTCCAGAATAGTACCTAGGAGCTGGGTTTATGGGGTTTATTAAACGTCAAAGAAATGCGTAATTAATCTAAATGACAAAGCGCATCAATTCAGAGCCTTTAACAGAAGTTAATTTATCCCTCATTCCGGGATCTTTCTAAGGAAGCCTAATATAGTTTGGCTAATATGGACAAGCTGAAGAGAAGCTCTGCTGGCAGCGGTTTCGTTAGCACGAACCTGAGATGCCTAAAAAGGTGGGAATTCACCTAGCAAGTGACTGGGAGAAAATTATACATGGGGCTGATACGACAAAGTCTTTAGCTAAATCAGGCTGGTCATCTACCCAGCACCGACACGAGTTGGTTTAAAAGCTGTGAGGACTGACTCCTTGTTGAGCGCGCGAGAACAGTTGCAGCCTGGAGTCTCACCACCTCGCCCCGCCCCTCAGATCCAAGGCGAGCCCAGACCACAAGTTAGGGCAAACATGGCTGACGTCATGCACACGTGACGTCATCAGCACTGACGCATCCCACAGGGAGGGGCCTCCGCGCTCACCTCAGAACGCGGTCAGCTCCACAGAGCAGCGAGTTGGCCGCCCCGCGTTCTGCCCTGGGGGTCCGAATAGTCTGAGCTACGGGAACCGAAGCGCCGAAGCTGCTCGGGAGCTGCCACTTCCCGCTTTCCTTGGCCCGGACTCGCGTCCTCGCTGAGGCCCAAGCGCGGTCCAGGCGGCAGCGCGCTCACGAGCCCGCTTGAGGCGGTCGCGCGCACGCACGCACGCGTGTCCGCACGTTCCCTGAGAACCCGGAAGTGCGAGGGAGAGGAGAGCCACGTGGGTGGAGCTGGAGTGCAGCTCGCATGGGGGAGTCGATCCCGCTGGCCGCCCCGGTCCCGGTGGAACAGGCGGTGCTGGAGACGTTCTTTTCTCACCTGGGTATCTTCTCTTACGACAAGGCCAAGGACAATGTGGAGAAGGAACGAGAGGCCAACAAGAGCGCGGGGGGCAGCTGGCTGTCGCTGCTGGCGGCCTTGGCCCACCTGGCCGCGGCCGAGAAGGTCTATCACAGCCTCACCTACCTGGGGCAAAAACTAGGTACCTCCGCCCCGCCCCCCATTACCCCTTGAGGAGGAAGGAAAGTGGGTATATTCCCGGGTCGGCAGTGGCTTGGGTTCCTTGTTTCTGTCACTCCTAGCTACAGGCTGAACTCGGCACTCCCAGGTCTCCTCCCACCGTTCCCTTCCTCCCCTCGGCTTCCACAAACCCCGCCCACCGGCCTCGGCTGCATAGATTGGCGGATGGGGTGGATGCTCTTTGCAGGGCTGTTCCCCAAACATGAATATATCCATTTTTGCCCAGTGCATGGATTAGTGCCATTAAATGAGAAGTAAAGCAAACTTTATGTCTTCGCTCTTCTAACCAGTGACACAGCGGCCAGAGGAGGAAAACTTGGCAATGCAACCTAGTTAAGAGTTAATGAACACTATTGTCTGGCTTCTTAAGGTTAACCCCAGAGAATTACAGATGCAGTTCTACCCCCTCTTCGTAAGCTCTCAATAAATATTGAATGAATGAAGAAATAAATGAATACTGGACAGGGAAGGCAAGAAATATGCCTAACACTAGCAAGAGGGGATTTAGGGGTAAAATACCATCCCATGATAAATCTTGCCTCTGAAAATAAGATGCAAGAGCAGATTAAACTGATTTTCACTAGTAGAAATAATTAGCATAGGAAGATCGGAAGGAAATAATATATCTGAAGGCCAGGGGCTATGTATACAAGGTATAACTACTTATAAATACCAATAATAAATATGAATCCCAGAGCTTTTAGAGTTGTTTTGGTACTTTGGCCTATTTTAGATACTTTAATTATTAGAGGCACAGGATCTGGTATGAATGAACGGCACATATGTACAATGCAGAGTAGAAATGTAAAGTTGAGTGTAGATTCCATTTTGATTCCCCACCCCCACCCCCAGGTTGCCTGGAGGGAACCGTGTATGTACATCTTGCTTTCAGTAAACACTCAAGGGGCAAGGCTTTCTGAGATCTTCTGTTTCAGCTTTTCAAATAAGTTGTTAACTTATTGGCAAAAACTGGTCCGACAGTTTCACGGTGTATTTTACCTCCCCTTTTTACAGTGGCACTTCTCACAAATTTGCAATTGCTGTTAAGTGTTACTATTCCCCTTTCTACAGATTGGCACATTGTGTATGTGCAGTGTGTGAGTAGGTGACAGAGCCCAAACCAGAATCCCTGCCTTTGAACTGTCAGATTGTGTTTGTATCCATATGACTTATAAAACATTTGTATATACATTATAACTTACATGTATATGAAAATGGGGAGGATTCTGACTATAAAATTGAAGGTGGGTAATTTTCTGATAGTTTTAGTTGTTTTTAGATTCTCCCACTTCATGAAGAGTGATGATTGACCCGAGTGCCATGATTCTTAATTTTTTTAGCATATTTATGAGAATTTGAGTAAACCTGTGGACTTAACCCCCAGGAAAATATGTGTGATACAGTTTTGCATATAATCTGAGAGGATTCAATTGAATTTCCTAAAGCCTATTTATAGACCTCAGTTAAAAAAAAAAAATCTCTAAGTTGGATGTGCCTGGTTTTAGGTAAACAGAACTGGCTGCCCTGTGTGTACGAACATGTGTAGGACCATCATTATCTCTGACTTGGGTTTGTGAAGTGGGCCTTATGTAAAGTAATTGGTTCCGCCTTGACCTCTCCTGGTTCAGCCTGAGGTCTGTGCCTTGAAATTGACCCATGGAGCATTTTACACTGTGCAACCTGCCCAGGCTCTGTTCAGGCTCTCAGGTGACCCGTCACTTCTGAGTAAATGTTTTGAAAAGAGCATGTTTAAATTTAATGCCTCTTAACTTCTTCACATGTATAGTAAATGTGGGTTCAAGATTTTTAATTTTAAATTTGTGACTATCTTAGAGATTTTTTGAACTAGAACGTTTGTGATATCAACATGCTTACAATATGATTTCATGATTACTCCATTTTCTTAAAACTTGGAGAAAATCTTTTGTGTTGCCATTTAAAACATTCCCATGTTCGTCACCTACTTTGCTAATTAGAACATTTATATGTTTTTTTTTTAAAGCAATACAAAAAGTTTATGTATATTTTTAAACTTTTAGGACATGGTTCAGAAAAGGGAGTCTTTTTGACCTCATTCTTGTGACATGTTTGTTGGAGACCTTATCAGTGAATCCTGATCACAGATGTCCTTTAGACAGAGGACACATCTGACAGGGAGCCTCTATTCCCGTCTTGGCTCACTGATGAAAAACTTCGGGTGGAGCCCTTCTCTTGGCACCTTCTCTTTCCTTTAAGGGGAGAATGTACTGTTTGGGGAAGGATCAATGACTCAGTGCCTGTGCAGGATTTTAGAGTCATACTTTTCTTCCCTTTGTTTCATTACTGGAGAGTTTCCTCAACCTCTGGTTGCTGGAATTTAGCATGGTAGAAAATGACTTGGGACCTGATGTTTTAAAATGATCATTAGCAAGAAGTTGTAGACTCAAGGACCCAATTAGATGTTTTGCATGCTCCTTTAATATACTTAGTACTTGAAATTTCATGTTGTGAGACAGACTTGAAATCTTGACAAATAAGCACTCATAACTAGAGCCTTCTGGTAATAATTCAAAATAATCATATTTTGTTAATTCAAAAAATTGAAAAGAGAAATTCTGGTGTCTCTGATTTCATTTCCCAATGCGAAGGAAGGCCAATCCCCACTGGATCTACCTAACCAGGGTGGTCAACAAATAGGACTGTACTCCAGAGATCTTTGAGAAAAGAGACCCCTGTAAAGAAATGCATTGGTGGTCTCTCCCTTCCTTAGAGTGTCACTGTATTGGTTTCACATAGTAGTGAGTGATGTTTCTTGATAAGCTTTTAAAAGTATTCTTTGTATTTATATGGCGTTCCCATTCCCCAGATAAGGGTAATCTGATAAAGGAAGGTATCCCTTTCTCACCCAGTTAGAATTTTCTTCAAGGCCACCTGTTTAACAGTGGAAGTAAGTACACCATTGAGGTCAGCTAGCTCTGTCAAATAGGTAGCTATTGTTTTTTTTTTTTAAAGCTTCTATTTATTTTAAGTGTGTTTTTCCAGGACCCATCAGCTCCAAGTCAAGTAGTTGTTTCAATCTAGTTGTAGAAGGAGCAGCTCATAGTGGCCCATGTGGGGATCGAACCGGCAACCCTGGTGCTACGAGCATCGAGCTCTAACCAACTGCTCTAACCAACTGAGCTAACTGGCTACCTGCTGCCTCTTCCCTCCCCAGCTATTCTTTTTACGATACTTGAAGCTCCCAATTTACCCTAGAGTTCAGAAGCTCAAGTATGTAGTACTGAGCAAGCCTTTTCTTCTATCAGTTATAAATGGAAGAGAGAGTAGTGTTATTGAGTATGTGCTTTGCTTTGCTCCAGATACGTTACCTACCAAATGTTACTTCATTTTGTCTGCTTAGGAGCTCTCTTATCATTACTTAGTTGTGTTAAAAACAACAACTAAGGTTCAAAGTGGCTAAGTCATTTGCACATCACACAGCTTGTAAATCTGGAAGCTGGGATTTGGAACCAAGTCTGTCAGACTTTCAGAGCTTTTAGGTTTTACATGGTACTCTTACTACCTTCCTAACCTGAGAGATTTTTGTCCTAGACCTGGGCATAGGGGTCTATTTATTCCATGTCACCTTGCAAAATCTGCAAAATGGGCACGGAGGAACACAGACCCTCCAGGGTGCAGTCCTGTACAGGGTGCTGGGGTCAGAGTCAATCCACCTGTAATGTGGATCTTGCTGCAATTAGGAGGGAAAAGGATGTCATGCCAGTCAGTCTGTTTAAGCAGTATTGTGAGGACAGAGCCAGGAGTGCAGTTTCCAAGCTCTCGGCCTCACGTGGAAAGGTGCTTACTCAGATAGTAAATGGCCTGTAGGACCTGTAGCCATCAGCTCGGCCTATAGCTGAGCTGTGGTTAGTTGGCCGTCAGCTGTAACCAGTGAGCCATTAGCCACTAATATAACTGCCATGGCTACGCTAGCAGCGAAAATGGGGGCTAGCAAGAAGGTGGTGGCTGAGCTAGCAAGAGCGGATTGCAGAGGCGGATGCCGCCATTGAGAATATAGTGGTGTGACTCCCCCATCTATGCCTCCATGGGTGTTCCTGTTTGGTCTCACCATGTCCTGAGTTCTTAATGTGGGGAGCGGGAGCTGAGACCCCGCGTGACACCCTGCATGACAAATGGCACAGTGAGCAGGGTCCCCTGCATGACAAGTATATTGGAGAAAACTGTTTTCTAAGTCTTAGTAGTTTGTGGAATCAGTAGTAACTAGGGTGACCAACCTTCTAGGTTTGCCCAGGGCTGAGGGGGTTCCCAGGACATGGGACTAAAGGAGGGTTTCTGAAGAAGCGTAACTTTCAGTGGTTAACACCTGGAAAGTGATGGGTAAACTGGGACAAGGTGGTCCGTAGTTGTAAGGGGTATAAGATTCATTTCTTGAAACATAAATTGGGAAATGAATTAAAAACGATGTTATGGAATGTTTCATTCTGTAAGAGGATATTTTACAAATACCTTGATAAATAATTTTCACTCTTAATTGATATGTTTAGAATAGTCATAAATTCTTTAATTCATTAAAGCATTCTGTATATATCAATAGAAAATTTAAACTGTCACTCATCTCTGAGATTTTTGTATATTCCTAAGAATTAGGGTTTTAAACCTTCTCAGTTTCTGTTCATTCGCCTAATGTCTTGCCTCTGACCCTTTGCCGGATGCTTATGAAAACCTCTATGAAGCTGGCTCTATAATTGTTAGAAATACAGTTGATCATATATTAATCCAGAAATCAGGAAATGATACCTATGCCGTTTGATTCGAAAGGATGTATTTGGTCTTATTTTTTGTTGATTTCCTTTGGAACCCCTGAGTTACAGCAGCAGTTATTTATAATTGCTTGTTGCTCTTAATAATTCACAATATCCTGCTTACTATATTATAACCTATAGTGTCAACCTTGTCAAGAGTACTAAGATTTCCTTTATCCCCTGGGATCCCAGGAGTCTGCCTTCTTGTGTAAGGTCAATATATGTGTGTGTTTTCCATTTTGTGGTTTAAAAGATAAGATTAAAAGATAACATTCGAAGGCAAATGCAACTCTAAAGCAAAAATAAAATGTTTTGATTTACCAGGAATAACAACAGTGTTTCATAATTGGGTGTTATCATTTATTTTAAATATATTTTTGTAGAAGGAGGGCTTTTTGGATCTAGCTTATTTATTCTGTGAAATAAATCTGAGGGGTGGGGGAGAACGGCTGCATGATTAAGGAAATCAAACACAGGTCCATTGCTAAACTAATGAGTGGCCCCAGCCATGTGTTTAACTTATTCCCCAGTGGAATTATCAACCACAAAATACTTCAATCCCAATCATAGGAGTCAGAGAATCCGGTAGATGAAAACCCAGTGAGTTCTGTAGGTTCAGAGTCTCCTTTTGGATGCTGGGAGGTGTTTTGCACTTCTGGTTTCTCTTCCTTACCTGCCATGTGCTTATGTTGTTCGCCCACCAGGGGGCCAGTCTTTCTTCAGCAGGAAGGACTCTGTCCGCACCATCTATACTTCCCTGCATAACGAGCTGAAGAAGGTGGTGACTGGCCGTGGGGCCCTGGGGGGCACCGCCCCCCATGTGGAAGAACTCCTTTCCCACCTGTCAGAGCAGCTCTGCTTCTTCGTTCAGGCTCGCATGGAGATCGCAGACTTCTACGAGAAGATGTACACCCTCAGCACACAGAAGTTCATCAATGCCGAAGAGCTCGTTGGCCTTCTGGACACCATCCTCAGGAGGTACAGCTCCAGGTCAGTGGAGGTGAGGCGGGAGGGAGGGAGGGAGTGTGGCAGCCTACCCTGTGGATCCCACACGGACCCTCGGCGTTTCCCCATGCTCTTAGGAAAGCCGCCGATGAAGTAACGAAGAAGAGCTTGTTACTTTTGGTACACATTACTGAACCAACAGGTGTACATTCGGCACCTCCTTTGGGCTTCGTTAACACCATGCTGATGGGTACTTCTCTAAGCAGTAGCGAAAGACCAATATGAAATAATCCTTAAAAAATGGTATTGTAACTGATTTTGATCTTATGAAAGAGTTCACACAACAGGAGAATTATATATGAAATAATGTGACTTGTTAAAAAGCCACTATTCAAATAAACGACCCTTTCAAAGTAATCACCCTGGTGAGTTATCCTCTTACTCCTCACATGTAGCCGTAACGAACATGTGTTGGAAACTCATGTATAATTGCTTTCGGTGCCTGTGGCCTCGTCTTGGTTTTGTCTTAAACTTCCTCATGATGGAGGCAGGCATCTGTGCTTCTGAGGAGGGCATACTTAAGGCTTTTTGTGATAGTCAAAAAGTTATTTGTAGCCCGTTTAATTTTTTTTAAAAAATGTGGATCCACTGGAAAACTTATTTGAGGGAAGTTGCTACTTATAAAGAAATGAGACTAGTTATAATGTATTGCTCACTGCCGGACCCAAAAAGCAACACCAAAAGAATTTATGAAGTGTTGTGAACATCATTGATGTGTGTGACCCAGTTTTATTTTGGGGTCCCTGGAGCCTGGCGTACTGCCTTACACATAGTAGGTGCTCAATAATTTAGTGATGGACTGAATGAAAAATGGTTACTTTGAAGGATACGTCTCCTTTGGATGTATGAGTTTATATGTGTTTGCTTAAAAGAGAAAAAGGTACTAGATATGTTTGGTTATATTCCTAAGTGAAGGATAATTCTCATCTGATTAATGGACTGGGCAAAGAGGGCCAAGTGAGAAGAGTAGTAAGAGAGATTTCATGGAGGACATAGAATCTGAGGTGACTTTTAAGGGCAGGTAAGGTTTTGAAAGCAAAGGTAGGAAAGAAGGGAGCAGATGCTTTGAGTCGAGAAGGTGATTGCAGACTACTGAAAGGCCTCTGCGTTGTGGTAGCTGCTGTTACTCTTCCTGAAACGCTCTTGTCTTTGCTGTTTACTCATCTTTTAAGTCTTGGATCAAATGTCAGAGAAGCCTTCTCTCCTTATCCTACCCAAACTATCACTCCCTTAGTCCCTATCCTATTCCCTGATTTATTTCCTTCACGTTCCTTATTGCCATCTGAAATTACTGTTGTTTGCTTAGGGTGTTTTTTCTTTACTCACAATTAGAATGTGAGCTTCAATTTACAGCTTCTATGTCTCCAGCACCTTGAACAGATCCTAGCACATAGTAGGTTCTCAATAGGTGTTTGGTAAACAAATCAATGAATATTTGGTAAACAGTAGGGAACCATGAAAGGCTTTTGAAGAGGGCAGTGTCTGTTCTCATCTTTTTCTGAGACTGACATCTGTGGCACCGGTGTGTGGAATGGGATGGTGGAGGCAGTGCTGAGAGGAGGAAAGGTAAATTGAGCAGACTGCTACGGTAGTCTGACTGATGTGGTAGGGCCTCGTGGTTGCACGACAGTGGGAAAAGAGATGGGGACAAGAAAAGTGTACAAGTCTTGGTAATAGGATGGTGGGAATAATGAGAAGTTTCTGTCAAAGATGATTCGGAGGTTTTGCACAACACTAATGATATTATTTACAAGATTGAGAAGTGAAGAGGGGCTGGCTTAGAAAGAAGGTAGTGAGTGCTCACTTCAGGAGCACATATACTAGAAAGAAGGTAGTGAGCAAGACTTGGAGCAAGTTTAGCTTGAGTTGCTAACAGATTTTCAAGTAGAGATTCAGCAGGCAGTTGGAAATGGGGATCTAGAGCTCAGGTGAAAAGGCAGCAACAGAAAACAATTGGAGGCCATCTGTATGAAGTAGACTTATCTTGTTTTTTGGTTTCAAAACTAACAGAGTCATGTTTCTTTAATAAAACATCAGTGTTGCATGTGGAAATCCAACTGCTCCTCATTCCTTTGGGAGCAGGAATACATCCATAGCATGCTACATTAAAAAGGAGTTCTCAGGGCTGCCAACCTTACAGTAGAGGTTGAGTAGTAGTATATTTCTCCTACATAAACAAACAAACAAACAAACAAATAAATAAATAAAGCATCAATGAATTTTTCAACGTGTAGGAAAAGTGGGGTAGTATTTAATATAGCTGTTTTGAAGGAAACTAGCACATACTGAGCAACTGCTGTGTGCCAGGCACTGTGCAAGACCCTCTGACGTGGTATCTGATTTGAGTTACAGGTGTTGTGAGCGCTCCCTTTATGGAGTCTCCCAGAAGTTAAGCATGCTCAGGGTCGTGCAACTTGTCTTTGAACCCGTCTCTCCATGACTCCAGGGTCATGCAACTTATCTTTGAACCCGTCTCTCCATGACTCCAGAGCCCACATTCTATATGCACCATTGCTTGTATTAAATAGTGAGATACTTTTTATCCATTCCAGATAAATTATCTCTGTTGATCATTTTGCAAGTCAACAATAAGTTCGATTCTTATTTATTAAATAAATAATAAGACATAATAAGACTGTGGAGCAATAGTCTTCTGTCATAGTAAGATAGAAAACATAAGCACTTACTACGTTCCCCTGCTAGGAAGAAGAGTTGTGTACTGCGTAAAATCATGTAATGTGCATATTCACTCCGAGCACAAGATAGATTGGTTAATGGATTATTATGTTCTTATTCTTCTTTTGTTAAGTTTTTCCTTAATTTTTCATTTTGAAATTTTTAATCCTACAGAAAAGTTGCAAGAATAGTATAATGAACATAGAGTTACAATATGACTAGTAATTCACTCCTAGGTATATGCCCAACGAAAATACAAAATGAAAACATACACCCACACATAAAAATTTTCACATGAATGTTCACAGCAGCGTTACTGATAATAGTGCAAAGGTAGAAACAACCCAAAGGTCCATCAACTAATGGATGAATGGATAAATTTATGTGGTATACTCATACTATGGGACATCATTCAGCAATTAAAAGGAATGAAGTACTGATGAATGCTACAATATGGATGAATCCTGTAAAATTATGCTACATGAAAGAAGCCAGTAAGGTCACATATTGTATCATTCTATTTATATGAAATGTCCAGAATAGCTAAGTCATAGGTACAGAAAGTAGATTACAAATTCATAGACACAGAAAATGGCTGCCAGGGGTTGCGGGGGTGGGGAGGGAGGATGGAGATTGACTAATGCATATAAGGTTGCTTTTGGGGGGTCGTGAAACTGTTCTAAAATTAGGTAGTGCTGATGGTTACACAACTCTGAATACATTAAAATCATTTAGTTTTATACTTTAAAAAGGTGTATGTTATGTGTGTAAATTAAATACCAGTAAAACTGTTACTAAAAAGAACTGTGCAGTGAATATACATATCCTTTACCTAGATTCACTATTATTGAAATTTGGCCACGCTTGCTTTATCTCTCTCTGTATATAATTTCATTTCCCTGAGTTGTTTGGAAGTCATGAAACCTTACTCCTAAATACCCCAGTTGTATCTTCTAAGAACCACACAAAACTGTAACATAGTTTTCACACAGGAAATTGAACACCAGTTTTCTATCATCATCTAATATATATGTAGTCCATATTCAGGTTGTCCTCAAAAGGCCCTCCTTAGTTGTTATTTTTTATGGTCATGTATTTTTGTTCTTATGATATATTCTTAATGTTTATATTTCACAGGTAATACATTAACATGGCTCAAAATTTATAAAGTGCGAAAGAATGTATAGCAAAAAGTCCATCTGCTGCCCCTGCCCTTTAGCTACTTAATTCCCTTCCTAAGAAGCAATGAATGTGAGCAAGTTCTTCCTGTCATTGCCGAGAGATCGTCTGTGCATATGAATACACACGTTTTCTTTTTTAAACAAATTTTACACGTGTACAAATTTTCTGTTTATAAATATGATTCCTCAAACCTGAATTATATATATATATATATATATATATATATATATATATATATATATATACATTTTTTTTAATAAATAAGTTTTTGAAAACCCAAAACTAAAATACAGTTTGATTCTCAAGGAGAAGAGATTTCATGGGAAACGCTAATGTGAAAGCAGTTTGCTGAACCAGCTCGCAAGCTTAAGAAAATACCCAGACCTGGGCCCCTCCTCTTTTTCCCCCAAGAAGGTAAAATGTAATGATTCTGGATTGGGGGTCCAGAAATTGGTATGTTTTGAAAATTCCCTGTGATACTGGTACATAATCTGTGTGACAAAAATTAGATAAGAGAATGATGCCAACACTAGGATATACTGTGTGTTAAACGTTACAGATGTGTGTGTGTGTGTGAGTGTGATTATATGTATACACGTGTATGTCTCTCCTGGGAATGATTATTACTATTTAATTTCATTTTTATTTTATTTACCTGTTTGGTACAGTGAGCATAAAAGAAAACTCTGGCTAATCTTTTCTGTTCAGTAGTTAAAACAAAACTGGAACATAGATTTAATGCAAATTAGTATTTACTCTCCTAAGTCAACAATATAATTTTAAGAAATGATGCTTTTAAAGAAGTCAGCAATTATTTATGCATTTCTAGACAGCTTTTTAAAATCCCTCTGGTATGGGAATAATATACTATTCAGAGATTTTTATTCTTTAATCGTAATTTTGTAGCTAGAATTTAAATAACTATTTTTTTAAGTTACGTAAAATTTCTGTTTGCATTTGGGGAAACATAGTTTTTTTTTATCTGAATGCTTCAGATGACAGAATTCTCACCAAAGGCAGAACTATGATTTGTTGTTTAGGCTTTATGCCCTTTTTTTCTTCAAAAAAAAAAGATTTGTGATGATAGACTGTAAATGAAACAGTTGTGTGTATAGTTCAATGGGGTTAATTATTGCCCACTGAAAATTTCATAAGCAAAACCAACAATAGGGCAGTTTCTGTGAGATTCATTCTACTCTAGGCACTTGACATGTGCCAAGATCTTAACAGTACAGACTTGAGGCTTTCTATGATCTTGCGCCAGCCTACCTCTTCAAATTCATCTATGGCCCATCAAATGCCTGAAATTGCAGCCAAACTCTTAGTGAAAAGGAAGAAGCCTCAGAGAAATCTTTGAGGATTTTTAAGCAGAAGCCAGAAAACAGTCCATGATCTAAATGTGTTTCCCATTTCCTACTTTGGTTCGTATTATTTATTTTGCTTAGAATGTCCTCATATTTGTAGAGGAGGAAAAATATCTTTCTCCTCTACCCTTCTAAGTTCTCAGCTGGGGTCCCTTTAACAAAAGACATGTTAACAAGAGAAAAGCAAAGAAATGTATTTCGTATAAGTTGTACGTGACAGGGAAGCCTTCATAAACAAATGAAGACCCAAAGAAGCCGTAGCCTGTGTTTTCATGCTAGATTTGATGAAGAATGGAGAGTTGTGGAGAAACCTACCAGGATGAAAAAGGGTCTGAGCTAAGTGTAGTAAACAGAGAAACAGCCGGCCTGTTGGTTCAGATTCCTCTCTGCATCCCCCTTAGTCTTTGGCGATAAGGATGCTCTTTCCCTCAGGGTATGGGGAGGACCCCTTCACTTGAGGGTTTTCTGACCTGCTTCCGGGGAGGGTCAGAAAGTCCTTCCTGCACATGTCATATTTCAGATTCCTTCAGCTTAAAATATTCAGTATCGAAATTGTTAAAAGATTTGCCTGTTTGTCATCAATTCAAATGGAGATTGCAGCCAAGAAATCAAGAGAGAGCAGAGATGAGAAAGGGCAGCCGTGGAAGAATTAAGAAAGATCCAGAGCAAAGACATGTAATTAGAGACCAAAGCTAAGATCACCCACACCTTCCTATTCCCAATGACTATGCACAGATGTGAAAGATGGACAGGGAAGAAGGTTGAAAGGAAAAAAAAAATGGATTCATTTGAAATATGGTGTTGGAGGAGCGCTCTACCACGAGCAAGACCAGCAAGTGTGTCCTAGAGCAAATTAAGCCTGAAACATCGCTGGAGGCAAAAATGAAAAAACTGAAGCTGTCCTACTTCAGATACATCACGAGAAGGCAGGGTTCTTTGGAAAAGGAAATAATGCAGGGAAAAGAGAAGGCAGCAGGAAAAGAGGGAGACCAAATGTGAGATGGATTGACTCCAGGAAAGAAGTCACAGGCCTGAGTCTACAGGAGCTGAGCAGCGCTGCTGAGTAGAGGGCATTGTGGATGTCATTCATTCATGGGGTCTCCAGGAGTCAGCTGACTCAGTGGCACATACCATATTTTGGAGTAGCGTGTTCTGAACTCAGTCACATGGTTCTTTTTTTTTTTTTTCAGTTTCATATAATCCCATTCGTTTATTTTAGTTTTTACTTCCATTGCCTTTGGAGTCAAATTCATAAAATGCTCTTTGCACCCAAGGTCCATAAGTTTAGTACCTATGTTTTCTAAGTCACATGGTTCTATCATGTATCAGTTAGCAATTGCCGCAATCATTCTGTGTAACAGACCACCCCAAAATTCACACTTACGGGCTTGCAGGTCTTTGGGGGGTTGATTGACCCAGGCTAAGCTTAGTTGGGTAGCTCTGCTTAACACAGTTGGTCTCACTGGTCTTGGCTTATTGCTGTGAGCTTTTGGGCTTAGTCTGCTCCACTTATGTTCATTCTGAGCCCATGGTTAGAGGGGAAGCAGCTACCCAGTGGCCACGGCCGAGGTGCAGAAGAACAAGCCCAGCCAAGCTCATTTTAAGCCTTTCCTTGCGTCGGATTTGTTACCATCCCTTTGGCTAGTGCAAGTCACATGGCCCAGTCCACAGTCCAGAGATGGGAAAATATACCCTTCCTGGGGTGGGAGAAGCTACAGAGTCACATGGCAAAGGTTGTAGAATCAGGGGTGGTTTCGAATTGGGGCCAGAAATTTAGGCCCTCGTCATCGCATGGCTAAATCCTACCTGCTCTTTTTTCTTTTTCAATTGATCCTACCTGCTCTTGAAGCTTTACGGCTCAATTCAAATCCTGTCTCTTCTATGGTCTGCATGATCTTTCAACCAAAGGAAATTGCTCCTTCTGAACTGTTATTTTATTTGTACCCCTCATAAGAGATGCATTACTTTCTACGTATATCCTTTATAAACACCTTCTTCTAACATGGGAGGTCCTGCAGGCCACACTTCTGGCTAATTCATCTTATATCTTCAACATATTTGTATCTAAAAACTAACTTTTTTAAATAAGAGATTACAGATTTTGGTTACTGTGGTAAAATATACATAACAAAATTTACCAGTTTAACCATTTTTAAGTGTACAGCTCTGTAGCATTTAGTACATTCACGTTGCTGTGCTGCAGATTTATTTTTAATTGGGCTCTGACTTCTCACATGCATGGGACCTGCAGACTTCTTTTGGAGAAACTCGATATACATTTGTAAAGGAGGGAGTGTGTTCGCACATGCGCTCTCACGTTCTCTCTCACTGGCTTTTTAAAGAACAGATGTTCTCTGCAAATAGTTGTCAATTTATTCTGCATTCAGACTTGTTCAAGCTTGCTGCCATAGCTGAGGTGTATATTTTTGGATTACAACAATTGAGCAGATCCCCTATAGTATGAGTTGTGAATAGGTATGAGGCACACAACAGAGTGGAAATGGGGAAATGATACCATGTAATGCTAATCTCAGAGTTGTGGCAGAATAACATTAACATGCATTTTTAGCTTTTCGAAAAATAGCTTCAACATTCACATTCATCCTAATAAATGTTGAGCATTTAAATACTTTTGGTATACTTATGGAAGAGCTTGTTCAGAATTCTTTCTGAAGGTTTCTATGGGGAATTCATGTTCCTTCAAGGAGAATGTTGGATATAAAGGATCATTTCCAACTGGAAGCAGAAAAGTAACTTAGAGGATTGTGTTTGGAGAATTTTCTCCAATCTCATACCATTTTCTGTTTAACAGTCCTACTGTGTTTATTCTTCCATGGTAAATTTTCCTGATAGCCAAGAATCTGTGATACTTAATGCTCCTTAATTGTCAAGGGGCCTTAGCCTTTGGCTAAGGGAATAAGAACATTTCTTACAATTTAGTGATTCTGAGACATGCTAGTGTGTGTGTGTGTGTGTGTGTGCGTGTGTTACATGTTCTTAATGTTCATTCCAAAGCATGTAATGTTTGAAGAGGGCAAAGTAGTCAGTTAAGCACCTGAGCTAGAGGATTTGAAATCTGTTTTATCTTTGTGATTCTTTAAGTGTATTGCTAGACTAGACGCTCCACCCATGTTTGACTTCCCTGTCTTGAAGGATGTTGAGGGCAAAGGGCAAGTCATAGAAAAAAAACCAGTGTATTATTGTTACATGAATAGCCTATTCATCACACGATAATCAGTTTTATCTTGTAACGTCCGACTAGTATGGGCGTTCTTAATCATAACTCAAGTAGTGTTTAAATGCATTTTTAGAAAACTATGGGTAGACTTGGGATAATTTTTTTTCTACTTGGTTTAATTGTGCCAATTTTAGTATATGTGCTGCCGAAGCGAGCACAACTTGGTTTAATGGATGATCAGTATTTTTGCCCTTCACCTGGGGCCAAAACAGAGCTGTGTGAGAAGCTCTGTCTCACTGACAGTAAAGCAATTAAATTACACGGGCTCAGGCCATGTAAAATCATCGCCTGCGCTGCCTGGGCATAACATTGCTCAGTAAATGCCAGATCTCGCCCACACCTTTAAAACGGGGTCACTTGCTAAGGTGATTCCTACAGCCTTTGCAGATGCTTTGGATCTTAGGAAGAGAGTAAGGGCTCAATGTAGGCTCCTTGAGAAGCAGAGAGTGCCAGGCCAGGCAGACACTGAAACGGCCTAGGCATTTTTCTCAGAAGAAAAGACTGAGCAAGAAAGCTCTAAGTGGTTCATACAGACAGGAGTCTCCTTAGTCACTCTGTTCCATTGTGACTGAACTTCATTTAGATCATAAACAACGGGCAGGATCAATGAGGCAGAAACTGAGATTCAAATCTTAACACAGTTACCACATTTACTGAATTTCTACTATGTGCCGTGTGTTGTCGAGACAAACGAGTGAAGGAAGTAGGCAGGTTTTACTTCCCCTCAGGAGCTCAAAGCAAAGGTGACCAAATGTCCCAGTTTGCCTGATAAATTATATAATTAAGCTACTAAAGGAAGACAGGTATTAAGAAACTAGAGGGTATAACTGGGGGACCTGACCTAGTCTGGGGGTGGACAGAGAAGACATTTCTTAGGCAGTGACTGAAGAGGAGACCTGAAGCATCAGATAGAAGTATTGATGGAAGAGTCATGCTTTCACTGGCCTCAGGCCCTTTGTACTTGCCCTTTCTTCCTTCTGTTTGGAAGGGTGGATACTCCCACATCCTGTCCCCTTCCCCCTCAATATTACTATTCCGGGTAAAGTAGAATGTTTTACAAATAAATGGCAGGTAACAATTCCTGAGTCCTAAAATTAATTTAATGCACAAGAATCCAATTTTAAAAATACATATTAAATATCTAGTATATTGTACATAGTAAGGGTAAATAAGAAGTTAAAAATGTTTTATTTATATATGTGTGTGTGTGTACTTAGTCACAATAAAAAGTATATGTCTAACTAGAGATTATGTTCAAAAAATTTTTTAAACGTTTTGTCTAGAACAAGTAGAAATGAAATCACACTCCTATCTTAACCTTCTTTGTGATACGATTGCATTTCCAATTATTTATTTAATGTCTGGAGAAAGTGAGAAGAATGGGAAAGTGGCTCAAGCTAAGAAGGGGCCAGATTATGCAAGGCCGTGTAAGCCTTTTTAAGGATTTTGGATTCTATCCTAAGATAATGGAAAATGATTGAGGTATTAAATATTTTTTATTTAGCTACCATTTGTTTTTAACCGGAATTAAATATAAAGGGAATTTGGGAACTAGGATTTTCTGGTAAATGTTCTATTCCTTTAATAAACATTTATTGACTATATACTGGTTTCAGGTATAGGTGTATGGTCTGTACTCTATCTGAAAACCAGGTTTAATAAAACGTTAGGGAGTCACCGTGAACGTTAAAAGGAGTTTAGTGTGTTATGTATACACTCGAGATGTTTCAATGACCTTTTCTTTCCCTCCACTTCTTTAGGACCACACCCTGAGAAGAGGATGCCTTGTTTTGATGATAATGGTAGTCATACAATTCCCAGAATAAATAAGAATTATAGTTAATTTCTCTGTATTTGAAAAGAAGGTAGCCACTACTCTTTTTTTTTTTTTTTTTTTTTTTTTTTTAACATCAGACTATTTCCACAGCAGAAGATGATGCTTACATAATCCTGAAAGGGTGAAGTTATGTCAGAATGACTTTTTAAATAGATCAACATGGAATCCTTCCATTTTTCCTTCCCCTGCCCCAAACATAATATTAGTTGTCTGACCACATTTTTTCTTTTTTTTTGAGGGTAGAAAATGTAAACATGGAGTACTCTTTCCACTTATGTCGATTCATTTCCCTCTTCAGATTTCACCACCCAATCCTCAGTCCTTTGGAAAGCGGTTTCCAGCTGGAAGTCGATGTCCTGAGCCATCTCCTGAAGGCCCAGGCTCAGGTCTCAGAGTGGAGGTTCCTCCCATCTCTGGTTAACTTGCACCACGCTCACAGCAAGCTGCAGACATGGGGCCAGATCTTTGAAAAGCAGCGGGAGACCAAGAAACACCTGTTTGGGGGGCAGTCTCAGAAGGCCGTCCAGCCCCCACACCTTTACCTTTGGCTGATGAAACTCAAAAACATGCTTCTTGCCAAATTTAGCTTTTACTTCCATGAAGCACTGAGCCGACAAACAACTGCTTCAGAAATGAAAACGTTGACGGCAAAAGCCAACCCAGACCTTTTTGGAAAGATTTCTAGCTTCATCAGGAAATACGATGCAGCCAACGTGTCCTTAATCTTTGACAACCGAGGGTCTGAGAGCTTTCAGGGTCACGGCTACCACCACCCCCATTCCTACAGAGAGGCCCCCAAGGGTGTGGACCAGTATCCAGCTGTGGTGTCTCTGCCCAGCGACAGGCCTGTCATGCACTGGCCCAATGTCATCATGATCATGACGGACCGCGCTTCCGACTTGAACAGCTTGGAGAAAGTCGTTCACTTCTATGACGACAAAGTTCAGAGCACCTACTTCCTAACCCGCCCGGAACCTCATTTTACCATTGTCGTCATTTTTGAGTCAAAGAAATCTGAAAGAGACTCCCACTTTATTTCCTTCCTCAATGAGCTCTCACTTGCCCTTAAGAACCCCAAAGTTTTTGCAAGTCTGAAACCTGGATCCAAAGGGTAGCAGGTTATCTGTGCGAAAGGTTTTCAGGATGGGAAATTGTGTTCTTAATTTCTCTGATGATCTGCAGTTGGCTGTGATTCGAGTTTCCATCCATCCGTGCTTCTTTCAGAGCTAAATTAAAGACAAATCTTCCCTAATTGTGTCGTCCACTTTATATGCAATTAAGGCCAATTGAATTAAGTATCCAAAGAGTAATCTAGGACGTGATCACGGCTACTGGGTCTCTCCATGGCACAGCCAAGTACTCTCAGTGTTTTATTCTCCTGTGTTTCTTGTCGACCGAATATTTATTGGCCTTTGATGTTTCTTTCCAGATGTTTTATATTATTCTATACATTGTGTTCTAATGCAATTCTACACATCCTTTCTCGTATCTCCTACCTGGATGAGCAATTGGGATAAGATAGTAAATGGCCTTTTTAGAATTATGGACTGTTATGTTTTCTATCTCATAAACAAGCCTATTAACATGAAGTTATTTTATGCTTCTCATCTACAAATGAATTATGTTTGATGCCAAAATTAGAGTCTTGGTGAGAAATTTCTATCAGTTATTGAAAATGGAGGTGAATCAGAATGGTAGAATAACATCAGGTTTTAACAGTTCAGAAGACCCTATGGCAACTTTAATAGCCATGGGTTCTTTTGGGGTGATCTACACACCTCACTGCATTTGTTTTTATCCCTATAAAGTTTGGATTTTTCACTGTTTTAAACTCAGCATAAGCCATTATGTGGGATTTCTTTACTTTTCAGCATATTATCTGCTTGGCTTTCTGTTTATCAAAACTTTCTGCTGAAATGTGTTTTCATGTTTGGCCCTACTCAATGGCTTTTTAGGCTGAAAAAACATGCAGTCTTGGTTTTTTCAGCCAGTTTTAGACATTCATGCGACTTAGCCTACTTTTTATAAAATCAAAATGGAATCCTGTACTTGCTGAAAATCAATTGTGTATTCAAAAGACATGTTCATCGTTGAGTAATCAACTGAGTACTTCAGTGCATCTGAACTTGGGATTCATGCCTATTTCCTCCAAATATTTTTAGAAGTAGTGATACATCTTAACACATGCTGCCTTCCCACTTTCCTTCAGTAGGAAGAATGCATAATGGGCTGTGCAGACCTGCCCTTCTAGCTTACTGATTCAGAATAAAAATAAGCCACAAAGAGTAATTGAGTTGTTCCTTTTGATTGTTCCTACAGCGCTTATATGCAGTGGAATAATCCGGTCAGTTCTGATCCTCATGTTTGCACAGAGCCACCGTTTTACTGGGCAACCACAGCAGACAAACCGGTGGCATCGGCAGAGACCAGAGAAGTCCCTGCGAGTCCAGTAGGAGCCTGCCCACCTCAGTCTGGGCTACTTGGCAGAAGAACCCACTGGCCTAATTTCTGGGGAGAACATTGTTTTCTTTTCTTTCTTTTTCTCTTTTTTTTAAAATAAAAGTCATATGATTTGTAAAAAGTCAGTTTGCTTTAAATAGAAAGTAGTGATTTCCCTCTCCATTTTATTCACTCAGGTTCTATAAAAAGCTGAACAGATTGTACAACTTTGACCTTACATAAAAAGTTGAAAGCAATTGGAACTAAAACGTCAAATCATTTTTCCTCCCTTTTGTGTTTTACAAAGAAGCTGGAAAATATTCCTTTGTATGCATGTATTTTTTTCCCTAAATAAACCACCATTAGCCTTAATGCTATGCTTCAGTGTAACATGGAGAAGAGTGTAAATAAAACACACATACAATACTTAAATAACCATTCCTCACCTAGAACATATTTGAATTGTATATTTATTTTTGAACACATTTGGTTCAGGCCAAGACACAAGATCATTTTACTCTGAGATTTGTCCTCTAAATTCAGTAATGAAATGATCTGTAAAGTCTATGTTTTGCTAATTGGAAGAGTAAATCTGCGTATTTTCCACAGACTGCTTATTTTGAAATTTGTTTCTAAACCACAACTTGATCAATTTTTATGGGTAACCGGGAGTGCAGTCAACACTTAACTGAGGTTGCCAATGAGTCCATCAAGAAGTGTTTCATGTCAGGATGCTGTTTAGACACAGGGTGACCATTTACCACTCTGTTCTCTCTTGGGTCCAGCCTGGTATCTATGTCTTTTGAGGGAGTGTGTGAAAATAAAGCCTAGTTCTTTACTGAGGAGCCAATAGCCTTTACATAATCACTTTGTACATTTGGACATATTGGAGAAAATGTACTTTCAAGAAAGAAAATAGGAGGCGGCTGATAAGTTCAGTTGGTTAGAGCGCGATGCTTGTAACACCATGGTTGCAGGTTCGATCCCCACATGGGCCACTGTGAGCTGCGCCCTCCACAACTAGATTGAAACAACTACTTGACTTGGAGCTGATGGGTCCTGGAAAAACACTTAAATAAAAGTTAAAAAAAAAAAAAGAGGTTGGTACTTCACTGCATTCCCAGTAGAGTCACTCAGATGATCTTTAAAGTATGTCCACCCTTTGATCTAGCAGCAAAATTGCAGTTTTGTTTCTTTGGCAAGTCAGCCTATGAACCTGACATCCTTACCTGTAAAATGGGGATAAGGAAATGTGGGCTCTTTTTCAAAGAATATGTGTGTAAAAAAGCTTGGAAAACTTCCTTGGGTTTGAAAGCTGTATGAATAAAAGATGGACCACTCTTTCCTTAAACTCAATGCCTCGCCTGTTCTCGTCTTTCACTTCAGGTTTGTGGCAAACCTGTGCTTAGTTACTAAGTTTGCACAGGACTTGAAGAACTAGTTTAGAAGATGAGGGAGGTAAATGCCTAACGAACCCACCCACTCTTTTAAATTTAGAATCTTTGTGGTTCTTTGTTCTCAAATTTTTATGATGGGTTGATAGCATCATTGCAGTTCTTCTGTATTCGAACTGATTTTTATTTTTCATCTGGTTGCTCTATCTATTACAGAGAGCTGTGTTAAAATCTCCAACTATGATTGTGGATTTCTCCCTTTATTTTTGGAGGTTTTTTTGTATTTTGAAGTTCTTTTATTAGGTCGATATATACTTCCATTTTTTCTTTCTCATCTATTAAGCATTCATGAACTATCATTATGAAGTTTCCTGCTTTATCTCCATTACTACTCCTTGCTTTGAAGTCCAGTTTTGCCTGATAGTTTTGTGATCATTCCAGCTTTCTTACGCTTTCTGTTTGTATAATATGTCTTTTTCTATCCTCTCACTTTTCATCTATTTGTATCTTTATTTTTAAAGTGTCTATAGTAAGAACTAAAGAGAGAAGACTGACTAAAAGAGCAATAACAAATTCTGTGTTCTCCAATCTGGCAATGTCTGTCTTTTGATTGAAGTGTTTAGTTTATTTCTCCTGTAGTTTTTTTACAGTCAGGATTTTGCTGATGGAATCTTCGAACCATCATTTAACATGTGTTTCTATCCCTTCCCCCCACCCCTTCATATTTGGAGTTAGAGCAAGAGGTCTGGTTAGATTTAGTTTAATTTAGTTTTGTAATAGTAATAGTGTGTATTTTAGGCAGCTAATATCTGGCATTACCTAGATCAAAATGGTGAAATGGAGAAACCACCTCTATTTGGTTACCTTGAAGACAGTTCATATAGGAGTTGCTGGATAAATGCTTGATTCTTATGCCAGTTTTTAAAATAACGAGTTAGTTTCTTTAGCATCTTCCAGAAACACCTGGGAGTTTGTTTTGTTTTGTTTTGTTTTTAAGTAGATATATTTATGAGGATTTCTGCCTCTTAGATTTAACCCTAAACTTAAAATTTTAACTTAAACTTTAATTAAACTTTAAACTTAAAATTAACCCTAAACTTAAATTTAGGGAAACCTAAACTTTCCCTTATTGCTTCCTCATGGTTAATTTTCTCTCTTAATTACTATTGACTATTTTCCTCCATGTTTCCCCTCCCTCTCTCCCTTCCTCCTTCCGCTCCCTCCTTCCTTTCCTTAGTTTCTAATATCTTCCTACCGATTTCACTTTTAGTCACTCCTTTCCCATTCTTCAGGGAGCTAGCCAGGACATACCCCAGTGGTCTCTGACCCAGTTTTGGAAAGCAGCATTAGAAAGTATTCATGTTGATGGTTTACAACTACTTAGTCTTTTTCAGGCACTGAGAGAGGACTACATAGAAGGGAAAGTTCAGCATTGGCACTAATGGGGTGACCACTAATAAGTGCAGCTACTTTGTAAGCATCTGAGACATTTAGCCAACTACAGCCAAGCAGTGCTGCATGTATTTAGTAGGTTATTTGGCACAAGCTACGTACTCAGAACTAAAATATTTCCAGTTGTATTTTTACTATAATTTTTTATTACTAAAAGATCATTCTTAATCTATTTGCTGCACTTCATCTGCATGAAAACATTACGTTAACTTCTGATTTTGTTTTTTCTTCAAGTAAAAGTTTAACAAAATAGATGATTTTTCTCCACCTACGTGAGAAAGAAAAAAAGTGCCATGGGACTCTCCAAGAAAGCCCTGTCAGTAGAGTTTAGCGATCCCCCACCCCCTACATTTTCTACATTTCCTGTTATCAATGTAATTATTTCATGGCCTTTTGCCTGAGTAATTCTAAGCTGCTTGTCCAGAGGAAATAGACTTGATGTGCCATTCTGCTTCTCTTGATAGCCTGTAAATCCATAAGGCTTCATGAACGCCAAGTATTTTGACTTGTCTGTGTATTTTTTCAATTTGGTTTTGATAACAAAGTCTGTTCCTGGGATACTTTAAATTTAAAACCATATGGTATAAGATGTCAACGCTAGAAAATGGAAAGATGCAAATGAGCTCCCCTTTCTGTAGCTACGTACCTAATGTCAGAACCTGGGCATACGGTTCTGAATGGTGGTTTACCTCAGGGAGGGTCATGAGAGGTGACTGTTGGGGTGCATTCTGAAAGAGGACTCAGCCATGCAGTGGAAATAGCAGGAATACGTGGGATGGCACTTGCCACTGGCCTCAGAGAGGAAGATGGTCATTGGGACCTTGTCTGACTTTGTCCCTAGGGAGTGAATTCTGCTTTTGCTGGTCTTAAAAACTGCAGAGCAATTCCAGAATCTAGTTAAACTTGGAAATCTGCTGCCTCACTTGATCTGAGATTTATAATGACTCAAACTTCTAGATTAAGCCCAGACTCATTTTACTGTTGGTGTGACAAGGTCTGACATTGCAGGATACCGCTTGACCCTTTGATCCTGGTTTCAGCCACTGCAGGCTAGGCCAGTGTTAGGGAAGTCCCCCAAGCAGAAGCAGACAGAGGGTATGAATGACCTCTTTCTTATGTTCAATATTTGTTCATTTAAAAATGGTTACACATCAGCTATACTAAGGGTGGTGATGCAGCAGTCAACCTAGACACACAGGGGATCTGCTTGTTGGTGCTGGTAGTGAGGTGAGCTGGCTTCAGCCTCTGGGGCAGGCCAGGAGCTAAGAAAGCAGAAAGGCGATGTATACACTACAAACTTGTTTTACCTGCATACCTCCTTACCAATTTTGGGAAAACCACGATACCTTGATGGATTTTTTTTTAATCTGAAATATTACATTTAAATAGTTTCAAAAGATACATTTTATCATGTATTGTAAATATTGGCATTTAAAATTAAAATGTTGTTTTTTAAGATGTATCTAGAGAAATCATGGTACAATACAGACTTGATAGCCATTGTTTCCTATATTTAAAAATAACAAGCTTTGGGGCGGCAGGATGGCTCAGTTGGTTAGAGCACAAGCTCACAACAACAAGGTTGCTGGTTCAATTCCCTCATGGGATGGTGGGCTGCACCCTCTACAACTAAAGATTGAAAACGGCAACTGGACATGGAGCTGAGCTGCACCCTCCACAACTAGATTGAAGGACAATGACTTGGAGCTGATGGGCCCTGGAGAAACACACTGTTCCCCAATATTCCCCAATAAAAAAAATTTAAAAATAAAATCCATGTTTTTCACAAATATTTTATCACTCTTTTTGCTCCTTGAGCTCCATTCTTCTCCCAGTTTTATCCTAATAAAATTTTTTGCTTAGTATATATTAATATAATATATATACTTTATATATTATATGTTCTTTTTTAAAAAAAGTGTGTTTTTAATTACAGTTGACATTCAATATTATTTTATATTAGTTTCAGGTGTACAGCATAGTGATTAGACGTTACTATATGTTCTTTCTGTTCCATAAGGCTGTAAGTGCTTAATGACCAAATGGCATATATACATGTTAGAAATTTTACTTGAACATTTTATTTGAAATACATTTTTTTTCAATGAAATGAATAGGTTCAGTGTTTTTGGTGACTTGGTTAAAGAAATTAATTGTATAAATGTTTCTTTGTTTGGTGGGCAGACATTTTTATATCCTGCAGTAATACCTCATGTTAAGTATTGTGAAGGGTCTGAGATTTTATTAGTTGGCCTGCCTCAATTACATGGGTGCTGTCAGAGGACAGGAGACAGTTATTACAGTGATAGCAGTAGCCAGAATAGTACTATTTGTGCATTGGTTCCCTGAGTCCCAATTCCCTCATGACCAATGTGGATGGGCCCAGATGGATGCCTGTTCATACAAGTGGTTGCATTTCAGAAGAGGAATTCTGATCTTGAGAAACCCAAATGTTTTATAATAGTGAATAAGCATGCCTTCCATTTGCTCATGGGAGACAGTATTCTTTTGGATAGTAAGTTTCCTAGAACTGCCATAACAAATAGGGTGGCTTAAAACAACAGAAATTTATGGTCTCTTAGGACAATAGAAGCGGGCTAGAAGTATGAAGTCAAGGTGTTGGCCAGGCCATTTCCTTCTGAAACCTGTAGGGGAATCTTTCCTTTCTTTCTTAGTTTCTGGTGGTTTGCTGGCAATTTTTGGCATTCCTTGGTTTACAGCTGCATTATTCCAGCCTCTGTCTTTGTCATACATAAGGACACCAGTCATATTAACTAAGTGTATATGCAACAACCGTATTTCCAAATGAAGTCATACCCTGAGGCACTGAGGGATTAGGACTTCAACATCTTTTTGTGGGGGAGGGGACATAATTCAACCCATAACCAAACATGTCTGCTCTTCGCTCCAGAAAGAGGGAGACACTGTGACCCAAGGATGCTTACAAGGACACACACATCCTTGAGAAATAGTCTGGAACTAAGAGCGTTTAGTGCCTTGTTCTCAAGACCTGCAGAAACATGAGAAATCCATGGAAGATTATCTCCAAATACACCATGTAAACTTATGGGTGAGAAGTGAGTTTGTTTTTATGTGGCAGAAGAAAATGCCTTAAAGGAGAAGCTAGAAAGTAGCTTAACCTGCTAAAGTCACCTTCACAGAGATTCATTTGGGGAAAGAGTTCATATGGATGTTGAGAAGCTGAAATTAATTTCATTAAAATGGTCCCTATTCTTGTACCTCTGGGGAATATTCACATGCCCCAGATACTAGAATCCCAGTCTGAAGATCACTATAAGAAGAGACTTGCAAGAGACCACATCCAGTACATCTTTGAGTATTCTTGGTGTTGCAATGCCCCCTTCCATTTTCCTGAATTTTCAGAGAGGTCTTTTCTACAGGTTGCAGTTACGCTGGCAATGACATCAGATAATTAAAAGAAGGGTCTCTGCCGTTGCTTGGGTGAAGCAGAACAGGAGTGGGCAGCAGTAGCTGGAGGAAGATTTAGTCCAAGAAGCGCAGGGGGTGGTTTGCAGCAGAGCGGTTTGTGGCCCGTTCCTAGTGAGCATGGATTGGGGAGGAGACAGACTGTGGCTGATGCACCAGGCAACTAGGGTGACGTCCTGATTTCCACAAATAGTGAGGAATTTGTCAAGATCCTGGAATTCCTGCAATTAGGCAGGATGGGGGGAGTTGATGCCTTCTTAAAAATAGGTATTAATAAATACACGTGACCTCGTTTTACACTCCCCTTAGCAAGGTCTGGACATGCCAGTTAAACTTTTAGACCAAATTGTATATAGCTAACCTGATATGAAATCATACAATTTCACAGCAAATCCCTAATGCAGACACAATGATTCATTTGCATAATTTTTTAAACTATGCTTTTCAATTAACAAGGCCAGTTTCTGAGACATGTTTTTGTAACCATCTGGCATAGCAAGTACAGTTGTCCTTGGAAAGCTTGAGAAGGTGATTCTTTATGTATTTTTTTATGTTATTTTTAGCTTTAAAACCAGCACATATCTCCAGCAGCAATGTTTCATTTTATCAAGGTTAAGCCTCTACAGTCTTGCTTATTTTTTAAAGGGATGGATGCTATTGAGGAAAGGACTAGAAGCTTCTGGTCTGTGTCCTCAGGGAAGTTAACTTCCAACGAAGTGGGCCCAACAGCAGCTAATGAGATACGTAGCTTCAAAAACATTGTATGGATTTGTCAAACTCCAACTCAGTATAAGAGAGAATTGTAACAATATTGAAAAATTGTCAACCACTTAGCTGCCAATAATAAAATTCTTCTTGGGGAAACGATTAAATGTTTGGAATAAATACTTTAAGATACTTGGAGTAGACTTGGTCTTGTTACCTGCAGGGTTTTCCTTTTGCTTCCCTGAAAAAAGAATTGGGGTGGGAGGGAGGGGAGAAACGGGATTTGCGGGATATAGTAGAAGCCAAAACGCTGTGCCCTGGAAAACCCTGAGAGCTCGTGGCAAAGCAGGAGAAAGACGCCTAAGGGGAGTCTTTCAGGATGTTACCGGAGAGGCTGCAGCTAATCTCCTCTCCCCTGTGAAATCTTGAATACCTTCTTGAGTAGATAGATGTTTTTGAGGGTTAGGGAAGGGAAGGTCTTCAAAGGAGGGAAAAGGACAGCTGACATCTATGTTACACGTTAGTGTCAACAATATTTTCTTTCTTCCTCTTTCTGTTCCTTAAGTTCTAGGAAGAAAGGAACCAGCACCCTATCTTTAACTGTAGATCTGAGCAGAGCTTGCTGATTCATCAGCTGGTGATGGTGACATCGTCATCCATGTAATATTGATTATTTGACAAATAAATATATGTTTATTAGCTCATGGTGAAAACTACTTTCTATATACTACCTAACAAAGGTCATTAGTTTTAATTAAAACAAAAACAAAAACAAAAAAACTATTTTCAAGATTTTTGTTTCCTCTTCCATTCTGGGGGCACAACTTTTAAATGTCCTGATGTCTGTGCCTTTTCTGTTTGTTACCACTTCACGTACATCACACTGAAAGCCCCCTTTGCCTTGATTATCGGGAGTTAAATATTTAGTGAGCATCAAAAATGTACTGTATGAGACAATGCTATAGTTTCCTAATGCCATTGTTGACATTTTGGTATTGTTTTATTTTGTTTTTGGAGCTGGTAGTTTTCTGTTACATTTTTTGGGGAACTTATGGAGTCAGAACTCCCTACAGAAGCTCTATCAAACGCAACATAATCGCAAAATCTTGCATTTGGCAGTAAAACGAGTGGGAATGAGAGTGATTTGAAATTAGCCAGTAGAGGGCAACACTAAAACAAAACATAGCTCCCGAGCTTTGGCTTCGTTTCTGTCCTGGCAGAGTTGGGACAGTGGAAAGCTGAGCAATGTGGGAGTTATTATAAAAATGACCATTTTTAGTGATAAAATTTGGGGCTTTAACGACTACTCTTGTAGAGACAGGTATTCAGGCAAAATTTAGTTCACGATATGAGTCAGAAACCGCTGTCATCTGCACTAAATTTTGACCAAGAAATTCCAAACTCTTTCCTCATCTGGTGAGTGTACGGTGAGCCCCTACTGACTCAGAACCATTCACAAATACGGTAATCTCGCTGCTGCTTTGTTACCGAGAAGTTTTCAGTTTGTTCTGAGACTCATGCCCCCTCCCCAAATTCTCAGACAGAGGGCTTACGTTGCTTGGGGTGTTCAGAAGGATGAGTAGAGAGTACTTCTTAACATTGTTGGAGGGTGACAGAGAGTCATGTACCCTTTGTGTTTGTATTGAAGTACGTACTTCCTCCCAGAGAAAGGTCCATGACCACAAACAAAATTTGCTTTTTGGAGCATTCATGGAAGCCCATGGGTCCATGCACTGCCAGGACAAAAATCTTTGTAGGGGAAAAGCTCTTGCCGAAGTCCAAAGCTATTCAGGAGATGTAGTAACTCTCATGCCATAGATCCATACCGAATGTTTTCACCTAGATATTCTGTAGGCGACTCAGCACTTTCCTTGCTCTGCTTGGCTGCCCTGATGTTTTCTTGGTATGAGTCCTGTTCCAGACATCCTCACTTAAAACTTGGAGTTGTCTTTGATTCTCTCTGTCGTATTCAGTGTTCAATCTTTGGAGCACTCTCGTGTTCAACTCCTTTCATTTTCCTTGTCACTTTGTTTATTAGTCATCAAACCTGGATTCACAACGTAGTCTCTTCCCTTCTGTTTCTTTGTATTCCAGTCCATCCTTCTTACCTTTACCAGGCAATTACTTAAAAATCGTGATTTGATTGGGTTTCTCCTGCTCTGATCCTTGCCCCCCTTAAGATTAAGTAGCTCCCCAGAGTCTGCTGAAAAATATTCCGTTCTGATAATCAAGTTCAGCCTTTTTTGTCCTCTAGCATTGTTTCCTCACATTTCAGTCAAAGTGGAATACTTGCCCTGCCCTGCCCTGTATTTCCTTCAGCTTTGCTCAAAGTCGTCATTGTCTCGAATCCTTCCACTCTACGGGTTCTTAACAGTTTTTGTAGGACGGAATCTCTTTGGCAGCCTGTGAAGCTGCTGGGTGCTTTCTGAGAATGTTTTTAATGCATTATTGTTTTTAAAACAATAATGTTTTATAATGTTCTTAAAACATTATAATGTTTTTAAAACATTATATGTTTTTAATGCAAAATTATGTATACCGAATTACAAGGAAACCAATTACATTGAAACACTTACAAAAACCTTTAAAAATCTGTGATATTATGTGTTCTTTATTAATCTAGCATTGGTCCTAATTATTACCAGAGCAGTTTATTGCCTCTATCTGCAATGGAAGAAAATGCTAAATTTCAGACAGAGGTTAGTAAAAACCAAGATGTATGTTTTTGTCCATCCAAATTCTTGATCCCAGTTTGAAAATCTTAAATGTAGGTCATTAATTCTGAAACCAGACACCCGCAATAGGTTGTTCTGCCTTGCAATGAAGAAATTGTGTTTGTGATGTTGTTTCCTAAGCTTTGCATCTTATTTATTTCACAGACACTCTCCCTCCGAGACAAAGAAGCATGTTCTAAAAATTCAGCTGAGGTCTTCTGTCTCAACCCTTCTGTGCTTGTATGAATTGTGGAATCTTAGTTATTCTGTCGTATTCAAGTGATGAATATAAAGGCAAAATACGAATTATGAACAGTGATGGTGATACACATTTCTGTATAATGCTTTTCAGTTCCAAACGGCTTTGAGGAGTTGGTGAAGTATTAGTCATTCTGCCTGTGTTGTTCCCTGAACTGGGTCAGAGGGGTTCTCTTGGACAGTCACCTGGTTCTAGCTGTGTGGACAGGTTCGTCTTAGTAGTTACTGAATTTTCCCCCTGTGAGGCATAGTCCTAAACTGTTTACTCATTCTTTGTGGATTGCATCTGTTTTTTTGGAGCTAGCTTGCATCAGTTTCTATTCTCATAGATGGTTTTCAGATGAATTTATCCTCCTATTGTGGCTATACAGGAAACTACTATTACTAAATTCTTTCGTAGGAGAGAAGAACCGAAATTTTCTGAAAGCTGAGAACAGATCTGAGAATAAAACCTTGATTTCATAGTGGCATCCTGCCACGTAATTTGGCAGATACTTTGAACCCCTACTTTCTTAAGGCAGTGGGAAACCAATATATAGTAGGAAACTAATAAATCCTGTTTTCCAGGTGGGGAAACTGAGGCATGGAGTAGTTAAGTAACTTGCCCAAAGTTATACAGGTAGTAAGGAGACAAAGCAGGAACTAGGCTCTGCCTTTATCTGACTCCAAAACCTGAATTCATAACACTACTTTATACTCTTAAATACTCAGGGATGAGCAAGGTAGACCCTGCCTTGGAGATATTTACCATTTGAAGTCCTCAGCTCAGCTAGATGCAAATGTTCAGGTAAAGGTCCCCCCACCCCCACCCCCTGCAACATACACCTCTCTTTTTGGTCACTTTCTGAATATTCTAGACGAATTTGTATTGTTCTGTGTGTATGACGAGACTGTAAGGACTGTAAGACTGGGTCTTAATATCTCTTTTTGCCCAGTGCTGGGGACATAGACGGTGCCCAAGAACTGTTTGTTGAGTTGAAATCCTCTTTATTCTAATCCCAAACCAAACCAAATTTCCTTTATCACAGTCCCCAACCAAAAACAAAAGTATTGTTTTCTATGTGTGGATTTAAAGTAAAATCGTATTCATTAAAGGGCGTAGTCTGACTCACTACATGATTTAATGATCTAAGGATTTCTTTTTTAGTAAATACTGTGGTTTAAGTGTTGACCTGCCTCCGCCCCAGTCTCATCCCACGGATTCTTCCCTGGCTCTCTTTAGGCTCCCAGGACAGCCCATGCTGTTCTCAGCATCTCAAATGCCCTTCTGTATCTTCCACCTTCTGTCACCTCCCTCATCCCTCTGTCCTCCAGCCCTCACCTTAGTCATCACGTCCTCTGGAAGCCCTGGATCTTTTCTCTGCCCAGCCTTGCTCAATCTCCATTGGCTGAGGGCTCTTGGGTCCCTTTCCTTCAGAGCCCTAATTTCTGTCATAAGGGGATGGCCATTCATTCTGGAGCAACTTCCTCCTTCTCTGTTGTGTCAGCTGCCTGAGGCCGGGTGCCACGCCTGCTTTTGCTAAGGTTCCTTATACAGCCTTTAGCACAGTGACTGGAAAGTAACATGCACCAGTGGCAGTGTCAAGAACTGCTTGGGGCTCTCCCATCATTTCCGTCATCCCACACAAAATACTTCTATTCTTAGATGTAGACACTTGCCATTTTCTCAACCTTACGTGAAATGTGAATGTAAGCTCCACAAGGGCAGGATTTGTTATCTGTTCACTTAGGTACCTCAAGCGTCTGGAAGAGCGTTTACTAGGCAGTAGGTGCTCTGAAATATTTGTTGAATTAATAAAGGTGTCTTGAGAAAACTGTATTTTCATTCATCTGTAATATTCAGTTGTATACGCTCTGCAAATCCAGTTTCAAGACAAGTTCCCTCCGTGTCTGCTCTCACTCGCCACCTTCTAATTAGATTGCATTTTCAAACCCCTCGCTTTAGAAACATTGGTGTTGCCCACGGGTAGGTTCTTAATACATATTTATGAGAGCCCAGAGCTGGAAAATATCAAGGCAGTTTCCCAGCAGTACATATCTAGCAAAAGCATGGTCCAATTAGAGAGAGAGGGATGGAATAGATTTCCAAAAGCATGCTAAGAATGGTTCATAGACGCACAAGCAGTTTGCTTTTGAGCAAGTACCAAGCAAGAATATCAACTGGAACATTGTTTTTTCTTTTAAAAGCTCAACAACTTTTTTGAAAATACAGCATTTTTTAAAACACCATTTTTGCGTTATATGTAGTAGCTTATGTGCATATGTAAGAGCACGGCCACATGCATGACTCCTCCCCCAGCACCCCTCTCTGTTATTTTACACCATCAAAGTTTCCTTGCCATTCAGCTTGTCAGTGACCTGATCAAATAAAAAAGACAGGAGGTCCAAGATGGCGGTGTTGGAGGAGGATGAACTCGCTCCCTCATGAGCAAACTCAAACATACTCGTACATAGAGAGCAGTTACTCCTATGAGACCACGGAGGGCTGAATGAACAGCTTCTGAACAACTAACAAGAAAAGGACCACACAGAGAGGGCTGGGAAGCCGTGGCCTCCCCCCGGGAGCTGGGGGAACGCTCCGTCTGGAGAAGCTAGTAGCATCACCGTTTATGTCCCTCTCCACTCCCGCAGCATGGGTGGGAACTCTCTTCCGGTGTTTTGGCCTACCTGCAAGATCACCAGTATTTCCAGCTATATTCCTTGGAGCCTTTTGCCTCCAAACAAAGGGAGCAAACCGAAACAACAAGGCATCACCACACCAACCTGGCCACCCTGCTGGAGTGGCTCCAGCCCCACAGGCCAGTGCCCCAGGCACCATAAGTACCTGCCTAGCTCCACTGGCTTCTCAAATCTACCCGGGGCATACTCAGAGATCGCTTCTACGTGGGATCACTTTCTTTACAACAAACAAGAGAGAGGCTGTATAGAGAAGACTGAAGAGCTGGGGAGCTGTCTGGGGACTATGGGAATTCTCTGGGGTCAGAGGACCCATAAACACCATTGCTTACACTATCTATTCCCCCATAAGGGGGTGGGGGCTTTATTCAGGTGCTCTGGCCTACCTGTAAGGTCGTTGCAGCACATTCCCGGAGACGTTGCCTGAGCCCATCTTGGCCCCAAACTAGGGAAGCAGGCAGGATCGGCAGGCCAGTATTACATGCAGCTGTCCTCCCCACCTGGAGCCACTTCAGCTCGGTAGGCCAGTGCCTTGGATGGCTTAGGCACCTGCTCGGCTCCCACTGCCCTATTCAAACCACCTGCCACACACAGCCTACACAGAGGCCGGTTCTACGTAAGGCCACTTTTTCAAGACTGCGAAAGATAGCTATTTTGTCTAATTCCTATAAACAAATATAGAAAGTCAAACAACATGACAAGACAGAATCATGTCTCTCTCAAATGCAGGAACAACAAAACTCCCCAAGGGAAAAAAACCCTAAGGAAATGGAGATAAGTAATTTGCCTGATAAAGAAATGGTCATAAGGATACTCATCAAATTTGAGAGTGGAACAGAGGAATTTAGGGAGATCTTCAACAAAGATTTAGAAAGTATAATAAAGAACCAAGCAGACCTGAATATAATAACTGAAATGAAATATACATTAGAAGGAATCAACAGCAGATTAGCTAATACAGAAAAATGGATCAGTGACCTGAATGACAGAGTAGGGGAAACCAACCAGTAAGAAGAGCAAAAAGGAAAAGAATTAAAAAATAAATTTAAAAAATGAGGGTAGTCTAAGAGACCTTAGGGATAACATCAAGCACACAAACATTCACATTATAGAGATCTCAGAAGGAAAAGAAAGGAACAGAAACTTTATACAAAGAAATAATGGCTGAAAACTTTCCTAACCTGGGAACATCCAGACATCCAGGTACAGGAAGCACAGAGAGTTTCAAACAAGATGAACCCAAAGAGACCCACACCAAAATATATTGTAATTAAAATGGCAAAAGTTAAGAATAAAGAGACAATCTTTTTTGTTTGGGAAGGGGGAAGGGGAACAGGACTTTACTGGGGAACAGTGTGTACTTCCAGGATTTTTTCCAAATCAAGTTGTTGTCCTTTCAATTGTAGTTGCAGGGGGCGCAGCCCACCATCCCTTGTGCGAGTCAAACCGGCAACCTTGTGGTTGAGAGAACATGCTCCAAGCTCCAACCAACTGAGCCATCTGGGAGCTCAGCAGCAGCTCAGCTCAAGGTGCCGTGTTCAATCTTAGTTGCAGGGGGTGCTGCCCACCATCCCTTGCGGGACTCAAGGAGTTGAACAGGCAACCTTGTGGTTGAGAGCCCACTAGCCCACGTGGGACTCGAACTGGCAGCCTTCGGAGTTAGGAGCAGGGAGCTCCAAATGCCTGAGCCACCTGGCCGGCTAAGGAGACAATCTTGAAGGAAGCAAGATGAAAATACACAGAGGTTACACACAAAGGAAACCCCATAAGGCTATCAGCTGATTTCTCAGCAACATTACAGGATAAAAGGGAGTGGGAGGACATCTTTAAAATGCTGAAAGAAAGGAACCTACAACGTAGAATAATTCATCCAGCAAGGTTATCACTCAGATTTGAAGGAGAGATAAAAAGTTTCCTGGACAAGCAAAAATTAAAGGAGTTCATCATCATTAAATCAGCTTTACAAGGAATGCAAAAGGTCTTCTTTAAGCAGAACAGGACAGGCCATAACCAGAAATAAGAAAATATAAGAAAATAAAAAATCTCACACGTAAAGCCAAATATTTAATAAACATGTGAATCAGACATTTAAAAAGATACTACCATGTTTCCCCGAAAATAAGACCTAGCTGGACCATTAGCTCTAATGCATCTTTTGGAGCAAAAATTAATATGAGACCCGGTCTTATTTTAATATAATATAAGACCGGTCTTATATTAATTTTTGCTCCAAAAGACGCTTTAGAGCTGATGGTCTGGCTAGGTGTTATTTTCAGGGGAAACACGGTATGGAGGTCAAAAGAAAAAAGCATCAAACTCAACTCAAACTACAATAAGTAGTTAGGAGATACACAACTGAAAAAGATCTAAAACGACATCAATAATGTAAAGTGGGGTGTTGAGGGTGGTGGGTGAGTGGTGCTGGTGGTGTAAAAATGTAGTCCTTATAGAATATATTCAAACTTAAACACTTATCATCTTAAAATAGATGGCCATTGATGTAGAATGATTCACATAAACCTCATAGTAACCATAAACCAAAACCCTACAGACAGAAGACTTAAAAAGAATAGAGAAAGTAACCCAAACAAAACACTAAAGGAAACCAGTAAACAACAAGGGAAGAAATCAATAGAAGAAGAAAATAACAGAGAAGAACTATAAAAACAATTAACAAAATGGTAATAAGTACATACTTATCGATAATTACTTTAAATGTAAATAGACTAAATGCTCCAATAAAAAGACATAGGATGGCTGAGCAGATTAAAAAACATGACCCATCTATATGCTGCTTACAAGAGAGTTATTTCAAATTGAAAGACACACACAGACTGAAAGTGAAGGAATGGGAAAAGACAGTCCATGCCAATAGAAATGAAAAGAAAGTTGGATAGCAATACTCATATCAGACAAAATAGACTTCAAAACAAAAAATGTTAAAAAAAAAACAAAAAAGGATATTACATAATTATAAAGGGGTATATATAACAATCATAAATATCTATACACCCAACATATCAATAGGAGCACCTAAATATATAAAGCAATTATTAATGGACATAAAGGGAAAAAAACCACAGTAATAGAATAATAGTAGGGGATTTTAATATCCTATTGACATCAATGGATTGATCATCCAGACAGAAAATTAATAAGGAAATAATGGCCTTAAATGTCACATTAGACCAGATTGACTTAATAAACTTTTAAAAATATTTCATCCAAAAACTGCAGAATACAAATTTTTTTTCAAGTGCAAATGGAACATTCTCCAGGATAGATCACACATTAGGTAATAAAACAAGCCTCAATAAATTCAAGTAGACTGAAATCATGTCAAGCATCTTTTCTGACCACAAGAGCATGAAACTAGAAATTAATTACAGGAAGAAAACTGGAAAAAAACATGAATACATGGAGACTGAACAACATCCTACTAAACAACCAATGAATTAAAGAGGAAATCAAACAGGAAACCAAAAACTCTCTTGAAACAAATGAAAATGGAACAACTGATTCTAAAATGCATATGAAACCACAAAAGACTCTCAATAGCCAAAGAAGTCTTGAGAAAGAACAAAGTGTGACGGGAGGGGTGGGTATCAAGCTCCCTGATACCAAACTATACTATAGAGCTGTAATAATCAAAATAGTATGGTATTGCCATAAAACAGATACATAGACCAATGGAATAGAACAGAGAGTCCAGAAATAAATCCTCCCTCATCTATGACAAAGGAGGCAAGGATATATAATGGGGTGAAGACAGTCTAACAAGTGATGCTGTTGGATAACTACATATAAAAAGTGAAATTGGATCACTTTCTTACACCATATACAAAAATAAACTCAAAATAGGTTAAAGACTTAAATGTAAGACCCCAAACCATAAAACTCCTAGAAGAAAACATAGGCAGTAAACTCTCTGACATCACTTGTGCTCGCTTCGGCAGCACGGATACTAAACACTCTGACATCACTGTTAGCAGTATCTTTTTGGATATTTCTGCTCAGGCAAGGGCAACAAAACAAAAAAAAACAAATGGAACAACATCAAACTGAAAAGTTTTTGTACAGTGAAGGAAACCATCAACAAAACGAAAAGACAACCTACTGAATTGGAGAAGATGTTCACAAATGATACATCTGATCAGGGTTAATATCCAAAATATATAAGGAACTCAAACAACTTACGACCAAAAAAAAAAAAAAAAACTAGTCTAATTTAAAAATGGGCAGAGGATCTGAATAGACATTTCTCCAAAGAGGACAGATGACCAATAGCCATATGAAAAAATGTTCAACATCACTAATCATCAGGGAAAAGCAAATTAAAACCGTAATGAGATATTACTTCACAACAGTTATAATGGCTTTCATCAATAAAGCAACAAATAACAAATGCTGGCAAAGATGTGGAGAAAAGGGAACACTTGTGCACTGTTAGTGGGATTGTAAATTGGTGCAGCCACTATGGAAAATAGTATGGAGGTTCCTTAAGAAATAAAAAATAGAGCTGCCATAGTATCCAGCAATTCCACTTCTGGGTATTTATCTGAAGAAAACTAAAACACTAATTTAAAGAGATACATGCACCACCATGTTCATTACAGTATTACTAATAATAGCCAAGATATGGAAGCAACCTAGATGTTTGTCAATAGACAAATGGATAAAGAAGTTGTGGTACATATATATAATGGAATGTTATTCAGCAATAAAAATGGAATAAAATCTTACCATTTGCGACAACATGGATGGACCTAGAGGGTATTATGCTACGTGAAATAAGTCAGACAGAGAATGATAAATACCATATGATTTCACTTATATGTGGAATTTAAAAATACAAAACAAATTAATAAACAAAACAGAAATAGACCCATAGATGTAGACAACAAGCTGATGGTTGGTAAAACAGAGTGGGGTGGGAGGGTGGGAGAAAAGAAAAGTCAGGGGCAAGATAAAAAGAAACGAGTAGTGTACAATGGAGGGAAGCAAAAAACCAAAACCTAAATATTAACTCATTCAATTCTCATAACAAATCCTATGAGATTACACAATCATAATCCCCACATCACAGATGAGGAAAATGAGGAACAGCAGCTCTGCATAGCAGAGCTAGGATTCAAACCTGAGTGGCCTGAATGTAACAGCCGGGCTCTGACCCACTGTGATGTACTGTCTCTTCCCACTCTGCTGGAGGTTTTCAATCATAGCTACGTTCTAGAACCACAGAAGGAAGGAAAGAAGGAATGAAAGAAGGAAGGAAGGAAGGAAGAAAAGAAGGAAGGAAGGAATGAAGGGAAGAAGGAAGGGAAAAAACAGGAGGCACAGCATGCCGTACAGTGCCACATGGGGAAGCACTAGGGTTAGTCAGGAGACAGAGGAAGTGAGGGGAAAATGCAGGCAAGAGCCTCTATTGTGGCTTCTATGGGAAGGAATGGACAAGGCAGGATAAGCAGGCTTAGGATCGGTTGCTCTGATTCGTTTCAGCAGGTTCTGAACTGTAGGGGCTGTCACCAGTTGTCTGGAGCCTGGCCCTGGGGTGACTAGTGCAGGGGGATATAGGTCCTGATTATGAAAGCCCGATAGAGGAGGTGGTGGGATGTGTGAGCTCTGGACTGGTGACAAAAATAAAAACTTAATCAACCAATCAATAAATAAGGCAACTTGGGGCTGGCCCTGTGGCTCAGGTGGTTGGAGCTCCACGCTCCTAACTCCGAAGGAGGCTGGTTCGATTCCCACATGGGCCAGTGGGCTCTCAACCACAAGGTTGCCAGTTCGATTCCTCAAGTCCCACAAGGGATGGTGAGCTGTGCCCCCTGCAACTAAGACTGAAAGGACAACAACTTGAAGCTGAACGGCACCCTCCACAACTAAGATTGAAAGGACAACAACTTGACTTGGAAAAAAGTCCTAGAAGTACACACTGTTCCCCCCAAAAAAAAAAATCTTAAAAAATATACAAATAAATAAATAAGGCAACTTGTCACCAGCAACCAACATCTGGTATTGGACGTGGCTAGCGTGCCTGGGTGCAGTGACAGAGGGGTGTCACAGTTAAATAGCAAGGCATGCTAAAGGGTGTGGCTGATAGATATTACCACACTTCTGGAAAATTAGAAAACAAATGATCTCAAATGTAGCCGTAACATGCGGGAGTACAATCATTATACACTTTTTGAAGTTGTCTCATTCCAAAAAAAACCCACATTTGATTTTAAGGAATCACATTGGAGAGATGAAACACACTGGAAGGCTAGAAATAGGTCAATGTGATTGCAAAACAGCCTTTCTCAGTGTTGTTGTGCGGCTCCTAATGGCTTCCCTTGGTCCCCAATCAGACAGCTTGTCTTTAGACAAATGCTATTCAGCTGGTTACTATGGCAATGATGGAATACTAGTTGTCATGGCAATGAAATGGAAATTTTGGGGACCAGTTTCTTTAAAGGAGGTGTATTCATTAAGCCCTATCTTCCTTTCTTTCCTTAAAACTTGAACATAGTGTATAGTACTTTTAAAAGGGTCCATTTTCAAACTCTGTGCATACAATTCAGAATTTATATTATTAGGTTGGTGCGAAAGTAATTGCGGTTTAAAAGGTTAAAAATAATTGCAAAAACCGCAATTACTTTCGCACCAACCTAATATCTTCTCTTATTCTTAGATCACATGACTTAAGTCTTTTCAACTCTGTGATGAGAACAGTCAACCCCCACACACAGTTTTTTATGGCTCATATTAAAGAATGACACTGCAGAAGCTAGGTTTCTTTTTATCACCCAGAAAGTGTTTCTGCCAAATGCCCTTGGATTCCTCCAAAGTCATTCTGGTATGAAATAGAATGGGGTCAAAATAAATGTAATGGGCTTTAAATTATAAAGGAGACTTTTTTTCCAGCATTGAGGTATAATTGACAAATAAAAACTGTCTGTATTTAAGGTGCAAAATGTGATAATTTGATCTATTGTGAAATGATTACCATAACACAACCATCACCTCACAGAGTAAGCCCCCTTTTTTTAATTAAATTTATTGGGGTGACAATTGTTAGCAAAGTTACATAGATTTCAGGTGTACAATTCTGTATTACATCATCTATAAATCCCATTGTGTGTTCACCACCCAGAGTCAGTTCTCCCTCCATCACCACACATTTGATCCCCCTTACCCTCATCTCCCAGCCCCCAACCCCTTACCCTCTGGTAACCACTAAACTATTGTCTGTGTCTATGAGTTTTTGTTTCTCTTTGTTTGTCTTGTTCTTTTGTTGTTTTTGGTTTATATACCACATGTCAGTGAAATCATATGGTTCTCTGCTTTTTCTGTCTGACTTATTTCACTTAGCATTATACTCTCAAGGTCCATCCATGTTGTCACAAATGTTCCTATATCATCTTTTCTTACAGCCGAATAGTATTCCATGGTGTATATATACCACAACTTCTTTATCCATTCATCTATCGAAGGACATTTTGGTTATTTCCATGTCTTGGCCACCGTAAACAAAGCTGCAATAAACATTGGAGTACACGTGTCTTTATGTGTAGATGTTTTCGGATTTTTTGGGTAGATACCCAGGAGAGCGATTGCTGGGTCATATGGTAATTCTACTCGTAATTTTTTGAGGGTAAGCCCCCTTTTTTTGTGGTGAGAACACTTAAGATTCACTGTTAGCAAATTTTAAGCATGCAATGCATTGTTATTAACTATGTCCACCATGCTGCACGTTAGATCCTCAGAACTTGACCATCTTATAACTGAACATTTATACCCTTTGTTCAATGTCTCCCCATTTCCTCCGCAACCCAGCCCCTGGTAACCACCATTCTCCTTTGCTTCAGTGAGTTCAACTTTATTTATTTATTTATTTATTTACTTATTTATTTATTTATTTATTTAAGGAGGGCGCAGCTCACAGGGGCCCATGTGGGGATCGAAACGGCAACCTTGGTGTTATTAGCACCACACTCTAACCAACTGAGCTAACCAGCCACCCATCAACTTCTTTAGATTCTACATAATATAAAGGAGACTTTTACCGATTCAACCCAATTACTTATTCCTCATGGATGTCTTTGTTAGAATCCTTCTTTGAAGCTAATCTTTTTGAAAAGCAGCGAAGACTGGCTCATTTCCCCTCCTGGTGCTGATGGAGGTTTCATTCCTCTTTGCTTCGAGTCCGCTGTGTATTCATCAACGGGAAATGTATGTTGTTCACATGTTCTCTAGATGTGGTGGACCTTTTTCTTGACTGCTCCCAAGGAATTAATTTAGCTGCTCATTTTGGGGGTTCTGGAAAAGAGAGAGTGGTGATATTAACAGTTTGGCTCAACTTGGGGATCAATAGAAAAAATATATTGAAACAAATCTGATTTGATGGCCCTCTCAAGTCTTCTGAGATTACTTTTGGTAGATGAACATGAACTCCAAGGAAAAAGTTTTTTGATGTATTTTTATATTGAGTGTTTGCTACTACAGAATTTTTACATGTTATTTATGACAATGATTCTCAAGCTCTATTTTGCAAGAAAATTCTCTGGAGAGTGTATAAAATGCAGGTTACTGGACCCCATTCCAGACCTATTGATTCAGATTTCTTTGGTGGAGCCTAAGAATGTGTATTATACACAAGTATCCCAAGCGATTTTCAGGCAGTCTGTGCTCCAAACAACACTAAGTAACTGAAGTGGGAAGAAAGTATTTACTGGAATGAAAAAAAGTATTTTCTCGTGTTCCATGTTTTCTTCTTACGAAGAAAAATATAGTACCAACATTATCTTTAATTAGAGTACAATTATGACAATTCAGGAATAAAAATCATTCTGAAGATCACAAACTTGGCAGAGACTTTCAGAAATCAATGCCATTCCCCTATCTCTGGATTTTGAAAATGAATTATGCAAGTCACATGAGTGGGAGTGGGGGGGGCTGGTATGCAAAACACTTGAAGTGGAGGAAGGATTGGAGATTGCCAGGAACAGGGAACAAGATGGGGTGGATTTACTGAGCAGAAGCCAGATCATGCTGACCCAGGTCGGAAGTTGGGATTTTATTCCAAGTGGCATGCGAGGCTTAAGTGGAGGAATGAAGTGAGGGGTTGTCCATTTTAGATTACTGACTGCTTTGGAAAAAATGTCTTTGCCTGTCTTGCTCATCAGAGCAGACAGAGATCTTAAGTGTGACGTAAACATTCATCCTAAAAGCCTCTTCTCAGCAAAGATCTAAGAAAACTGTAGATGCCCTGAGGATTAAAGACAAGCAGACTTTGGTGAGGTGCTAAGAGCTAAGTCACACTATAAATTCATACCATTTACATGTTTAAAAAAAAGGAAAAGGATGTTCAGCTAGAACCACTAAGAGCTCAGCCTTGCCTCCAGCTGGATCAGAAAATGAACCTTACTATTTTTGTCGTTTATTTCTCGGGTCCTAGATTCCTTACCTCAGGAACATGACAGAGATACTCCAGTTCATGGGAGCGCTTATCTTGATTTGAGCATCCGTTTGTTTTCCATAGTCATGATATAATGACAAAGGGACAAATAGAAAACTTACACGTTAACAAGTTCATGTGATCTCGCACAGTTTAAAATAACATTACATTTTAAGTCAACTCTCAACTCTAGGACTTTCCCTAGGAATAGCTGGGAATTAGAAAATGATTTCTTCTGTTTTGACAGTTGGACACATCAGCATTTCATCACCACCAAATAAATGCAGAGGGGAACGGTACTAGACCCAGTTATGGGATATGTGGTAACATACATTGCCTTTAGAATCCATTTTCACTGAAATGCGTATTTACTGCCGAGTTGCTTAGGCGGCTCAGTCATGTGCCAGCACGTGCCTCTGTGTCAGCACTGAGCATTTGAGATTTGCTGCTTTGGAGGACACGACTGTCTTAGTCCCTGTGTCTGCTCAGAGAGCAGGGGCTTTGCCCAACATCGTGCTTTGGGTGTAACTCAAAAGCCAGCAACTACTCAGCTGTGGCAGCCTCTGAGTCCCTCTCGGGGGACTGATACTGATGGAGCCAATCTACAGCCCCTCCCCACCCAAGATACTCGGAAGTGAGAAGGAACCTCTTGGGGGAGAAACGAGAACCTGGAAGTGAATAGGTGGACTTTTGGAAATTCTGTGACTGGTAGTTGGGGGTTCCGGCTCAGGCAATTTAACTCTTTAAAGGATGAATTGCACCATCAAAGTGGCTAGCTTACCAGTTACTTTCTCTCTTTCACTGTGACCAATGGTTTCACATCTAGAAATTCCTAGTAATTATTTTACAGAAACTTTCTCCATCATCCTGCATTGTCGAGACACAATTAGAATATCTTCATTCTAAATATATTTCTCAATTACAGTAGACTTTTAAAACTCGTGACCTGCATATGAATTCCTATTTTGAAATTTCCTCTAATGTAAGTTATTCCCAGAGCCCAAAGGTGATTTTTTCCCCAGCACATTTTTCCTATGTGATAGGAACAGCACATAATCAGATATATTTGAACCTTTTTCCTCCACATAGATCACTGGGGACACTTGATTCCATGGCCATGAAATTTACTATTTTTTTCTTCATTAACATGCTCTCCTTCTAAATAAGCTATAATATAGTTTTTCATTCTCCAAGTAGAAATCGATACGCTATTATGGATGATTATTTTACTTATTCATTTTGGTTAGATGTTCAATAAGATTTGTAGTTGTGTATTTTGCTTCACCCACGCTAAACAAGTTTTCCTCATTTCTCATCTTTATTTCTTTCATTAAAATTTATTTTTATTAAAAAAAGGAAAACTAAAATACCTCCAAGATAAACCACAATAACTTTCTCCCACTGTTTTGCTCCTAAATGCTCAAGTGATTATGCCAAATGAAACAAGGATGAGTTCTGGCAGTAACTTTTCCAAGCCATCTTCTCTTGACGTAGCCAGTGGGATGCCCGCATCCCTCTAATGTAGATAGGAACCATTTTGCTACTGTTGTGGTCTACAAAATTGGGGGAATTCCCCCTAATTACATAGTAGCTTGGTCTGGACTATAGCTTACCTCTTTAACATTTAGGGTTCTGTTTACTCTCCCCTCAAGAATAACTATTTTATCTTTAAAGGTTTCCCCCACTATCTGAAAGTATGGCGTTCCTAAGAAAACTTTTCTATGCCAAAATGGTGTAAAGTGAAGAAGCAATTGCCATTAATTTATATGGAAAATTTTTTGAGAGTTCCCAGATCCAAAATTCAATGCACCCGCGCCTTTATTTCGTTAACCACAAAGTAAATCAAAAAGCTAACATATGTCCAGTTTTACACAAAGGTAACACCCTTATGAGCTCTCTTAGGCTTTTCTGATACCTGAAGACACATCTTGCTAACGGATACAGAAAATAAACCGAGATAAAGCACAGATGCTCACAGACATAGTTCAAAGCTAGGGCACCTTGATGCTGAGATGCTGAGTGTGGTTCCCAGGACCTTGGCGAGCCCACTGTCACTGCTTGGGGTGCACGTTGCCTCCATAACAGCTCCCTGCAAAACAAACACTATTTTTGCTTTAATCTTTCTCTGAAAAACAAAAGTGAAAATCCTCTTCGGATTTCTTCAGTTAGTGAAAACAGGTACTAATGTAGGTCTTTTGTAAAAGTGAAGTGGTGTAACAAGACTTTTCAAAAAGTGGCAGATACCTGTGTTAGGAAGAAAATTATTTCTGAATATGTGCATCAGTCAAGTCTTTCAGTTGTAAGCAACAGAAACCAACTCTGGCTGATTTAACCAGGATTTTAAGAGGCTTAAGGAGGAGTTTCTGTTTAAAGGTGGTGATATGAAGACAGACATTTACCCCTGCTGCCTCCCAAAGCCTCTCGAAATGACAATACGGGGCATTTAAAAAAAGTCATAAACCCACAGGTTGAAGAGAATAAGAGATGTAACAACAGGAGGAACAATCAGTCTCTCTTGGCGCTCTCTCTCTCTCTGTCTCTCTCTGTCTCTCTCTCTCTCTCTCACACACACACACACACACACACACACACACACACGTTTTGATATTCAGCCCAGTCTCAGCTCTCCAATCACTAGTGCTGAGGACTACCCTTGATGAAATGACTAAAAAAAAAAATTAGTGTAGAAAGCAATTTTCTACTAGGTAGATATAGGTAAAAGGCTACTGAAGAATGATGAATCTCACCATGATTATTTCCCAAAGACATATTGACCATATTTTCCAAAATCCAAATGGGGATATATGGCCTATGGAATGGAATTTGCCATAGTTCTTGGCTTCCAGGAATGTTCTGGCACTTTAAATCGAACTTGGAAAATTTTCCACCTTAGGAGTCCCAACTACTCAAGGTAGAAGCCAGAATATTCCTTTCCCTTGCCTTCCTACTATTCTTTTCTTTCTACCCCCTTCTTTTTCCTCCCCTTCACCCCCACTCTGATTCAAGCCGTTGAGTCGTTGTTTCTCAGTCTAATTGTGTAAGCCCACAGCAGCACACAGTAGCCCACAGCAGCACAAGGTAGCCCACAGCAGCACACGGTAGCCCACAGCAGCACACGGTAGCCCACAGCAGCACACGGTAGCCCGCAGCAGCACACGGTAGCCCGCAGCAGCACACGGTAGCCCGCAGCAGCACACGGTAGCCCGCAGCAGCACACGGTAGCCCGCAGCAGCTCACAGCAGCTCACGCCAACCTCCCGCTGCTCATAGCCCAGCTCCAAGGAGAGCGGTTGTTCACAATCTTAGCTGTAGAGGGCACAGCTCACTGGCCCATGTGGGAATCGAACCTGTGAACTGGGCGTTAGGAGCGCAGCGATCTGGTTCCTACTATTCCTATAGGGTGCTGGCATATGAACAGTGCGAGGTGATGACCAGACACACCCATATGGGACTCTAATTCAGGGTTGAAGGACATATAGGCTCACACCGAGGACGGTGGCAGGCTCAGGCTCTTAGATTTGAGGGCAGTACTGAGGGAGATGTGGACCAATGGGGTCTTTCCTGGAGCAATCCTACAATTTGATGTGAGCACTCGTTTCTGTGTTGCAGCTTCTAAATCCATTTCTCTGGTCCTAAAGTGGTCCTGCCTGCTTTCAGGTCGGCTTTCCGATCAATGGCTTCGTTCAAAGTCATTCCATCATGTTTTGAGAAAACATTTCCTTTAACACGTGGGTTCCCACCCCTCCACTCCAATTTATTTCTCCATGTTTCAAGATTTCTGTGTACCATACCCAAAGTTTAATCAGGAAATACTATAGAAATGTAACGCCAACCATATTTATGGAACAGAATTCCACATAGCAATGAAAATGGGGAAAAACTGCTATATGTAACTACATGGATCACCCTCACAAACAAATTTCAATGAAAGAAGCCAGACACAAATCTATGTACTGTGAATCCATGTACAGAAATTTAAAATGACAGGGGAAACCAAACTTGTTTCCCTCAGGATATTGATGAACTTTGGAGAGGAATAAGCCTAACTTCTGGGACGCTGATAACAAGCTATTTCTTGATCTGGGTGGTAATATACATTACTGTTACTTTGTGAAAACTCTTGCACTAATCATAATTGGTGCACTTTTCTCTTTGTATCTCACACGTCCATAAAGTTTTCCCCCCTTGATTTATATGTCATTTTCTTTTTACTTTAAATCTTTTATCAATATTCAATCTGGCACACTGCTGATAGTTTTACAAAACTATTTATTATGTATTGCTACTCCTCCAGAGTTAGCTTGTCTCTTTTAAGTTTGAAGAAAAAAAGTATCAATGCATAGGGAAATCCTAAACATAGACCATACCTAAAGACTGCATTTCAATTTATTCAAATGAAACCCAAGATCAGCTTGACAAGGTTTACTATGCCAAGGAGTCTTCCTAAAAGGAGATTGCAATCTGGTGAGTGTTCTGGAAGGATCACAGTTCCTCAGCCTCAGTTAAGTCTCCCAATCCCTATTCCCTTACTACACAGGGAGGGGTCTCCCCACTGTGACTCTGAAAAAGGCTGGTTGTGTGGACCACGCCCTGTGCAGGAGGCCTCATTTTCAAATCCACAAAAATGCAAGTGGGATAACTTTTTCCCCCCAAAAAGGTAGTTTCACAGTATTTAATGCAACTCAGCTCGGAGGGTAAATAATAATTAGAAAAAGAAAGGAATGAAAACACCACGGAGAACCACACCAAATCGGAAGCAAACAAAGGCAGCCGGAACTATCTTATTTATTATAAAGATACACCGTGAAGAACAGACCTGACTGTATACTGAAGCCTGGAATGGTACATGCCAAAATGTACAGTACTATACATAAAAGTGCAATGTCACAACAGATTAACAAAACATATTTTTTTTTCTTCCAGAACTGTAAAAGCATCCCCCTTCATTTTCACCTCGGAGACAGGGAATGTGATGGTAAAAGAGGCAGGACAGAGCGCACAGGTGAGCGGGGCGGGGAGGGCTGGGGTGGGAAAACGCAGGGAGAGTTACTGTGGGGGCGGGGAACACACGGTCACAGCTACCAGGATGCAGGACAGGACGAGGCTGCCCACCCGAGGCACAGGAAGGTGGGATGGAGAAGCTGGGAGAGAGTGGAGGACGTGTCCAAACACTCAGGTAGGCAGTCGGAATGGGGCCGGGAGCAGCAGGAAGACGAGGGCGGTGGGCGGGGCAAGAGCGGGTCCAGAGTAAAAAGCAAGGCTAAAACTCCTAAAATAGAAAGGCACTTTCACATGTACATACTACAGATGTACATCGACACGATTAGGTAACAGTCACAAGCAGAAAGCTACCGGTACTGCAACGGATCAAACCAACAGGAAAGGACAACACTGATTTAATTACGCGGGCAAGAGTTACCCTTACGCCCGTGGGTCAATAGCAGTCTCTTCCGTTACACGGCCACTTACTATACTTTAAACATCTATAATCATCACACACACATGGAACTTGGATGAATGCTCTAAGGGGCGCATTCACAAATGCACGGTTTATATATTTTCTCTTACTAAACAGTTTCTAAGATAAACATTATGGAACCCAGTACAATTATTTAAACATACAAAATTCCCTACGTAATTTAAAGATACAGGTACCCATCTCGATTATATCACGTAGACTATTTTTTTTTTTTTAAAGTATACTAGGATAAGTGAAAGCTCAATTTCCAGTTTGTTTCACTAATCTGAATGAAGCTGTGCCAAAGTCACTCTGCACTAAGCCTGACACCCCAGCCCAGCTGGAGGTTGGGTTTTCTGCTCAGGGGATGGCCTGGAGTAGGAAGGTCTATTGACACATGGGTTCGAGCCTTCATTTCTAAGCTGCCCCGTGGCTCAGGGCCTCTGTGGTGGATAAGTCGGAGCAAGACTCAGTCCCAAGTGCATTTCCTGCATTCAGGGCCTCTCACTACTGTGTCAGGAACTAATGAGTGTCATCCCAAATCTGAAGTCTTCTAAGCCCCTCAACAGACCCATAGACTCTTTAACTCTGGATTTCGGAGGCTATAATTATCAGATGCAAGTTTCTTCAATTTGTAAACCCCAGAGGCTGTCATTCCCAAAGGCTAAGGAAACAACGATCCTCCCCACTCTTTTTTCTTAATTAAATTATAAGCCCATTTTTTGGAAACGGTGTAAGAGACAGAAAACTCTTAACTGATACAATCTGACCCGTAGCGCTCTGTATCCCTTGATACATTCATGCTCATTGCAGTAGATTAGGTGGGACCATTAAATAACTATGAATGGCTCAAGGGGCATCAAAGTCAGCTGATGTTGTGTGAAAATGTGCAAAACTGGTGAACAGTGTTGACAATGCGCATGAACATACAGCTCTACAAAGGGCCATTCAACAGGTTGGAATAACCTACAGAGCACTAAGTAACTTCCTCTCTATGAGTATGCTAATCCACCCCTAGCACCCCGACTCAGACCAAAGGGCCAACTTGGTAAATCTTCAGTGATCTCTATGGAGGGGCATACAGAAGAATTCATACAGTGAATTCTTGTGTAAGTGGAGTCAGGTGATCTTTCTAGAACCATCATTTTCCCATCATCAAAATGACCCCCTTCCCAAACTGCACATGAGGACTGATAATATCTCAGGGCTCATTTTCTTTCTTCTCTCCCCATTCCTTGTACCTTCCCATCTCCCCTGTGTGCTACATCTGTGGCTGTTAAAGCAGGCCGTGTACCAGCTGAAGTCTCTCAGTAGCTGAAGCTTTTAAGGAGCTTACTAGGTGTTCTTTTGGATCCCTGGTATAGTGGCCACATTGTCCCATCCCTGGAATCTGAAGGCTTTTACTAAACAAAGGACAGGTGAGTCCTTACTGAGCCCTCACTCACTCTGAAGTCACATCCTTCCTTGGGAACTGGAAGGTAAAAAAAAGCCTCAGGGTGACAGCAAGGGTTTAGGGAAAAAAGATAGAGAGAGGTAAAGGGTGTGATGGGCGAGTTTGAGTTTTAGGAGCTGTTTCAGGGAAGGCACCGTCTCTGAGGCTCTAAGTGTCTAGAGCAGCATGTTCTCTGCCATCCCCAGCAGGAGAGTCCTGATTTGGTGGCAGAAAGGCCATGCTCATTCTATCACAAGTGTAAACAAAGAGAAGAGACACGGGGAGGATTCCCTGGGGAAGTCAGGATGATTGAGCTTGGAGTAAGATCTGAAAAGCTGAAGTGAAAGCCTATAAAAGGACCCTTCTCCCCCACCAAATAAAAAATTCAAATCACTCCTGCCCTTTTGATGCCTGCCCTCTGTTAACATCTTACTGTTCCATCAAAGATGCAAATTGGTTGTTAAGAAACCTTTTTATTTTAATTTCTAAGAGATTTAAAGTTTCCTTTCGCCCCTCTATTACTTCCACCTTTATTCTTTGCTTGTTGCACCATCTGGCAACAGGGAATTAGATACCAAAGTGGAATCCAGAAAGAATTGGGAAATTATTTAGGAGAGTTTAAATTTCCTAGGGAATTTGGGGAGATTGTTTAAAAAGCATTAGTGCTATTCAGTGCTCAGTCCTGGCTGTCTCCATATATCCAAGGTGCTGAAGGATGGCTAAAGCTCAAGAGAAATGGTGAGGGGTTCCACAAGATGCTGAGCTGGGCCTCTTTTTCCAAATGGGCAAAAAGGATGGATGGCTCTGAAAATTAAGAGCTTGAAAAGCTTACTATACTTGGAAATACTTGGAAAAAAATTCCACTGTTCAATACATTTGTGAAATTAGGCTGTAGGCAAGCAACCAGTAGTCTGATGATAGATTATCTCATTAATTTAATCTCTGTTTGCATTAGAATGATTAGACTGGCAAACTGAGGTAGAGATCAAAGTCATGACCTTGATTTTAGTACAGATCCTCATTCTTCCCTACATGATGCTTTCACCAATGGGCTGTCGAGTCCAGACTATGTCATTCTTAGGTAGGCATGTAGTTGGCTACCAGTTTGAAACCACACCTAGAAGGAAATCAGTGATGGTCCAGAGGGGTTAGTTCTGGACATCTATTATCTTTAAAGAAAAAAAAAAGTTTTTTCATCAGTAAGTTCAATGATAGAGTAGATCAAATGCTCACAGATTTACAGATGATATAAGCTGCTCCTGGTGGGAGAACGGTGATTTGTACCTTAGTAAAAGAAACTGAATTCAAAGTGACATTTTCAAGATAGAGGGAAACACAGCATAAATATGGGCTAAACCTGTCTATGTGCTAGGATGTCAGAGAAAGAGGGCCCCTAGTGGAGCTCAGGTAAGTGAGTTACATAGAGACTACATGAAAAAAAAGACAAGAAAAGAAAAAAAGAGTCATGGTTCCAAATTTGGGAGGAAATGAGCCTGGAACCATGAGGTAATTCTCCCACCGTGGCCGCACGGCTCTTACCCCAGTACCGTAGCCAGTTCAGGGTTGACTCAAGGAGACCAAAAGAGATGACAGCGGGGGATTCAATTTAGGATTATCAGGCCTCTGGAGCATTTCTAAAGGAACCGAGGTCATTTAGTCAGAAGAGAAGGTTGAGTAAACCAAGGACTTATGTGCTGCCTGCTTTCTCCATTTCCACAGAGAACCCAGGGATTCAAGGGAGCTGGAAATACTGTCAGACAGTTACTGAACAACAGATCCCAGAGGGAGTTTGTGGGGCAATGCACCCAGAAAGTCTTCTGGGGCCTGACGGGGCTTGTGGAAGGAGTCACATCTATAGCTCCGGAGGGCTCTTTCTCTCTTTTCCCAGGTGCAGTTCCCAGCAGGAACTGCAGGGTTTCCACCGGTTCCGCTGAGTCTTCAGCCTGGACCCAGGGAAGCAACTTGTTATGAAAAAGGCAATCACCCAACTCATTCAGTCCATGGGCTGAAGGTCCCACTGGGAATGTCCCACTGTGACAATGGCACGGCTTTAGCAGGAGCTGAACCCCGCCCCCCTGCATGGTTATCAGAGGTGTTCGCTGTCAGCTACCAAACAAAGCCATCATCCCCTTTCGGCCATTACCCCAAGTGCCACAGACCAACACTGGCTCTACTCCAAAGCCTGGAACTCAGATTCTCGCGCCTGGGGATCCAAACATTTCTGCCTCAGCCAGGCTACACGAAACCCGAAGCACTGCGGAATGCGGGGAGCAGGGGCGTGCTGCCTTCATTACAAACGGTGCAGCATTGAATTTTCAAGTAAGTCTAAGTGTTTCTATTGTCTTTAAAATGACATAAGATATGTCCAGTTATTTGAAAAAAAAAAAGAAATTACAAAATACAAATGCCCGTGTTACATTAGCTAGTCTCAGACATTACATTCGAGAACATAGAAAAGCCAGAAGATCTCCAGTTATAAGCACAAAACTAAGGAAAGTTATGGACTGTTGACTTTTGTCACTAATCCGTTTTTTTTTTTTTAAATCACCTCCCTGTATGACCTTGCTCGGTTGTTTTTCACATTGTGCAAGACTTGTCTGTCGGACCCTGGGAGGGAGGTGCAGGTCCTATGGTAGGGTTTGTTTTTGGAAGAACAGCAGGTTTCGGCCGGAGGGCTGGAGGCTTCAGCTGCACACCCATCCTGGGTGCCACCATGGGCTTGAAAGTACTCATTGTGTCACTGGAGGAGCTAGTGCTTCGTCGAATCTGAGGCTCTGAGCTCCTGAGGGCAACGTTGTGCAAAGGGCTGAGAGATTCCGTGGAAGTGGCTGGCGTGGGAGAGTTTTTCACTTGTTCTAAGGTATCCAGAACCACGTCGGGGGCGTGCTTTGCTGTACTCTGTCTCTCCAGTTCTCGGAGCTCATTCAAAGCAGTGTTCATCGTCTCTTCAATATCCTGTTGTAAAACCATCAGAAAGACAGAGAACAAAGTCATAATTAATACTAAAGTAGAGAAACCCATATATTTCATCTCAAAGGAAACAGGCCAGCAAAAGCATGAATGTGCTCATTTCACAGTCGGTGGAGAGCATATAAATATAATGCCATCTCAGGTAATTATTTTGACTTGGAATGTTTAGGAGAACAAGACAAAATGGCTCATGGAGCCATTTCTCAAATATTTGCTATTCTAAGGCACTAGGTGCCTTCTGGTAGTTTCAGTTTTACATGCTCACTTATTATCTACAATTCTACTTCACTTTGTGGTAAAAGTAGCTTAAATTTAGATATCACAACAATTTCTCAAGAAATAAAAGTGAATTGGAATGAAAAATCAGGCTTCTTTCATTCATTCAACAAAGTGTATACTAGGCTAACTCCTATCAGTTCTTCAAACATCAGTATAAGTGTTCTCCTGATGATACGGACCAGTGGCTCTCAAGGGAAGTGGTCCTGCCCCATAGAGGGCATTTTTGTAATATGGTGAATGCGTGTGTGTGTTCAAATGTCACCATAATGGGGAGGCATTATTAGCACTTGGTGGGCAGGGGCCAGGCACACTGGATATCTTGCATGTGTCTTAGGAAGTTTACATGCAATGAATTGTCCCACATCTTGTTCCACTTTTGAATGTCCTCCAGACATTTATGTAGATGAATATCCATGTATAATAACCTGATCCTACAACCTAATTCTTTCTTATATATAAACACAAAATATTTTTTTCATGGTGTTAAGTTTTCTAGGAATGAAACTGTCATGTGAATTATATACTCTCTTATAGTTGGGACTGACAAAGGGTTGCCCACCATTCTAGAAAAATCCTATCACTAAATGGGAACAGCTTTCACAGGATTTGAGTTAAGACTAATTAACTGTATACTCTTACATCAGTGTGCATTTTTAATTGTTGTATTTATGATGCTCTAGTGTTGGTAAAAGCATCTCGCTTTCTCATTTGTCTTCTAGTGTTGTCAAGCATTAACGGAAATACCTTTAATATTTGTTTATTTCTTCTTTATATTATACTTAGGATTTATATATTTTTAAAAATTATGTATGCCATTTATTAATTTATTTCAGATAGCAAAGGGGGAATTAGAAAATATTTGTTTGAAGAAGGTGAATGTGCGCCGTCAATGGGTGAATGTATAAGCACAATGTGGTATGTACATACAATGGAATATGATTTGGCCTTGACAAGGAAGGAAATCCTGCCACATGCTACAACATGGATGAAGCTGGAGGGTATTATATTAAGTGAAATAAGCCAGTCACAGAAAGAGAAATAGTGTATGATTCCTTGTCTATGAGACAGTCACATTCATTGAAGCAGAAAGTAAAATGCTGGTGGCCTGGGGCTGAAGGGAGGGGCAAAAAGGGAGTTGTTCTTCACCGGTATACAGTTTCAGTTTTGCAAGATGAAAAAGTTCTGGAGATCGGTTTCACAACAATGTGAATGTGCTTGACTTAACTGTACAGTTAAAACTGGTTAAGATGGTAAATTTTACTTTATGTTTTCATACACACACACACACACACACAGACACACACACGGTGGGGTATTCTGGGAGGTAGGGTGGGTGGAGAACCACTGCCCTGGTCTGCTTGAAAGGCCTCTTCTTTCACTCACCTGGAGCACACCCTTATGGAACTGTACAATGGGAAATGATTTCCATATCCATCTTCCTCACTGGATTATAAGCCCCTTCAGGCAGTGGCTGGCTATTGATTTAACTTTGCATTCATAACGCTTAGCAGGGGGCCTGGCATACAGTAAGGGCTCAATAAACGTTTGCTAAATGAAACAACCACGACATGATGATCACATATGGATACTGTCATTTAAAAAAAAACCAAAACTCCATCAGGGGTTCCACTGATTTGTTAAATGAGAGAGTTTGCATGTTTTAGTATGAACACCATGATGGCAGGCTTAGTCGATCTCATGAGAAACTCTGAAGATGAGAGATGGAAAGATAAACAAAGGACACAGCTGGAAGGCATTTCATGAGGATGATATCACTGTTCAAGTGATTATTTTCATATGTGACTTCCATCTGATGCTAAGCATATGGATGTTTTTTATAACAAGTATTTGCCCCAGAGAGAATGTACAGAGCTTTGTTTATCTGTTGAGTATTTGTTTTTATGATTTACAATGAAAGGATTTCCTGGTTCTAGAAGCCAAAGGGTTAAACAGACCTTATTACGCCTCCCCCTCCCCCCAAGCTCCTAATTCCCCATCTGTCTAACCTAAATCTTATTTCACCTGCTTCTTAGAAGTGATGTTATGGATTTCTCGAATCATTATTCAGCTGCAGTCAAATATCACTGGTTCTAAGCAGGCCTCAAAGGGCTCTGCACAGAACTTCAAATAGAGAAAACCAAAAAGGTCAAAAGTCCTTTTGATTTTTGCTGAAAAATTGTGCACTTAAAATTGGTTTAATTTTCAAAACACATTAAAACACATTGAATTCCCCACACAATCTAATTTGCTACCCAAAATTCTTTTTAGCTAAGAACACTGAAAATAGCTTGGAAATTTGTCATATCAATGCAGGTTTCCTTGGGCAATTTTTATTTAAAATAATGTATCTTTAATACTTCCCCATTTTTGTTTCATTCATTTCTCATTCACTTTCTTTTTTGATCTATTTAGTTTTTAAGCTTCATGATAGCTGGAAGATGCTCTAGATTACTCAAACGGCAAACCCTGAATCTATTCACTTCCTTTGTCACTGGCTATCCACATATTTTTTGGTGGCCTATGCTGCAAAAAGAACTGGAGGGGAAAATGGTGGAACTATAGGAAAATCCATTAATATTGTTTTACAGGTACTTTTACTTTGTCAATTCTAATTGTGAGGAAAAACTACAGAGCCCTTCTCTGCAGTCACTGTGAGCAAGTGAACACATGCATGCATTCAGAAGTGACACAGGATGCAGACTTGCAGTTCTTCAAATAGCTAACCATTATTTCTTGTATTATTTATTGACTAATTCATCATTTCCTGCATGGAAAGGGTCATCTTTATCATATACTAAAATTTTCTGTTTCTGGACTCTCCATGCTGTTCCATCAATGTCTCTGTTTTACTACTATCTTTAGCACGCATTTAGGACCTGGTAGGGCTAGTCCTTCCTCATTATTCTTCTTTGCAGAATTTTCCTGGCTATTTAGCAATAATGCATTTGAATGCCCTGGGACCTACCTTTCTACTATGTCTGTTTAAATCAATATAAACCTAATGTACTTGAGCCTTTCCAGTAAACAGATGGTTCTTCAAAGGAGACTCATAGTCAGGTCTTAAATTAAAGAACGAGCTAATTTCCTTTCTGTTTTTGTTAGTTGGTTCTATACAAAAAAAAAACCCCTAGCTACAAAAAGTGAAAACTCCACATGTCCCTCACCACACCCAGGTAGTGCCGTGTTTCCCTGAAAATAGACCAAGCTGGACATTCAGCTCTAACGTGTCTTTTGGAGCAAAAATTAATATAAGACACGGTCTTATATAAGACCCAATTCTAATGTTATATTATATTATATTACATTACATTACATTATACCATACCGTATTGTATTGTATTATATTATGTTATTATTATACTATACTATATTATATTATACCCGGTCTTATATTATATTAAAATAAGACCGGGTCGTATATTCATTTTTGCTCCAAAAGTCATTAGAGCTGATTGTCCAGCTAGGTCTTATTTTCGGGGAAACACCGTTAGCGTACACTGTTCCACTGAAAGAATCCTACCTGAGCGATTGTCTCTGGGTCCAGTGGCTTGTGGTCATTGAAGCCTGTGTATTGCCCTGATGACGTGGACCTTCTAATAGGAGGGCTGTCGATCTTCTTGAGGGAGTCGTGCCGGCTGATGTTGGTGAGGCTGCCATGGGCTGGCCGGCGTCTCCTCTCAGGACTGTCATTGTTGAGGCCACGGTTCTGCAGCAGGCCTCGGGGGTGACTGGCCAGGTTTGGGGACCCCAAGTCAATTGAGGAGTTGGAAAGAGCATGTGGGGGGTGGAGGGGACAATGACCGTCACTGGTCCTGCCAGGACGCCTTACTGGAGGGGGTGGCTCTCCTCTTTTTCTTTGTCTAGACATAACACAGAGAGAAAGAGAGAGAATAGGACACTGGGTAATGTGCAAGGCTGCAGGGACTGTGGGGAAGTGGAGGGTCAGGAACCTGATTACCAGCCTCCACCTACCTGGATGAATAGCCATCAGGGTGACGGTCTGTTGGGGAGTTCATGTCCTTGGACGAACACTTGTCTTCAGTGACTGGCCCGCTGCTGGCCTCGCTGTCGGCTTTTTGGCTCAGAGTGTCGGAAAACGTGTCATCCCTGAAACAGTGGGGATCAAGAGTGAGGGTCTTTTGCTAGACTAATGGGGATAAAAAAATAAGTGATAGCATTTACGTATGTAAGTCTCTTAGTCACATAATTTTTTCTCTTCATTATAAAAATAATTTCATTGCAGATAAATTAGAAAATTCAGCTATACAGAAAAGAATGAAAGAACAATCAGTTATAATATAACATACCATCTAGAGACAACTACTGTTAGAAATTTAAAAAAATATATCCTTCTACACTTTCTTTGCCTGGAATACATACCTACAGTTATGTGCATATATATGTATAATTATTTATATTATAGACTTATATTTTTATACTTTTAAATACATATGACTGCACGTTTATATGTACTCATACAATATTTCTTGGATTCTGAGATATACATTTTAACATTTCTAAAATTAGGTTGAGTCATTTAGTAACTGTATACATTTTATGGGACATATTTCTCTTTTCCTTGAAAACCAGCTCCTAAATTGGTGATGCATTGTGAAATACTGTTGTCACAAATTAGAGATTATACTGTATATATATCATTTTGCAACCCATTTCTTTCATTTAATATATTATGACCATTTTCCCATCTCTGTAAATATTTTTGAAATTAGAGCTTTCTGATCAGCAAAATTAAAAAAAAAAGAAGCCTGGGGATGATACTTTTTTTAGGTCAGTCTCTTCTTTTTGGGAATCTGGAATGAAAACAGCAGACAGAAGCCAAAAGAAGAGCAGCACTGGTTTTGGAATCAGCAGTGTCCCTTCCGCTCTGAAAGCTCTTCTCTGCACAGGTCCTAAGAATCCGAAAGCTTCTAAAGGCATCTCTTGCTCTTTAGTCCTTGCTCCCAACATCCTGGGAGGAGGTTTGGGAAACGCCAACCTGGCTTGCTCTGAAGTTCTGTTAGCAAAGACCCCCTAGCAAGGTGAAGGACTGTACCCCGTCCTGTGCGTCTGTCACATGACCGAGGTCAGGTTAAGAACAGTGGCTGGAGGTTCCCGCGGGTGCGCTCGGGCACTGGATGGACACTGGGCCTACTCACATATCTTGTACCACGATGTACTGGTGAGGCACCAGCCCGTCAATCCCGTTGTGCCTTCCTTCCCACCAGTCCTCGGACGCTCGGTGGTACAGCAGCAGGGAGGCTCCCTTCCTGAAGGACAGCTCTCTGGCAGATCGCCCAGCATAGTCAAACTTGGCTATGGCTTCTATTGGCTCACACTCTACAGAGAACACACCGGAAAGCAGGGAGGGACAGGGCTGTTAGGAAGAGGCATGAGATATACTCTGAAAGGTGCAGAGGAGGCCTTGGCGACAAACAAGGCCATTTCACCATTCAGACAGAACAAGGGAATAAACAAATCATCAATGCAGGAGAAAAGGAGGCTGTTAAGAGAGATACAGAAAAACATCTTTGGCTGTCATCAGTTTGTTTCTTCAGGCAACGAAAAACTGAACATTAGATCTGAATTTCCACAGCCTCTTAACTAGAGCTATAACGACAGTCTAATGAAAACTATTTTAAACTTTGCAATATGATATATGAGATCGCTCCTTGGGTTGTAATATCCTCCACAATCGCTCCGATGCTGCTGTGACATTGACGGAGTTCCCTTGCAACATGTGAACGTCATCTGTAGCACGGAAAAATCACTATCCCAGAACAGTAGGAAGTTTATGTTTTATTTGCTTATTTTTAAAAAGTCAAGTTTAAAAAAACTTGCCACATTACATACTATTTGAATACATTTAACTTTCTCATCTACTTTTTTAGCACTATCAGGTTTTTATTTACTTATTTTTTAAGATTTTATTGGGGAAGGGGAACAGGACTTTATTGGGGAACAGTGTGTACTTCCAGGATTTTTTCCAGCCCACCATCCCTTGCGGAAGTTGAACTGGCAACCTTGTGGTTGACGGGACGCGCTCCAACCAACCGAGCCATCCGGGAGCTCAGCGGCAGCTCAGCTCAAGGTGCCGTGTTCAATCTTAGTTGCAGGGGGCACAGCCCACTATCCCTTGCAGGAGTCGAGGAATTGAACTGGCAACCTTGTGGTTGAGAGCCCACTGGCCCATGTGGGAATCGAACCGGCAGCCTTCGGAGTTAGGAGCATGGAACTCTAACTGCCTGAGCCACTGGGCTGGCCCTCGAGTCTTTAAACTGCCACCAACGGTAAAGACAACTTTGTTTTCTTTAATATCAGTAACAAATTCTGGATGTTACCCAGGAAATGAGCATAACGTAAGACTGTCCTGTACCCATATGAAAAGACCGGATTCGGAAATTATATTTTCTAGAGATCAAAAAATATTCCAGGGAATTACGGTGAGTGAAAAAAGCCAATTTCAAAAGGTTGCATATCGTATGATTCCATTTATACAGCATGCTTGAAATGACATAATAATAGAAATGGAGAATAGATTATTGGTTGCCAGAGGCCATGTTGGGGGAGGCAATGGAAGGAAATGGCTGTGCCTATAAAAGGACAGCACAAGGCCTCCTTGGGATGGAGCTGTTATCTTGACTATGGTTGTGGTCACAGAAATCTACACATGTGATAAAAACTGTATAGAACAACATAAACACACACACACAAATGAGGGCATGTAAGACTGGTGAAATATGAATATGGTGGATGGATTGTATCAATGCCAATTTTCTGGTTGTGATATTATACGACAGTTCTGTAAGATATTATTCCCATTGGGGGAAACTGGGAGAAGGGTACATGGGATCTCCTTGTTATATTTCTTACAATGGAATGTGAATCTATAACAATCTCCAAATAAAATGTTAAAAAAAAAGATTGAACTCTGGGCCTAGAACTGGAATTTCAGCTCTGATTTAATTCTGACCACAAATATTGATGGCAAATAAAAGGACAAGTTAAACAAAACCAGTATAAGAGGTGCTTTTTGTGAGTCAGCTTATTGCAAAATACCCTTCAATTTGGGGCCTTATGCTCTTTTTCCCCCTCTCTCACCATCATTCCATCTTCATCCTTGCTATCGACCACAGGTGAATAAACTTCTGATCAATAATAAATAAAACTAAAAAGGGCCAATACAAGTGGTAGGTGCACAAAGAACTGTATGCAATGAGCAATACCTCATTTGCCCAAAACTGAGCATGTTGCTACTTTCCAAATACTCTCGAATATATATGCATACATAATAGATTAATACCTATCAATCAAATAGTTTTTCAGGAAAAAATTGTCATGTTTCCCGTGGTAACAAACCTTCCCATTTCAAACAGTGTATCTTTTCCCAAAGTTCATTGCCATATCTTCAGTATCTGTTGTACTTATATGGAATAACTGCATAAGGAGTCCTGGCATAATCAGCTTAGCTTCTTTCTCACTTGATAAATTCAAACATTCTCTGCGACATGTGAGGCAAAAGCATAAAAATCAACCAACATATTGAAAAAGCTTAGGATGTGCTTTACCTGAAGGGCCTGGGTGAATTTCAGCTATACATTTAAAGTAAAGGAAAAAAAATGCCCCATCTTTTCGCTAGTGGATAATGTTTAAGGTGGGTAATATTTCATATTGCAGAACTAACACACTGCAATCTGCATCTAGTATATGCAGCAAAGTAGGTGTAAAGATTTTAAAACAGGTTAGTCCTTTAACAACTGCTTATAACTTTTAGATCATATGCTAACACTCTGGTACTCCCACCTAAAATTAATTTTCTTTATTGAAACAATATAAATAGCAGCTTTATTAAACATCCACAAGTCTGCTTCATAGAGGAGGAATATAACTTTATAGTCAGAGAGGCTATTTACTTTGTTCTAAACTTGCAAAAAAAGAATAAAGCCTGGTTGACCTGAGATGACAGATACCAAATTTTTTATCCCAGTTGTCCCTGGGGACAGAAATAAACATGTCCATGGTATAGGGGACACAAATAAACATATCCAAGGAAGAGTGAAGACATGCCAATTTAGTAAAAAGAACTTCATGACATGTAATTTGCAAATTTAACATGTGAACATATGCACATGTCAAAATTTTGTTTTGTTGGAAAAAATTGGCAAGATACCCACCCATAACATAGTGTATAATCCATGTACTAGTCAAAGAGAAAAGAAGAGAGAACCATTAATGTTCTCTAAAGCCATTCAATCATACACTGTCAATGATGGCCAAGGGCTATTTAAGACTATTTAATAGATTAAGATTAATAGACTATTTAATAACCATGCTTCTCTGAAAATAAGACCTAGCTGGACAATCAGCTCTAATGTGTCTTTTGGAGCAAAAATTAATATAAGACCCAGTCATATTACTATAAGACTGGGTATAACATAACATAAAAAATATAATATAATGTAATATAATATAACATAATGTAATATAATACCGGGTCTCATACTAATTTTTGCTCCAAAAGACACATCAGAACTGATTGTTTGGCTAGGTCTTATTTTTGGGGAAACAGGGTATATACAGATTTTATCATAATTTCATAATCATGACTAATATGCTCATTAGCTCTTCTTTTTATTTTGTGAAACAACTAGCAAAAGGATTATTGGTCTCTGCTTATTTAATTCAATAAGAATGAAAGAATGACCAGATGAATCAGATGTACATTTTATTGGTAATCCTACTACATCAACTAGTAATTCTGAGCAATTTCATTATTTTGACTCTTTCTGCTCCCATGAGAATCATTTCACAGTCAAGTGTCAATCAATAAGCTATTTACACACATCTTAGTCAAGGAACTGCAGAGCAAATCAATCTCAGGGCAGGGCGAGGCCCCATACCTTTCACAGAGTCACATGGTCCTTTAAGGTCAGACAGAGCCTCTGTAGAACGCCGCTGCTATCAATAACAATAATAAGAGTGCAACATGACAGCTTCATTTTTTCTGAGTGGCCATTATAATTTTGGGCAAAGGGAAAGAAAATTCAGTACAGCTGATTTTCTGACTGCCTGGTGCTATCAAGTCTTGTATTTCCATGTCTTCGAATTTTATACAAAACGCTAGTACATCACGTTTACTCTTTGGGGCCTTGCTGTCCCTGACACTTACTCTCCTACATTTGTTGCCCTTGCAGATGATGGTTTTGTTCTGTGACAGCCTCTCTTTTGGAAACAGAAGCTATTCTCTCTAGTGATACCATACCAGAGAAAAGAAAAGAAACACCTGGGCAATAAAAAAGATAACCAATACTCTAGTTAATTTAGTCACCAGGCTTTAGGGGCTGGCTGTGGTCAAGAGTATCTGTCCTTTGTAAGCAATGCTTTTTCTTCCCAACAAAATCAGAAGAACTTGATCAAAATGTTATCTAAAACACAGAGCCCTCAGCAAAGCTCTTCTTTTACAGTTAAGAGGTAAGAACACCTGACAGATGGCACCGCGGTGAGACTGATCTTTGGGAAGAGAGAAAGCTGGGGCTTTGTCTCGGCTTTCCCTGCCACAGAGGAAAGCAAGGAAACATTTAGAGAAGTCATCAGTGAAAAAGGAATGAATCATATAGCGGAACAAAGAAACTTAAGAATGAATGGCGGCAGAGGTAGGGCTCAGAGATTTTCAAAACCAACATCACAGCTCTCACTTCAACTAGTATCTTCTAACTTAAGTTCTGAAAATATCAACTCATCTCACTTTTAAAAACACAAAGAAACACATTAGATACCCTGATTAGCCGCCACTGACATCAACTGAAAATGCTGGATTAAAAAAAAAAAAAGTCCTTGTAAAGGCATTAATAAGGAACCATACTAAATACTAAAAACTCAATGAAAGGGGGAATTCAGTGAGGTAAACAGAACACTAGAAAATGTGAGTCAGAGTTTGCCTTGAGGGCATTTTCCTTGCCTAGCTAATTTAAGTTTTCATTTGACACAAAAGAGTAAGTCCAGGGGATGTCTCAGTGTAGAGAAGCTCACCTCCTCCTCTCCCCAACATATTTTCTGTGTCACCGTGAACTTCTAGTTCCAGAAAGCTTCCTCCCTTCTTCATAGATAGCAACCACCAGCCTTCCCCTCCATCTCCACCTCCCGGCCTTAAAGAAATAATCTGTCTCAAGCCTTGGAACAAATCAAGTCTGAGAATCCCAACTACATTCCAGTCCTCAGGCAGGTTTGCAGTTTCAGTTCATACTACCAGGGTGGCCTGGAAAAACTCAAGGTAAAAATTCAATGTGGTCCCAAGGTGTTTGTGCTCCAGGCAGAAGTAAATGCAAACCCTCTCTGGAGGAACTGAACCTAAAGGAATTCTAGAAAATTCCAAGAAATATGTAAAAAAAATTACAAAACACACCCACCAGAAAATAAGACTCAATCAGCAAGAGCCAAAAAAAATAAATAAATAAATAAAAAAATCCAGGAAGACTGCATTTATTAGAATGATCAGTCATGTAATCTGAAACAATGGAAAGGATTAACAGCATGAGTAAAGAGCAAAAGACTATTAAAAAAAAGGGCCAAGCAACAGATACAAAAATGAACCCAACAGAATTTGAGGAAAAAGAATTAAAAATAAAAACTCAATGGATGAGTTTAAAGCAGATTGGTCACAGTGAAAGAGAGAATAAAACGGTCATGCATACAGCAAAAGAGGTATTAAGAGAAAACTGACAGCTTTATATGTTCATATTTAAAAAGTGTTGAAAAGTCATGTTAAGCGTCAAGCTCAAGAAATTAGAAAAAGAAAAAAATGATCTCTACAGAAAAAAGTATAAAAGTTTACTGGGAGACATAAAGTAACTGGAAATATGTTTGTGGATTAGAAGACTGAACATAATAAAAATATCAATTTTTTTAGGTTTTCTTTCTTATTTGTTTAAGAACTTGAAAAACTGAGTCTAAAAATTAAGTAAAATTGCAAAAGTAGAATTGCAATTAAAAAGTAGAAATGTTAAGAAGACTGAGTCAGAAGTCTTGACTTGCCAAATACTAAGATTTATTAAAAGGTATGAAAATTAAGATAGTGGTTAGGGGTAGACAAGTAGACCAGTGGAAACGAACCGAGCTCAGAAACAGACTCAGCATAGAGAGCACTTGATTTGTGACAGTAGTGTGGAGCAGTGGAGAAAGGACAACTAGTACCAGAACAGCTGGAAGAATTGTGTGTCCATAAGGAGAAAAAAGGAACTGACCCCATACCTCACACCTTACCTCCAAATAAATTCCTGGTAGAACAAAGATCTGTGTGTAAAAAACAAAACCTGAAAAGATTTAAAAGAGGGTGGGGAGAATTATCTTCATTACCTGAGGGCACGGAAGGATTTCTTAAAGGAGACACAAAGTGAAACAACCAGGAAGGAAAGACTGATAAGTTCAATTCCTTTAAAATGAAGGTCCTCTGTTTATCAAAAGACATAATAATAAGCACAAGAGAGACAAGCACAGAGCAGAAGCTATTTGTAAAACATATACCCAATACAAGACCTGATCCAGAACCACAGTGAACTCTTACAAAACAAGGGAAAAAACCAAATCCAAATCAAACTAAACAGAGGAAAAAAGCCCAGAGAAACAAACAGTGGTCAAATGGTCCCTAAACAGGCAAAAGACTTGATAGGAATTTCACAAAAGAAGAAATCCAAACACATGAAAATGAGTATATCTGCATGAACCCAGTTTTTTTATTTTCTGTATCCTGACATCTGGAGCCTTGTTGACCCCAGAGGGACTCCTCTTCCCAGGGTTAGCCAGTTCCTACAGATAGCAAACAATTTGCCTGCAGTGTGCATTTCAAATACAAAGTCCAGAGCCCACACCCCAACCACCTCCTCTCTGGGCTCTCACACTCTGAGCCACTACTTCCCTGCACTCACCACCTCAGGTCCAGGTACCAGACAACCAGAGACAGCCCCTACGCCCCAGAGCCAGCAGAACTGACTCAAACTAGCCATTGCTGAACCTGCTTACCCTGCCTCGCCTGTCCTGTGGAAACCACACCAAAGGCTCTTGCCCGGTGGTTCCTTGTCCCTCTACCTAGGACAGACACTGGTGATTTCTTGTGTGGCCCTCAATGAGTGATGTGCCCCCTTCCTCTTGGGAACTGTGAAAAACAAAGTATCTTTTCAATGGCAATCATCTTGTGGTTTGTGGACCTTACTATCCCCCATATTTTCTACTAATACCCTATATTTTAAAACAACATCTTCATCAACAATCATAGAAATGTAATTAAACCACAATGAGATAGCAATCCACACTGGAAATATCGGCAAAGATTACAATGTTTGATACAATCAAGTGTGTATATCCAAGAGAAACTCCTGTACATTTGCAGTAGGATACATGTTCAAAATAGTCACAGCAGCACTGTTTTTCATGGCAAAAAGTAGGCAACACCTCACCTATTCATCAATTATGAAACAAATACAATGGAATACTATACATGGTAAAATAAATGATAACTGCACGCAACAATGGGGATTAATCTCAGGAACATAATGTTGAGTAGAAAAAAATGGTGGAAAATATATACAGTATGATTCCATTTATAGAAGGTGCAATAAAATAGACAATGAAATGATAAATCATTGAAAAACAAACATGGAGTGGTTACCCTTGAGGGGGGAAAGGGCAATGGGGTAAGGGAAGCACAAAAGTAATGATGGCTTTCCTCTTAAATTTGGTGGTGGTTCCACGGGTGTTCACTGTAATGTTATTCTTCATACTTTACCCATATCTTATAAATAGTCTTTTGTGTCAACTGAATTCTTAATATAAGCAATTCTAAATCAAGCACATAAAGGCTAGTTTTATAATAGTGTGAACGCAGGGCCTACCGTCTTCACTGGTGTGGGTCTCTGTGCCAGCGTCCTGATCCACTTCTTCCAGCGTACCGTGCTCACTGTAGGGGCTGTCACTGTGGAGCGGAAATAGAAATTCATACGAAGCCAAAGTGGAAAGAATTTCGGAAATGAACAATTGCTACTGTAAAGAAAAATAAAAGACTTGGAATGGCAAAAGAATTACTGGATAGCCTTTCAATGGAATGCTGCAGCCTCCAAGGATTATCTGGTCTTATGGGAGTGTATGTCCCTTCGTCTTTGACACAAGGTTATTTTATCACTCTGTAAAGACAAAGTGAACTTGCAGAAAACTTGTAGCATGAGACATCATTCTTACCCAGAGAAATAAAAATCTGAAATCTGATGAGTTTTAGTGGGATATAATTATTGCCCCACAGATAACACCAGTTTTTGCAAATTCATTTCAACATTCCTTACTGCATATAAATTGAGGGCTCTGATTTCTGCTTTGAATTGATTGTAGTATGTTTTCCATCTTTTCTTGACAGATGTTCATTTTACATCTATGTGAGAGTTAAAAAACTTACCCTCAATACTACCACTACCTCTCCTCAAATACATGCTGATAATGGAATGCACTGGAAACAAATACAAACCTGACTTTACTGTAAAAGCCCATCTGTATTGCTGGTGTTGGGCAACAAGGTAACTACAACATTACTGACTTCTTGTTTAGAATGAGCAACATAGAGAACACTATGTATGGGAGAAGGACATAAGCGAGCACGTCACTGTCTGCAAGACTCTTTACTATGGGGCTTTTACTCTGTAAAAAGTAGCAACCACAAAATGTCTTAGGGTACAATGCATCAAATAATACTAATCAGACATCAGCATACTTGCTGTTTGAGAAAATGAACAAGACAGAAAAACTTAAATGATAAAGCCCTGAATATTTGGAAGTACTAAATGTGACTATGACACTGGTCTTGAAACAAATTTGACTATGAAAATAAAATGTAGCTCACCAGGGCTGAGTTTTATTCATCCACCTTCTCAGAGCCAAGCTCAGTCAGTATCTTGCACGTAGTCAGTGCTCAAATAAATATGTTTGAATTGAATTTCATGTGTAAAGTTGCTGGATATATTATAGACCTGGCATCTGTCATGCTTTGTTGTTAATTTAGAAAGCAGTATCTCTGGAAAGAGTCAACTCTCAGTTTTCTTAAGGCATAGGACCATACTGTGGTTTAAGATCACACTGTGGTTTAAGTAAAAAGTAAGTGTACTTTTAGTTATTTGAGATCTTTCCGCTGCTTATTCTACTTCTACTTAATCCCTGGTGAGGCACTGGGAAACAGAGTCCTGAAGACGGTCCAGAATGAAGGGCTTACACAACTCCACTTCCAGCTGCTCCTGCATCTGATCTGCACAGGGCAGTTTCTGAGATAGGCTGGGAGGCAGCTGGTGAGTGAGAGGAATCGTGTGGGTTTTGGCATCAGACAAACTTGGGCTGCCTCTAGTTACTACCAGTCATAGACAGGCTCGCTGGTCTCTCTTAACTTACTTGGTATAGTGGTATGAGGAGTAAAAGGGATGCTATACCCTGATGAGCTGGCATGTGATAGGAGGCTCAAGGAATCAAAGCTACTTTCATTGTATATGATTCCGTAGAAGCTGAAACTTTTACAACAAATAGCGTACATAAACCTTTTAAGGTTTTCTGCTATTAGGATTATTCAATTGACAACACTTCCCCCATTTTTATACTTCACTGGAAGGTGTCTATACTGTTGTATTAAAAAATTGGTATCCCAACAATACAGTAATGCAATAAATTTGCTCAAAATAACCATTTACTACTATAATTGGTTAGGATAATATAAGTAAGAATAAAAATGAAAATGAGTAAGAATGAAAACATTTGCTTGACAGGCCTCCTTTAAAATGTGAATTTTGATTTCAGAATGAAAATGTCAATTCAGTTATCTTTTTCTGATGGAATAGTAAAAATGAATATAGCTCTATGTAATACCAAATCCTTTATTCTTTACAAAAGCCATGATGGGGGGGATATATCTCAAAAGATGTCATACCTGGGGAAAAGAAAAGGATGACATGAGTTTCCATAATAAGAAGCCACTGTTGCCATGGGTCTTAGCATTCTAATTTATCTCGTGTCCCTAATGCTTTTTTAAATTGGTAGCATTGGTGGCTTATGGTCAATTCTTTTTCTTAATTAAGTTGATATTTATACTCCTATAATTTTTCCAGGGAGAGGAGGACTAAAATTTTTGGACTTACCAGTAGTCGTCTCCAGCCATACATTTCTCATAAACAGGGCCATCCAGCTCTTTAGCATCTGGGAAAATAGTCTCATGGTGGATGATGATGGTTTTGACAATTTCATTCACATGAGCCTGGCAAGACACTTGATCCTGTATTTCTGGGACGGGCATCAATGTTGGGCCAAAGCAAATGGCCAGGTTATAAGGGTCCATCATGTTCTCATCACTGTATTGTGAAAGACTGAAAGGAAGCAAGAAAGGAGTTAATAAAAGAACAAGGGGTCATCTACTGTGATATGTCAGTTTTTGTAAGTGATATTTAGATAATTCTAATAACTGTATATTTCACAACCTATTAAAATGTTTTGCATTGGGAAAAAAAGAACAAGGAGGAAAAAAGAAGATTGATGTCTAAAAGATACTCCATATTCTGAAAATAGGGATCTATTTTCAAACATTTTATTCGGTTTTGACTATTTTAATAAAATGATATTCCATCCTACTTTAAGTTGGCTCAGCAAACGCTAAAGAAAGTGACTTATAACCTTTCAACTAGATAGAAACTGAAAGGGGAATGTAAGTCCTACTTGCTTAATGAAGTGGCATTTTTCAAAGCCACAAGGGAGTTCAAGATAATCTCTACTACAATGGAAACTGGAATCGAGTAAATGAGTTTCATTTGTGAACATTACGGTCAGGCTTTAAATGCTGCTCAAGTAAATATGGGAAGGGCAGTAGCAATCTCCATAAAGCTTTATGGATAGCTTTAAAATTGCCCCCCCACTACTCAAAAACATCTCAGGTTTCAGTTTTTTCCTATAAATCCTGAGGAAAACAAAGCACCTTTTCTTTGTAACCACTGAGAGACAGCAAACCCCAAACTCTGTAATTTGCTTGAGGGTATGATTAGCAACACTAGGTGAAGAGAAGGGGACAAGATTCCTCAATTCTCTCATTTCATTTAAAGCTGGCAAACTACAAACTTTGGGGAGATTTCCGGTTGTCTCCTACTATTTCTAAATTCAATCCAATGGATATTCGTGAGATATTTTCCACAAGAAACTGAAAATAAGCCCGTTTTTATTGTGGTGCCTCTAACACACGAGCAAGGTGCTGTTCCAGGGAGAACCTACAGATGTTATCTTTTCAGTGTATAAAATGTCGATCTGGGAAGGAAATGTAAAATCCAGGTGAACAGATGACAGATGGAAGGAGACAAACAAGAGACTCGACTACCTTTGTGAGATGGTGACACACACAAAAGAACTGAGAAACCATATGACATGATACTTTACCCTTTTTTGGAAATAAGATAGCCTAGAAAGGAGAAACTACAAAAGCATAATTTCTACAGCTAACATATGTCTTTCCCTTCTGCCGTTTCTCAAACATACAATCTTAAAAAAAAAAAAAATCCACGATAATAGCCACGATCATGTTACAGGTCACCTTGAAAATGGATGCAGGAAGGCGAAGTGAGATTCAGAATAAGAATGGTCTCATTTTCTAAAGACACACTTAAGTTCAATGGGGAAAGTCACAATTAATCTTTCCGGGTCTTTAATTCAGTGCTGGCTTGAAGAGCAAAAATTTGACATAAAAATGTTATTTATCCGCGTTTGATTTTATAATAGGTAGATTCTCTTTTCAAAATTCCTGTCCCAAGCATCCTACCCTAGAGGCTGGGCCTTCTCCCTGCGTGAAAGGAACAGGGAGCAAGGGGGCATCTTTGGGCAGAAATGCTCGAAGTAATGCTGGCTGGCTGACTTGTCAGGGCACATCTGCCATTCTGTTGACATACGGTATGTGGTGAGTTTGATTCAGGCTTTGAGAACTTTCTTGATTCATAATTTGGTTTCCTAGTCTGTTGTGGTTTATTGGTTCTCAGTTGGTTTTGCTCAGCATATCAGGAGAATTTGGTTGGGAAGGCATGCAGAGGGCCAGCAGGAATGCAAGGGACTCCCTCCCTTTAATGCAATTAAAGGTGAAAATGGCAAGCCTTCAGATTTTACAACCTCCTGGCTGACTAGGCTTATTTAAAGGTAAAAATTGACAAGCTTCTCTTTAATCTAAACATAGTTTATACCCATCTCTCTAGATATTATTTCCAGTGGTGACTTATGTTCAAATGGGTTTCTACTGTCATTTGTGGATGTTTTAGTTCCAATCTGTATGGTTCCCTGCCAGTATGTCCCTATTACATGATACTTGGTTTCTATGGTCACCCTGAGAGGGTATGATTTCAGGAATAGTCAGCTAGGTTGTAATAAATCCCTATGGCTTTTGAGAATTTAAAACCTCCAGTGAAATAAAGAGAAAATATCCCAATGTTAGGAAGGGAGAATCCGTGCCAGAATGAGAAGACATTTCCCCAAGCTTATTCCCCCTGTATTTCCAATTGCTTTATTTCCTACTGAGACACTAAATAGCAAGGGGACTCTTAGGACTTGGGGAAGATGTTCTCAGAACAGTCTATGTATCAGGAAGTATCACAACTGAAAATCAAGTTGCCTAAATTAAAAGAGTAAAAGTTATTTTTGAAAATAATGCAGTGTATTTTTAAGACTTCTCTGTTTAGGCCTATAAATTTTTTCTTTTTTTAAGAAATATCTTTTTCTTGACAATGTCTCATTATATTGAATTTCCAGCCATTCTTTTTTGGATCGGTGTAAGTCTTAGCCACAGTTCCCCTATCCCACATTACAACATTAAAAAAAAAAAAAAAAAAAAAATCACAGAAACTTTCTGCAGTGAGAGTGGTTTGCATCATTTTGACAAAAAACGTTCATGACATTAGCTTTGGATGGAAGTTGAAAAAACATATATTGCCCTGAAAAGTGTTCTTTATAGTGAAATTTGTATATTTTTTGCATTTACGGCCAGTTTCTGCATCCTTCATCTATCATAACAACGACCTTGACCTGCTGAGGAAAAACGTACCTTTCGTCTACATTCAATCTTCTTCTCTTTGACTCTGCTGACAAATGGAACCCAAGGTACATTTTACAGCAACCAAGAAGAAAGAAAGACTTGAGAGAGAGCAGTGCCAATAGAATTAAGATGGGCATTTGGGCCGAGCATTCGGGTACTTACTGGTTGAGGAAGGCAAAGAGGTACCTCATCACTATAAGGACCGACCTGGGCAAGGTCAGGAGGACTTTGCGGAGGTGAAGCGCCCTCTCATAGAGATTATCTATTCCTGCAGACAGAAGACGACATGGTCAGGGTCCTTTCACTTGCCACGTCTAAAGCAGAACACTGTAGGACCAAATTTCCTATCTGAACATGAGCACTACCTCGCCCTTGGGTGAGATACAAGCATAACCAACATAGTGAATAAGTGACCAGCTTGGGTGGAACCCCATTTCTGAGGGCTTCTCCTCTGATCTATCACTGTTTTCTCTGATTTCCACATTCTTGGCCTTGAGCAACTTAAGAGTTTTCTAGATTTAAAAATAAATTTTCACTTGTTGCTATTTCTTGATTTTGCATCTGATATGGCTCCAACCCCTTCCCTTTTTTTCTTTTTTCTTTTTTTTTTGCTGCCTGATAACTAAACTAGTTTTGCGGGACATTCCCCTTTACCCCTTTATTCATGAATCCATCATAATATTTACGTCTGTTACTATGATTCTGGCAATGTGCTGGGTTTTGAAGCTCTCCTTCTCTAAAACTATTCTAGTATTTTATTTATATGACCTTTTAACTTCTATGATTTCACCAATTTTTTTAAACAAAATAGTTTAGGAGAGTCTATTAGGTTAGGCTTTAGGAGTACATTAGTGATTCCGATTCCTGCTCTCAAAAAATGTACACCCTGGTGTGTTTACACCTATTTATTTCCTTATCCGGTCTTCCCTGTAGGATGGTGAGCTCCCTAAGGAGAGGGGTACCTGGGACATCCTAGTATTATTTTATCTCTTTCCTAGAAAACAAATTGTCCAAAGCCTCTCAATACTGAAATGCTCGTGAAGAGCAGCAAAAAGGTTGCTGCTAATAATCCATTATCTGTACAATAGTCTATATTTTACAACACATTTTCACTTTTGTTACCTAATTTAATACCGATAACAATGCAGTGGAGTAGGCAAGGCATGCACTGTCATCCCCGTTTAATGGATTAGGAAAATGAGAACTGGGTAAGTGGTTTACCCAGGGTCAGGGGCTAAAGCCGGTAGCTGCGACCAGAACCGATTGTTTCGTAAGTCTGGTTGTCTTTCTTGGAATTCAAAGTACCTTTACAGAGTACAACTTTGAAGACATCCAATAAGCATACATTTGAGAAAACTATTTCAAAACCATTTTAAAAGCTTACTGTAATTTCATATTACTACATATGTTCTTAGTACTTGCTTGAGATATTCCTCCATCCTACTTGAAAATCTCAGGCCTCAGCTTTTAACACTATTGATTCTCCTCCCACTTCTCAAGTGTTTTGACCTTCTCCCACCCATAAATGGGGTTGTCCTTCAAGGATCTCTACTTAGGTTTCTTCAAGGGAACCTCATAGAGTCAAGGTTAGGATCATCACTCCTACAGAAATGGTATCTTTGCTTTATTTTTCTCCCATGTGTGGAACATAAGTCTTGTTGTTTCCACCCCCTGAATATCTCACTGAAATTTCCTAGTTGAAATCTGTATTATTTCTAACTTGGACCATCATAATACTCTCCTAACTCAGGTCCCCATTCCAATGCCTCTAAACCAGTGGTTCTCAACCTTGACTTGGAATCACTTGGGGAGACTTTTTTAAAATGCTGATGCCCGAGATTCTTTTATGCAGTCAAGGGTGAGAACCACTGCCATAATTAATCACACCAAGCTCAGGTCCCTGGAATCTCGCACGCTAACCCCAGCTGCTTTTCACTTATTATCAAACCGCCAGGTCACAGGCATTTTATTTTTCTCTCTGCATGGCTGAAAAGGCATTAGGAACAGACTTATTTAACTACTGATCAGTTTGCAAAACAACAAATCATTTTCGGGAAAAATCACTTTTATTGCCATCTTCGACTATGCCACAGTTGGAACTATCACTGTTGTCGTTAGAAAATGGATATCAGAAACTCTAATTAGAATGTATAAAGTAAAACACGATCATCTGATTAACACTTTAAAATTTTCAAGATAAACCTGTAATACATAATAGTGTGATTTCAGTAATATTGAAATAAATACATTTATATCCTGCCTTTTAATTTGTAAAGTATTTCAAAATGGAAAAAATAACACTATGAGCAAGGTAGGTTAGGGGCACATCTCTTGAGTTTAAGCACTTTGTTTAATATACTTTCCAGACAATTATGTTGATTTTTTTCTGAAAAGAAGGAGTAAGAGGCTTAAAACAAAAATTATTAAACAGGTGCATAAATTTACTCAGGCCACAAGAACTCAATAATTAAGTTATCAACATGTCCACCTAATTCAGTTCCAAGTGTCCCAGGAGGATCAAAACATGCCCCAGAGTAATCTGTTTGTCTTCTTTGACAACTTCATGGGCCACTTGGCAAAGCCACATTGTACAAACAGAGGAGATGGAATACCTACAGATGAAGTAATTCGCAACTCATTGAGTTTAACGGGGGTGAGGGGGATTTTGCAGCTATAAATACTATATATTTAGGCAGAGCTGGATTATTGTTTCATATCTGAAATTAACTGGTTAAAAGGTTATTACCTAAAATAACTGATTTTCTTAAAAAAAGAATGACTCTTTTAAGATAAGAAGATGATTTAGCATACCTGTATCTATAAAGTCTATCTCAACAAACAAGCAAAATCTCCCAAAGGTGAAATTATACTTCTGATGACCCATTCTTAAAAGTAAACACTGATATTTACTTGCTTTTATTCTCCTGGTCATTAAAATTGTGTGTGCATAAATGATTTTACAGTTCTGCCTCAAACCAGCCACAAAGTTTAAAATATTTAGGTAAATAATAAACTAGAAAGACGAACTATCCCATTAATGGTCCTCTAATTGGCAATACCCCCTACTCGTTTCCAGCCACATACAGAGCCATATAAAAGTTATGATTAACAACAAAAGACTTCTGCCATTCTTTACGGAGAATCTGAGGATGTTTTAAGAGTTAAATGTCTACTGATTCTCCAACCTAATTCTCAGTGTAAGGTTAAGGTCTTTTATGAGGGAGAGGGTTTTAGCAGCTTAAAGGTAGCTTTGGGATCCTAGAGTAAAAGAAAAAAAGGAAAGGCCAGGAAAGAATGCAAAAGGGGCCACTTTTAATGTCTTATTGATCTTTAATCTTTGTCAAATCCCATAGGGGGAAAGTCATTTTCAGGCTAGAAGAGGAAACAGGCATTACATCCAAGAGGCTTAATCTTATTTCAAGATCCTCTCGTTTCTCCCAGTTCAACCCCTTAAAGGCAGTTTCAAAGTTTTATTTAAAAAGAATCGGGAGAGCAGATATTTATGTACCAATTTCATAGCAGCATTATTCATAACAGCCAAGAAGTGGAAATAACCCATATGTTCACTGATGGATAAATGGATAAACAAATATGGTATATACTCAATAAAATATTATTCAGCCTTAAAAAAGGAATGAAATTCTGATACATGCTACAGTTGGATAAACTTTGAAACATAATGCTAAGTAAAATAAGCTAGACACAAACAGACAAGTATTGTATGATTGCAATTATACAAGCTTATCTAGCGTAGTTAAATTCATAGAGACATAAAGTAGAAACGTGTTTGTCAGAGTCTAGGGGGAGGAAGGTCTGGGTAGTTATTGCTTAATGGGGACAGAGTTTCACTTTGCGACGATGAAAAGATCTGGAGATGGATGGTGATGATGGTGGCACAAAAACATGAATGTATTTAATGCCACAGAACTGTACACTTAAAAATGGTGAATTTTGTTATATGTATTTTACCACAGTAAAAAACAAAAGGATGGGAGGGGGTGCTGTGAGATGTAAATGAAAGATTTCAGGAGAGAAAAGCAGCAGGAACATAAAAAAGTGACACCAAAAAGATTAGACAAAATTGAGTGAGGCATACATCCTCTGCCACTACAGTAAAAATAAGTCAAAGCAAAACAGAATCACTGGCATTCCTGAAGTAGTAGTAAATCTGTCTATCTATCCCAAAGGCCTCAGACCACGACGGCTGTGAGCAGGACTCAGATATTATCGGACTGGTTGCTCCACCGGCTTGCAGCATGCATGCTGCAGAAGTCCTGTGCTGGTACAAATGACTCATGTACTCTCCAGAGTCCAGTTAGTGGGTCAAAATGTATGACTGCTACCGACACACTGATTAATGCACATTCCTAGCTGGCTCTGAGTGTGGCAATTCATGGTCTTTCACAATTTTGTTACATGAAAAGATGGATCTTTTCTTCCCCTCAGAAAAGTTGTCCATGAGGAAAACAGTATTTCATTTTATGCTGGGCTTTGTGTCCACAATTTGGATTTTACGTAAGTAGATAGAAGTGGCATTCATCCAGTTTTGATCACATGGTCCAAGCTCCCTCAGCTAATGTATGTTCTGTTTCTAGCACCGCAAGGTTCCCATGTCAGCATCCCAACTTCACAGCATGGGGGTCTGACAGCTCCACGTAAATGCGTGTGAAAAATTCACCATGAAACATAAGTTACTTCAGAAAACGGCAAAAAGTTCAAATAGCCATTACTCTGAAAATACCAGTTCTTCTGTGGCATTATTTGCATACCTTTTGCTTGGTGAGAAAACAAATGACAAATCACAAGATGCAAATTTATCCTCAAGTATGAATACAGGGAAGGGAATTAATGGCCACATTTAGAAATGGTTTATTTAAGAGACAAGCACACAAATATTTCTGAGCTCCATAGCCGAACAGCAGGATTCAAGGAGAATTTACTAGTCTGAGGATGTTGTTACGTTCATTGTTAGGTTCTAACAATGTCAAGATATTAATCACTTGTGTGTGTAATAATGTATGTGTTTGAAAGAAAGGAAGGAGAAAAACAGAGAGATATACTAGCAGATTTGAATGGATCTTAGCCTTGCCTTGAGACGAGTAACCAACTGCTCTTCTAGGTAAGAAAGAAAATGCTTACAAATCTCTCTAACCATTAATAGATTGACTTCTGTGAAGTAAGCCAGAGTTAAATAGTAACATTGTAGAAATATCATGTTTCTCCTTCTGCTGAATTGCCTACCATATTAAGGTTAGCAAAGAAACTGAGTCTTAGCCTAGGAAGCTTTACATACTCAGTTCACATACTAAGCCTATTTAATATTTTTAAGGATAAAAGGAATCCCTAAGAAAATTACTATAAGGTGTCAAACACATTTAGAGTTCAGAGAGAAAACCACCATGTTTGCAATAAAGCTAAAAGAATTTTTAGCAACAAAAACAGACAGGGGAGTACCAGGAAAAGAATTCAAAAGCTTTTTTCATGAAACAATTAGAAACGGCCAAATAGATGTGCATAGTAAGAGGCTCATCATAGTATTTTTGTATAATTGCAAAATCACTGGAAACAACCTAAATTTCTAAAACGAAGGGATTTGTTAAGAAAAATAAAAACCATTATACTGCCACTGAAATCTGTATTTTAAAATATGTATGTTACTGATACGGCAAAATGTCAATAACATCATTAAATTTAAAAAGTGGTTTATAAAGAACAAATATAGTATGATACAATTTTTAATGACAGATGTATTGAGATATAATTCACATATCATATAATTCACACATTTAAAGTGTATAATTCAATGGGTTTTAGCACATTCACAGTTGATCAACCATTACACCTCAATCAATTTTAGGACATTTTCATCACCTCAAAAAGAAATCTCACATCCATTAGCAGCCACTTGGTATGATGAATTTTTTTATTAAAAGCATGTTGTTGTGGTATATCCATACAATGGAATATCACTGGCAATAAAATAAAGTGCAGATAACATGCTACAACATGGATGAACCTTAAACCTTTATGCTAAGTGAATGCAGCCAGCCACAAAAGACGACATACTGTATTATTCCATTTCTATGAAGTGGCCAGAATAAATTTCTAGCGATTAAAAAGTATATTAGTGGTTGCCTACTCCTGAGGGTGGTGCTGGTTATGGGTAAAAGGGAAGTGTTTGTGAAATGGGGTTTCTTTTTGGAATCATGAAAATGTTCTAAAATTGATTGTGGTGATGATTACATAATCCTGTGAATACAATGAAAGCCACTGAATTGTACACCTTAAAGGATGGATTTTATGGTATGAGAATTACATCTCTATAAGTTGCTTTTAAAAGTACATAGATATATGTATATGTATAGAACAAATCTGGAAAGACTAAAAAGTTAACATTATTTTTGTGTAGAGGAATTACAGATTTGTTTTTCCAGTTTATTTTCTGATTTTTCTACAGTAATTGCATATTAATTGCATAATAACAACTAGTTTTTCAAAGCATCAACTGACCATTTGATAATTGTAATGAATTATTATTTTTTAGGTATGATAATGGTATTGTAGATATGTTTTACGTATTAAAAAAGAAAAAGAAAGGAGTCCTTATCTCCCAGAGATACATACTTACATACAGGTGATATGATACAGTGTCAGAAGGATGATGGAAGGCGAATAGGTGGGCTAATTTTGTCCAAGAAATGAAAACTGTTAAAGCTAGGTGACTGTTTCTACTGGGGTCATTATATTTTTCTGTATCTTTTTGTAGATCTTTGAAATTTTTTATAATTAAGAAAGTCAAAAAAGAAGGGTGGTTCTGAACAAAATGGACAGTACACTTCTACTTTGGCTTTAAAAAGATGTTGAATGAGCACGTGAATAGAAAAAGAGCAGAAGGAAATGCGACAAAATGTGTACACACCATTGGTTCTCTATGGGTAGTACCATTATTTTCTTCTATGTGCTTTTGTATATATTTCACATATTCCACACTGACTGCTTGCCGGTTTTGTGACAGGTAAAAAAATCCCCCAAAATGTTTCCTCATGTCCAGAGTAGTCCCCTAAGTAATAATAACACATAATGGAAAATGAAGTGCAAATGTTTCATCTGGGCTCAGTCCTGAGGCAGCCAGGGTAGACCAAGAATTGCTTGAGTAGCTCTTCTTAAGCAAGTCACTTGGACTTATGCCCTAGGGAATCTCAGAGCTTTAATACACAGACATTCTAGAAGCTGCCCAGACTGTGTGGGCATAATCTGGAGCATTCACAAAACCATTCACAAAGTGGATGGTTTAAAAAAAAAATAAAACAATCCTTGGGTGAGAAACTGAGAGACTACGAAGTTTGTCACTTCAAATTTAGATTGCATTTGAGTTCACCGAGTCTTCAGATAAGCGATTTTAAAAAGGAATTTGCAGTCAATTGGGGAATAGTGCACATTAAAAAAAGAGAGAATGCTAAGACCAATTCCCTTTTACTGCATATACTGCAAGCTTCCAAAGAATGTGGTATTTAGGGACATAAAAATGGTATAAGAATAACTCACCATAAAAAAAACAAAAAACCTTTCCCCAAACAATCCAAATATAGGTAAGCAAAAAGTAGTCGGTGTTCCAGAGGGTTATGTAAACTCTTAGAAAAGATGAAAAGGGAAGATTTTTGTATACAAAATAACTGTCACATGCAATTACCTTAACAGGGAAAATCAAGTCCAATTATGGCAATTCTAGGAGAATATGACATGAATAAAAACAATCGATCTCCTTGAGATCTCTCTCTCTCCCCTAAAACTTCTAAATCTTTGGGCTTGTATCACATACTAATTTAGATTGTATTTATTTGTGAATGTCTTATCTCTGCTACTGGGTTTTAAGCCCTTTGAATGCAAAAATCAAGACTGAATCCCCAGAAAAGTTTTCCACATTGTAGGTTTAACCAATGGTTCAAATCACCAAAAGTTTGTAATATCAAAGAGAGGATAAAATCATGGATATATTACGGAATTAACTGAAAATCCAGCAAAAATACAGATACATCATGGTCATACTGGTAAAAGAAAGTGCTTACCTAGAGATAACTCAGTAATAGTCAGGAATCCCCTCTTTTTCTTAAGGGATTAGATGTTGGAAGAAAAGGGGTTGTTATATATGTACCATTACATGCTCTTGAAAACATCCTATTCTGCAAAACTGTGCACTAAAAATAATAGGACTTATGGGGAAAAGTCGGGTTGGTTGGGACAGACTGCTTAACACCTATGAAAGTTTGTTACCAGAGCACTAACAAAAACATTAACAATCCTGCTTAAATTACCAGCACAGTGAACTCTCTACTGGTGTGTGCACCTGTCATCCTTATCAGCCTAAACCCCAGGGCTCCTGCTTCTTTGAGAGGTAGGTCCTGGACGGTATTCGTTTCCAATAGAGACTATGTTCATAAAATTTAACCCAAGGATTATCAATCCCTTGTCCTAATACAGGGGTAAATGTCTTTGTAGCTTCTTCCTTTGTACTTGCAGCATTTCATGTAAGACACTACTTGCATGAAAGGAAGATATTTCTGTGGATTTTCCATTTTTCCCTGAAGGTCTCTTCATATTTTGCTAAGGCTAACTCTTTAATTGTGGAACACTTGTCTTGTATTGTTACAAAACGTGTAATGTGCTGGGTAAAATCATGCTGGAACCAACACAACCTGTGGGTTATACTAACATTGTTTTCAAATGCATGAGGTAATTATGTCAAAGAAGCACATGTTTAGCAGAACAGACAGAATGGTAAGTGGCTAACCCAGGTATTGGCATATGTGACCTGAGTTTACAGCAGGAGCAGTTGTTAATAGTTATAATGATGACAGCTAGCATCACTTATTGGGGCTGACTATGTGCCAGGCACGATGCTAAACACTTTATATGGATTATCTCATTTATTCTCCACACAGACTCTATGAAGTAGACAAACAAACAGATATTCAATAAGATTAAGTATTAATCTCTGCCCAAGATTACAAAACTGTTAAGTGGGAATGCTAGGATTTGAATCTAGATATTTCCAATGCTATGGCTTCAGCTTTTAATAACCACAAAGAAATAATATTTCTCATCCAATGAAAGTGTGAAATAATTTTACAACAGTAGCTGACAATGTAGCCCAATGTTCTTTATCCAACTGGTACATGTATAAACGTTAATATGTATGTACCTAGGAAACCTCTAAGCATTGTAGAATGCTTATTATTTTTCCAGATTTAAGCTTTCTGGCTAAGATGTGAGGGAAATCTTTGGACATGGCCAAAGGAGAATTCCAGAAGTGTGACACCTCCTTTTCAGTTCTTTCCAGCTGGGTCAGAGGCCAACCGAGATGACTCAGATTATGCAAGGACCTTGGAATGGACACAGAGACACAGTTCTGAATTCCACACAAGACATCAAACTGTATGGGGTGAGGGGGAAGGTAATTACGACTAGTGAATTCATACCCAACGAGAGCCAAGACTATAGGCATAAATGCCAACAAAAGAATTTTGGTGGAATTTTGACTCTTCATTTCATTTAAATTTGATTTAATAACCATGAATTACACACTTACTATGTGCCTAGAATTAACTATGCCAACGGTTGGGACTACAAAACTGAATAATCCAATAAGACCTTAGAGGCCTATAGAACTTAACTATAGGCCTTTCATTGAACAAACTCTGCCAGGCACTCTTCTTGGCACTTTACATGTATTAACTCATTTAATTCTCACAACCCTATGATACATCACCTAATATTCTCCCTATTTTATAGCTGATGAAACTGAGGCGCAGAGATTTGCCTAAGGGCACACAGCTGGTGAGCCATTTGGACGTGGGATTTGGACCTAGGCTGTTTGAGTCCAGAGCCTATCTTCTCATCCTCTTCCCTGAACTCTCTTGCTAGTACAGGGAGGCAGTGGGGTTAAAAACATTGCAAAGTGGGGTGGTTAAGAAAATTATAGACATAGGTACACAGTGGAACACTCACAGAGGAGTGTTGGGTGGTGGGGAGGGTGGTGTTCTAGGAGAAGTACCAGTCAGTTCAGCAAAGCCACCATAGCAGATGTCAAATGGCTATCAAGGATAGCAGACGAAACAGCACGGGCAACGGCATGGAGGTGGGAAATGGCCCGGCATGCTTATTTTGCTATTGCTGGCATACAAAGTAAACAGGGCAGAGGTGGCAGGAGATAAGCATACAGAAGTAGAAAGAGGTCAGATAACGAAATTAAATTCTATGAATCGGCCATACCATGGTGGGCAAGACTGAAATGGGTTTAAGCGGGAGGCGGATGGATGGGAGTGATATAACTCAACTTGTCCTTTCGAATCTACGGAATGAAGTGAAGGGTGGGGAGAGAAGGCAAAACCTAGAAATAGGGAATCCACTTAAGAGGCTGTAACAACAGCCCCAGGGAGAAACTGGGATGGGAATGGGCAAGGAGGGCTAAGCAGAGAGATTTTTTTGAGGTCAAGTCAATAGAACTTGTTGATTCAGGTGGGAGGTTGGAAAGTCGGGGGATAGGAGGTTTCCTCATTAGAGTAAAGCTTGATTCATACAAAAGCCCTCACTGTGTGATTTAAGTCAAGTCAGCTCTAGACCCTTGCCTGGGCAAATAGAATTCAAGGGACTCTACATATTTAGATGTATGAAACTTAATTATGTTTAATATCTAATTCCCAAAATTATTTTCATCTTCCTTCCTCTAGTATCAAAAGCCCCCACTGAAGAAAACAGCCATGCTTTACTCTGCCGATGATTATTGGTTTCATAACATATCATCCACAGCCCCAGATCAACTTTGCCAATTAGCTGGGGATGCCCACTGACAGGTAATTACCACCTGGTGATCCTGCACTGTAATAATGACCACATATTTCTTTTTACCTTATTCTTGAAGTAATATTCAAGATAGATAAATTACCCCACTCCTAAGACTGGTGGAGAACCAAAAGTCAAAAAGAAGTTATATTTCCATGCTTACAATGTCCTCCTCTCTCTTACCTGTTTGGAACCTGCCTTTCTGCTTTATTCTAGCCACTCAGTGGGAAACTCTTGGGCCCTACAGAGTCAGAGCAAGTTCAGGAGCAAAGCCCACTCAGCTAAGGGTGAGGCCACAGCTGGGAGGATGACTCACGCTGGATCCAGAAAGAAAACAAATGGTCACAGAAACTTGGTGGTAATGGTGGGGGGAGGGCGGAGAGTATGTGGAGAGGGGCCACTGCCTTTTCCAGGAAATTGGTGAGTGAAAACAATTCTGGTGGGAAAAGACTTAAAAAAAACACTAAAAATCCACTTACTGATACAAGAAATCAGATCATTAAATCTTTCCTTAGGAAAGAGGGGGTTTTCCAGCCCACGGAAGTAGAGCTTCAGAACGCCAGCAACTGAGTTAATATCGTGGTTACTCTGCTCATCAGCCAAAGGGTTTTCACCTGAAAAAAAAATTAGTTGCATGCAGTTTCTTTTTCCTCTGAACAAAAATATGTTTCTATACACACACATTTCTATATATACATGTATCTTTTAATTATACTTTATGAAAGATTATATGGTACTAAAATGAAAATAATTGGCTTAGATATCCCAACCCATGATTAACTTAAAAATAGTTGACTAAAATAAAGCTTTTTAAAAAATCTTATGCTACCAAATAATCCCTTACAAGTTACCAAAATCTTAAAATAAAATATTGTGGGATTTAAAAATTTTACCCGACTTTTTTTTTTTTTTTTGGGAAGCTAAAATCTGTAATCTTAGTTTGACATGAATTCAAATACTACGTTCTGTGTTTCTTAACTTACTGGGAAAAAAGACACAATATAGGCCTGTCTGGCTATGCTACATGGATCAGCAAAATGTATGAGAAATATTGTAGCTTTCACCTAACTGTGAACACCTACAATTAAATAAGTAAGTGTTTCCCAAAGTGGCAAGGTGGTGTTCACAGCATATCTGAAAGCTGCCTTCAGCACTGAAAGATTCTGAAATCAGAAAGGGGAATTTGAAACTGTACCCTTCGCAGTACCAAGGAATTTGTATACAAAGTGGAAATTTTAAAAATATATTACAATAGGAAATTACATTATTCTTTATGGTAAGCAGTTTTAAAATATTACGTAAAGGGCTGGCTAGTCTATCTCCCTGAGAATTAAATTGAGACAAAATCCTTAAGAAGTTCAATATAATACTATGCAGACTTAAATCAAGCTCCTTTTTTTTTTTTTTCACAAGACTGCTCTTCTAAAGTTCACAAAAATTGTACATGGCAGTTAAAGTTATTTATTTTGCCTCTCAGGGCAGTTTATTTTCAGGGACCTGCATTACCTTTTCTCTGCTCCTAGAGTGGGAAATCATTAAACATGAATTTACCAAAATATTTTTTTTTTGCCCAGGGTGAGAAAGCCTCACCCAAAGAGATCACAAACAAATAACAAACATCAGGGGAATTTCCAAGGAAAAATAATAATGCCTGTGGTGGCTGGCATGGGAACCTGATGCTGTACTACATTCCACCTCACCCTGCATGTGGTCAGCGTTACAGGCTGAGACCACTTAGCTGCTGGCGGGGGAGGCCGCTCTGCGCTACACATCGTATCAGTTAGAGAACTCAGAACAGGGAAACAGTCTGGCTCCAAGTCCACTCTTCAACCAAGGTTTCAGACTTTCAAAGGCTCTCTGCCAAACGAGGCCAGGGGAAATGGGACTGAGAGAGAAAGGAGCCCTGTCTCCACGCCATGGCGCCCCTCCCTGCTCTGCATTCTCAGCCTGACGTCCAAGCACAGGAAGGAAGATGCAGATGTATCCAGATTATAATTAGAGAACATTAATAACTAAGAGCCTGTTGCTAAAGAGTTAGGGATTTACATGGATTAGACCTTCCTAATCCTCACACCAATCCTGGAATTTTGCAGGACACCGAGGGGTGAGTATCTTGACCCAAATCACACGATTAGTAAATGAAAGAGTCTGATGTGATTCTAGGTTTGCTTGACACAAAAGTGTATGGCCTTGCAATCATAGTGGGCTAACTAACAGAATAGAAGGATATATATACATATACATGTATATATACGTATATATATATATATGTGTATATATGTATATATTAAAGATTTTATTGAGGAAGGGGAACAGGACTTTATTGGGGAACAGTGTATATTTCCAGGACTTTTTTCCAAGTAAGTTGTTGTCCTTTCAATCTTAGTTGTGGAGGATGCAGTTCAGCTCCAGTTCCAGTTGCCGTTGTTAGTTGCAGGGGGTCGAGGAGTCGAACCGGCAACCTTGTGGTTGCGAGCCCACTGGCCCATGTGGGAATCAAATTGGCAGCCTTTGGTCTTAGGAGCATGGAGCTCTAACCGCGTAAGCCACTGTGCCGGCCCCTAAGAGGACATATTTGACAGCCAATTGTGAACAAGAGTAAGGCACCAACCTGGGATGGAGTCTGGGGATGGTAATAAGAGGAAGAAAAGAGTTCCTGACAAAGATCATAGAAGTGAAGCTGGGATGAGTTGCCTCAAAGACCTGCTCTCTAGGCCCAGGGCAGGTCTTGCCACTGTTCTAAAATGCTTTCATGTGCCACCTTTGTCACACGTGCTGAGGCTTATCACTGCCCGTTCTAAATCAGGATACGAAGCTCACAGGCTTTTCTATACCTAATAACAGAGCATTATGATTTTGGCTTTATTTCTCAGCTATTATAAATAGATTCTTACCTCAATATCCAAAATGAAGTAAATGCAAAGAGAAAGGCTTTAAATGTACACAGAATGAGTACGCCACTTCACTATCCAGAAAATGAAGACTTTTTAACATGGCTTGCTTATAGGTACAGACCCGCAATTACCTCTCTCGAATGAATTTTTAATGTCATTGACCTCCACCTGGGAACCAGACACTCTGAAAATCCCCTGATGCTGAAGACCTAAAGGGAACAGAAGGGAAAAAGGGTGAAAGATGGCATCCCATCCTCTAAGGTTCCCCCTTTCTCAATCATTAAATATTAAATGGAAAAACACATTATTTGAAATACTCCTAGTGATTTTTTTTTTTCTCCAAAAAATAAGACTTCTGTAGTGTATGGCTTACCGTAGAGATTGATGAACCGAATACAACTTTCCACAATGAGGGGGATGATCTGTCCTGAGTCCTGGGTAAAGAGATGGAAACCAGTTAACTGCAAGGGAGAGACATAAATCACACAGCATAATAGTGAGTGATTTTTACTCTTCCAGATGATTGTTTCCACATACACCCCTTCTAAAATATTCCACAAAGTCTCCAAATACAATTATATTTAATTGAAGGTATGTTTCAGTTCTGGAACAAACCAAACTAAATACATTTAAGGCAATCCTGCTTCAGTTTAACTCTCTTGTGCCTAGAGATGTCAAAGCTAATTCATCTCTTCCACTCACAGTAAGGCTCACATACCAAAACAAACATAAGAATCACTCAGTTTTTAAAAAGGTTATTTTGTAAATATTAATCTAATGGACCTAAAAAGAACTCTGTGTATTCTGACCATAGTATCCTAGGACGGACTGGCTGGACTTGTCGCCAGATGCATGGTATGAGAATTGCTTTATAGATGCTGATAATGTGTCGTGTATTTATTTAGTTTGCACCAGAACTTACTCATCCTTATAGGTTTTTCACTGTTATTATTATTTTTTTATGTTTTAAGGATTAAGCAAAAAAATTGCACAAAGGCAATTTTTGCCTTTGTGCCCAGTATATCTCATTTTCTTAGGAAGGAACACTTTTTGGCCATCTTTCCCCACATCTTGTAATATAGTTAGAGTACTATACTGAACAAATGTGAATTCTGGAAATGGTTTAAAACATGAATAGGATGGATGACAAATGAGATGAAGGAGCTACAGAGGTCACAGTTAAATATGTATCAATGCCATGCACTCCATGTAGTTAAAGAAGGTTACTGACGATGGAGTTATTTTTCATGTACTTTTTTTTAAGACTGCTCTTTCAGAAATTAGATCTTCAATGGAAACAGGGAGGTTCAAAATGATTAGCTGACATCAGGTACTAATTCATGAGGATTTTATTCTGAAACACAAGAAGAATGTGGTTGTCTTAATATATTGGAATAATTCAGAATCCATTAACCTTTCCAATTAAGCCACAGGGGAAGAATTGGAAATAATGTGGCTCAGCAATTTAAACTCTTTACTATTCCTAGACTGGGAAACACACTACTTGAGGAACAGTTTTATTTTAGGTTTTAAGACAATCTAAGCAGTGTATAAACCAGTTAATGATTAAATTACTTCTGGAGACTGCATTAAGTTTTTCTGGGAATATAAACTTTATTAATTTTTTTAAAGAAGGTCCTTAAGAATAAAAACTCTTTTTAGTGTGGACTAGTTGGCTCAAAAATAACGATGTATTGGATCAAGACCCACTGAATATGTGAGGAGGTTTTTCAAGAAACGAGTATGGTTTAGGGGAAGTAACTTTTATCTGACCAATTCATGTAACACTGTAATCTAAAACAGCAACAAATATTTAGATGTAAGTGATAAAAGGAGAATATTAATTTGCATCTCTGCTGAACTTAGTTTAAAACAAAAAGAAAAACAAAGAATATAAGGTTATTAAAAGGGAAATGTTTGCACTAAAATAGTTCTAAATAAAAACGCCTTAGGTTTGCATATTCCTTAAAATATTTTTGTCTTTACATTTACTCAAGTAATTGCTGATCTTTTAGCTATTATCAATGTTTCATTCTGATATAATGAATATTGGAGTCAAAAAGTAATGAGTACGTATGTGTGTTTTAATTTCATGGATGCCAGTTGCTTTGGTAGAATATTTTACAAGTGAGAAAATGAGCTGTGTTCCACCTACCATTCAAACAAACCCCTTTATACCTCAGTTTCCCCATGGTTGAAAGAGGAAAAACGGTTTTGCTCCTGCTGTCTCTCAGTGATATTGTGGGGACCTCCATGATGGAGCACTTTTCAGAAGTCTAGAGATCTCTGTATCCGCTGTATGATTGCCATTACCAAAGATCATTTAATGTGCCATCTGGGATGGTGAAGGGTTCACTTCAGTGAATTTCCCATAACTGGTTTACTCCTTCTTTAGTACCTAAATTTGGTTTCCTTTAACTGTTCTTAATCTTTTAAAAATGCAACATGTGCTTTTCTATCATCTTAAGCAGTCATTCTCATACTGTGTTGTCAGATACAACGGAGTCATACATCTGCTTTTTGGAGCTTTCCTATATTCTCATTCTCTCTGGCAGGCTATCAGCTGCACATCTCAGTGCTTTCATTTTATCATTCCCTTCTCTCCGTCTAATTTGCCCCTGCTTATAAGCCCTGGGCTGGGAAACAAGATAATCAAATTTGACAATAATTTTATATTAAATTAGAGCCAATAAGGCTCTTCTGGGTTTAAGGCTTACGGCAGTGCATTCGTGATTGCTACTTAGGTTGTCTAGGGGCCTTTCACTTAATTCCAGGATTAGGGTTCATTTTTAAGACTGCCAGTGGTATCCAACCTCTCCATGTATGTATGTATCTATTTACCTGTTCATACACATGCCACATGGGCGCACACACATACGTTTTTAAACCATTTGTGTACATATTTAATAAAAGATCTGTCTTTAAAGAATGATGTCTGTAATATATTATTAAGACAGTAAGATATCTATAACATTAAGGGAAATTAGCAATGGTTTCCGATATAAATTTAGTCTTCAGAAACACTACAGCCCATGTCATCAAATGTTAGCTATGAAAGACAAAAGTTCTTCTCTGTTTTGTAAAATTTGCGTAAGGGTCCGAATTAAACGTGCCTTTGGTATTTAACATTGACTTTCCTTAATAAAAGTCACTGTCTCAAATTTGGTACGTTTGCCAAATACATAATATAAAAACTAATGGTTTATCCAGTTTTACTAGAGAAGACTACTCTTAAATCAGTGTTTGATTTCTACAATTTCTTTCTCAGTAAAGCTTACTTATAAACCTAATTTCCAACTGCAAACATTTCTCTTTTAAACACCTTAAAAAACCTAATTAAAGCCAAGCATGACTATGATTGAAAATGATACCAAGAGTGAAAGAGGCTGTGTCCTCCCTTCCCTCTAGCACTATACCTGATGTCTCGCGTGCGAGTTCCTTCGTCCTCGGCTAGAAGCATTATCAGAAATACAGGATGAAAAAGAAGACAGAGTAAACACAGCAGAGATACAAGATACAGACCACAGGGTCTTACAATTTATCCAATATAATGAATTCCTCAAGTCATGGGAAACCAAAACTCCTGCTGATTTTCAGAGCTACCCTGACAATGGACTTTAAAAATATATTTTGTGCCATCCCATTTGCATGAGTAAAAACAAACATTTTATCAGGTAGCTCTTTTCCTTTTTGTACAAGTTATAGTCTTTTTTTTTTTTTTTTAATAAAGAGGGCTTTCTCTTTTGCCCACAGAATACCCACAGTTACTTCCTCTTCTGAAGGCACTCAAACCAAATATTCTTTTCTCTCTGACTTCAGGAAATATTATATTGATTTTCTGGGAAAGCAAAGAGCCCCAGGACAGACTTGGACATAATGACCTGCCTCCTTTTATGAGAGGCTGAGACCATTATAGTCAGAAGCATGGAGAACAGCCACCCAGATGGCTGGTGCCAGTACCTTGACGAACGTTTCCAAATCCCCATTAAACAACTTAGCATTATACTGTGAGCGGGGTCTGGACTTCCTGTGTTTCTGGGGCTTAGGGGGAACATTTGGAGGCCTAAGGGAAGGGAATATAATTACTGAGCATAGCAGAAATCAAACAATAAATGAAACACCCATAGGTCACATCAAAATTATAAAACACAGGAATTCTGTATTCCCTCCCCATTCCCACCCATGCAGGGGGGGAATAGTCCTTCCCCTTTCCCATGTATTTACTTTTACTTCTGTATCAAAACCCATACAAGCTATTCATTCAGACTATTCTTTTCTTGTATGTTGTAGTTGACATTTATTGGCTAGTTTGTTTCAAAATGATAAGCATCACGAAATAGAACTGTGAGCTATTTGACCAAGTGTTACAAACCAAGGTTTGTGTTATTTGGCTTACAAGTCACACAAAAGATATGACAGATCATAAAAATTAGGGCTCTCATAAATTCCAATATGAGAAATTAAATACCATATTTTTAGTTATAATTCTTCAATGCAAACATCACCTCTGTTCAGTATCCCCCAGGTATTAATGGGATTTCATTATCTGCAAAAGTAATTGTTAACAGATCGCAAGTAAAAAGACAGAGTTGGGTTTCAATGCTATTTCTCGGGGATGGGTGTACAGGTTCACATGAATTGTTCTTTCTTTAAAACAAACTATCTCATCGCCTAAATATTTGTAGAACATTAGGATGCCCCCATTTATTCCGTTCTGGCCTCTCTCCATCTCCAGTCAGTTTGCTTTGGTGGCATATGCACGACCAGTGTACCATGTTCTATATTTAGAAACCCTGCATCGTCTTGCTCTGTAATTGGAGAGGGAACCTCTTCTGTCCTCTCTCTTTTGAGCAAAGAGGTCCCGGATTGCCTGACTCCACTTCTACAACTGTGCTGAATGGAATACATGGATGAAGAGTCCCAAGACCTCTCTGGACATTTCAATGTAAATTTCTGACTTGGAAGGTTTAGATGAGGATGTATGTCACACTTGGAAATTAGGTAAAGCTCTTCAGTAAGCTGCAAACTCGCTAAGAAGAACTACCTTTTTAGTTCATTCGATTCAGAAAGGAGTGTAGAAACAAAATGCTCAGAATTTATGTGGAAGCCTGCGTAGCTTCATTACCACAAGCAAGACAGGGAGGGGTACAAACTTGCTGACACAGCCTTCCACAGCCACACTGTAAAACTCTCCCAGCAGGTGGGCTCATGACTAGTCAGGCGCAGCAAGCGGCACCTGAAGTCCCATGGTCCTGGAGGTAAAGGGAGCTTCTGCCAAGTGTCAAGAAGCTTTGAAATACGGAAATGTCTACCAGGTAGCATGTCATAATGTGCCACCGCTGGAATTTCTGAGGTTTCTTTTACACACTCAATTCTGTGCCATTCACAGAGGAAAGGATCTGGTAGATTAAAACAAACAAACAAAAAACAGAAAACAATTGCCCACCAAGAAATTTAACCATATGTGCCTGATTTCATCCACTCTTTGTTATTTTAGAAGGGTTTTAGACTTTATTTTTATTCAGGGGTGGTGAGGTCAACAGATCAGAAGACAACTGTCATTGAAAAGACAGTTTTTTTTTACTCACAGTTCTCAACAGGAGGGGTAAGCCACTATGTGGGGGTCACGTGGGAAAGCAGCAGGCTCAGTCAGGAGGCAGAGGGAGTGAGCGAAAATGTGGACGAGAGCCTTGGCCGTAGTTCTCGTGGGGAGGACCAAGCGCTAGTTGGAATAATTTTGGTGGGCTCTAGGGCATAAGAGCTGTCTCTCTTTGTCTGGTATCTGACCTTTGGGTGATTTGGGAATGGGAAGAGTGTCCCTGAGTGTGAAAGCTAGATAAAGGGGTTGGCTGAGGGGACGGACAGGCTCTGGATTGGTTGGTTTGTATATTATACAAAAGGCACACTTGCAAACAAGTCCTTTACACTATCCGTAGGCATGGCCTAACCCTCAGAGGGGCAGTCTCTTCAGCGTCAGCAAGGTCCCAAGATAGCAAAGCATCAAATATAGAAACTAGAAACAATGGTTATTATAACAAGGGTCCAACATATGGTGATATCTGGAGCAGTTAACAAAGCTAAGAGAATAAGAACACAGGCCCATTTCCTTTGGTCACTGATTTGTGGCACAAGCAAAATTGTAGCTGGGACTAAAGCCCCTCCTGGCACTTGGGTAATTGTTCCTGCATGACCGAGAAATGCAGAGTAACCCCTGTCTGGGGCTAATGGAGGGATGTCTTGTGAATTTTCTACTAAAGACCTGAAAACCGCCTCTCCTAAGGGTTCTAACATATGAGGCAAGTGTGAAGATACTAAACTTCTGAGAGCGACTTGAGATTAAAACAAACTGCTTATCCAAGTAATTTCCAGGGCAGATGTGGCTTTTCAGGCAGACTGGTGTGCTGATGGTTCTGGCTCTACCATGTACACATCAGGTGAACAAAGCCAGGCCCATGCCCTAGTTATGCCTCTTTCGAGTAATATGATTCATTCTGGGTGTGTGCTTACCGCGTAACTTCCTGATAATCTGGCTGCCCATGAGGCTGAGAAAAAGTACCAGTTGGAGTATGTGAATATCAAGTCTGTTTGGCAATTACAGCTCTCATTGTACATCAATGTATTTGCATTCCTTCCTTTTTGGAAAAAAAATTTAAGTGCCTTACATTATTTACAATTTAGAAACAACAGGTAAAATAGTTGATAGTGCACAGGGATACTATATGTGAAAAAAGCTTCATAAGCTGCATATTACTATGCAGAAGTAATATTCCTCTTCGTCACTGATATAGGGAAGAAAACCTTCAGTATTTTTGTCAAGTTTAGATAAGTCAGTAGCTGTCCCTTCTGGTTGGTTCACAAGGAAATAAGAGGGGAGCTTCCTTTTGAATAAATTGTCCAGCAGGAACATTACAGAATCTTGAAAATAAACTTGCCAATTACCGCAACAGGCACACCAGCGTCCTGAATGTCTCTTACCTCAAAGAGAACTCAGCTTCCAAACTGCAAAGTCTTACTATGTCAATTAAAATAATTTTTGGCTGTTGCATAAATGTGGACATAGGAAAATAAAAGTTGCCACAAACTTTCCCCAACCCAAAGCAGAATCTGCTTCCAAAAAGTCTTTTCTGTCTTAGCAGTAGTTTCAAAATCCCTCCATAAACTAAAAAAAAAAAAGGGAAATGCAATATGGTTGTAGGCATTAAAAGTTAAATCTTTAAAGTAAACCAAAAAGGGGTAGAGAGCTAAAATCCTGAGAGTATTCAACATAGCCCTAATTTTTATGTGACCTAAGGGGAAGTAGGAGCTGAACGTAAATAATCATACCTTCTATTTGCTAACACAGGAGATATATGCATAATATTGCTTGTTAATTGAACTACTAAATCAAAAGTCTTGTTGGACTTCTAGAAAATTAGATAAACCAAACCCATTCAATTTAGGTCTTTTTTTTCCCACCCCTAATTCCATCGGGAAATCAAATCTGCCAGAGCAAATCTGGTTTTTGAGAACCCCAAACATTTCTTGTTACTGTGTTTTGTCAACCCAAAACTCTTTCCAAGTTCATTAACAAAATATTTCATTCTTACAGCATTTAAGTGGTTGCTTCCTGTTAAAAAGAAAAGAGAGTGTGAGACACGATATGAGTTACGATGAAATGTTTTCCTACCTTGTAGTCATATACTCAGCTCTATGACCTGCAAGAAAAAGTAAAAATAAGTAAAGTGAATAGAATCAGTGGAAGGTATTTGGTAATCTTTTGCATCATCTGTCTCTTGTTTTGAGATTCTGAGTTTATAACAACTTACACATTTTACGGCAAAAAGCATGAGGATAGCATATAATGACAGATAAATAATTCAAAGTAAGTATTTCATAAAATCTATACATAAAACTTAATAAATCCTATAAATAGGAGAAATATGTTTTACTTGGCAATTTGAGGCAGGGAGTTTTTTGATTTTTTTAAAAAAAATTTCTTGTTTTTAAAAACAAGAAATAGCTGTTGATCTTATCTATAAGTTTAAGGATGAAACACAAATAAAACACACATTTCTGGGGAGAAATAGGGGTCACATAAGATTGGGAGAACCCAATTTCCTTTAGATTAAATTGGTGTTCTTCTTATAATATGACATTGGGGAGAAAGCTGCATTTTGTAATCAGAAACGACATTTGCAGATATTAAAGTACAAGGACATTAAATTATGCTACATTCCACCAACTTGTAGGCTAAAAGCCTTTCAAGAGCTCTCTGTTATTTAAAACATAAGGTTCTTCTTATATATTTGGGCTTCTTTACTTGTTTTAAGTACCAGCTTTGTATTCTTGTGATGTTTCTACAAGTTTGAATGTGTCCATGGTTGCTGTCTGCTCTTTCTTACATTTAGGGTGGAGCCGTGGAAAGGGAGGGGTGTGGGGAAGAGAATCACTCAACTGGTTTGCTTGCAAAATGATCATATGGTCCTCCAACAGCCTGAATATGTAGCTGGCAGAGAAGGGTCACGTGGTAGTACAAACAGGTGAGTACAGTCATAATGCAGTGACTCAGACTTGTAGGGCTAAGCCAACACAACAATTGGAGAAAAGGCTGGCTTGTTGGGAATGATGAATGAACAAAGAGTCTTTTGCTCTATTATTAATATCTCCTCTTGAATAACAAGTAACATAAAGCTTTTGAGTAATGTCTGTTTACTAAACTGGGGGCGACAGTTACTATCAGAAAATACCTTTCTCCATACAGATCCAGGCCACTGTTAGGTGTTGGCAGAATCAGGTCTTGGCCATGACTTGGAGTGGGGGAGAGGGGAAAAGACAAAGAATCTGATTTTCCTCCTGCTACCTGGTTCTACCTATCATTTAACTGTAAGTCCCTTCCTTTTGCTGGACTTCTGCTGCTTTGGGGGAGAAGGAAAAAGAGAAGATGGACACAGCACTCCAAAATAATTTACAAATATTCGTAAGTGGAAGAGAAGGTCTAACAGCAAGTGGAGAGGGCAGGTGGGGAGCTGAGTGTGGTGTGTGGTGCCTGCCAGATCTCCTGCAGGAGGAAGCTGGCTATACAGAGTTAACTGCAGAGAGCAGACACGGCTGGAGATGAGGATTTGAGAGTCACTATCATTTAGGTTGTGCTGGGGCCACAGGTCCTAGCTGAGATCACCCAGTGTGAGTCAGCAGAATGAGCAAAGGGTTGAGGGCAGAGAAAGTATCTGGCTTGTGCTACACTGTATTCTATCACGCTGCATACTTGATTACAACACAGAAGTATGATATAAAATATATTAGTAACAACAATAAAAACAGCAATGAAGTCTAGCATTTATCAGCCTTTTCCATATATTAACTCACAATTTTCACAACCACTTTATGAAGCAGGGACTATTATTATCATTCTTATTTTACAGAAGAGACTGAACATAGAGAAGGCAAGTGACTTGTCCTAAGTCATGCGGTTAGTATGTGGTGGGGCTGGCACTTGGGTCCAGTTTTATTTTAATTATAGACCTGAGCTCCCAAGTAATATACTGTAAAAATGTAAGTCATTTTTTTCTCCCAGTAAATACTTTGAAAAGTCCTAGAAGTAAGGTAGGGATGACGGCTTACACTTCTGCCTGCTCCCTATGGCGAAAGCCAAATATAAAACACTGAAGATCTAATAAATTTCATAAATTATTAAACAAATATAATAAATAGCTATAAAATTAAATCGAATAACAGAAGTCAATCACTTTCAAATAATTCAATGATAAAGATGCTAACAATAATTCCTTAAAAACGAAATGCTTTATAACTTTGAAATTTTGCTATTTTTGTTAAAATAGCTTCACCGAATATTCTCCAGATTTAGAAAAAGATCATATATAAAATGGCTTAAATTCATTTTGATCCATCCATCCATGGTTAATAGTATGGGGTAAAAAATTGCAAAACCTATAAAAAAATGCATTTTTATTAATGAACCAAGAGCAAGCTTCGCAAGAACTGTCATTCATAGCCTAACACCACCACTGCCATATCCGATTTTTGTTTTCAGTTAATAGCACTGAGTATGTCTCAACTGATGAATGAGGAGGTTTTATTTTTTAATCAGTTCCATCACTAATAGATCAATAACACACAAGCTTAGAAGAATCTGTTTCCCAGAGAAACGTGAAAGCTTCCAGTGGTCTGAGGATTAGATTTCAATCATTTTCTTTGGAAGGCTACTTAATTATTAAAAACAACAGACAACTCATTCCCCTTTTGCCCCCAACACGTGCCATTTAGAGGGAAAAAAATGACCCAAGACCAAGGATTATCTTGTTCTTGATACAAACACCTAATTTGACCAACTCTTACAATTTCACTTGAGAATTAGGAAGTGAATTATTTTTCATGTCCAAATGTATTTTATCTCCATCAAATAAAAGGGAAAACCAAAATATAGTTTGGTGGCAATTTGAGATTAAAAGAAACACACACACATGAAACCCAACTAAATAAAATATTTAAAATGTGCACAGCTCAAACTGAACAGAAGTCCCTGATGAACGACTGATATGGACCCTGACTTTCCTTTCCGGTCTTTTTTTCTTTCTTAATACCGACTAATGCTGGGCTGTTCTAAAAAAGCAGAATTATTCCCTATCATCTCTTTTGAAAGTATACTTTTACTCCTACTCAAAGACATATGGAATGTGTGAGGATAACCTGTTTAACTCCTTTGGTGGAAATAATACAGCACGGAACTCAGCTTCCAGTGTCAGATGTTCTGTGTTTAGCAAATTTGCATTGATATTTACATCCACTTAATTCTAAACGTTGCACACAAAGAAGCCAATATGAACATTAAGCTTCACAAGTAAAAATGAAAAAGAAAAAATTTCAGGGCTCGTTGACTGAGCTCAATTTAACTTCCCCAATTTAAAAACAAATGACATCATAACAAAGATATAATGGTGTTGCTGAAGGATGAAGAAGACGACGATGACTCTGGTTGTAACAAATCATTACATGTTTCTTTCCACTTCAATAGTTCTCAAAGATTTGGAATTCTGAATTTTGATGGTGCCACTTTCAGGGCCCAATCTAGTTGCTTCGAAATGTTTTAAATCAAAGGATTTACTGGGCCACTGGTAGCCTGCCAAAAGCAAGCAGTAAGACAGGCCAAACACATGCCTGTAGTTATAGTTTCAGTTGTGTATTATCAACTGCTAAATCCCTGGGTTAGGCTCTATTTGTTTTACAATGGAGGCAGTTTTTGCAGCAGTGAGTTGAGTATAATTTAGAGATGTGATTTCTACATTAAGAAGTCAGGATTGTCCCCAAATGCACCATTTAAACCTGTGCTACTAACCTTATTTATGAGCCAAACCCAGACTTGGACTCCTTCAGAAGGGCTTGCCATTGGATTATCTCACCGTGGGACAGGCGCCATGAACTCTCCTAGTCTCCTTTAGTGTAAGCCTATTAACGCGAACAGGGCTCCCATGGAAAGCCAGCAGGCCCACAATGGTGGAGCTAAAAGGTGGGGCATGCTCTCCAGGCTCAGTTTTTCTCTGGGCAAAGCTGCCAGTGTCAACCTCAGGCAGCGACCAACAACTGGGGGGCTGCCAAGCCTACACGTGGGGCAGGCAGGCCCAAGAAACAGAGGTTTGCAACCAGTGGGCACAGGCTAGTGTGTCTGCTGCCACTAGATGACGACCATCCCGCTCTGCATGCAGAATAAATCCAGTCCGGTGAGGGGCTGCTACACCTGAACACAGCTTGTGTCACTAGGACACTGGAAATTACTGAAAGAAATTCCAAGCTTAAGAAATCCTGGCTTTGAGTTCTCAAGGTACAATATACACAGTTTAGCTGGTAAAGATGGAGCCTGGTGTTTGGATTCAGCAAATTAGCTGAAATATAGCCGTACCCAGAGGTGGCACATAAAATAATATTAACCATTGGACTTTCTTTCCAGGAGACATAAGGGAATCTATGTAGAATGAGTACCATAAAAGTTTCAGAATGACATCCCAAGTGTATTGACACACGTATTTGCATCACTGCCAAGAACGAATTCACTCTCTACTTAATTCCCTCCCACTCAATTTCTAAAGTGGTATCCAGTCCTGTAGGGAAGGACTTTGTGCCCATCAGCATTCATCTACATTTATGACAATCTATGCTTTGGGACTGGCCACTGACCTTTGGGGCATCAATGAAATATTAGGCATTTTTGTGAAAAATGGGGAAAAAAACAACAAAGACATATGATACTATGAAGGAAAAAACAAAACAAAAAACCCCCCACAAAACCACAAATAGCACACAACTGTTGAAAAGACAACTGTTCAAAGGAAAAAAAGGTCTTTTTTTTAAAAAAAGGCTGAAATCTCTGTTACAGAACAGTTGAAAAACTAGTACAGGGAACATTAATATACACTTCACTTAGATTTCCCAACTGTTAACATCTTGTCACATTGGCCATATTTCTTTTTCTGCCTTCCCCCCATCGCTGTATCTTTTTTCCTGAACCATTTTGAAAGTAAGTCGCAAATATTATGCCACTCAGCAGGTATTTCTTAAGACTAAGAATGTTCTCCTTCATAACCATACCACCATATCTAGGAAAATTAACATTAATTCAATAATATTTAATAGATGTTCTATATTTAAATTTCCCCGGTTGTCTTTAAAATGCCTTTTATAACTTTTCCTTTTTGATTTAGAATCTAATGAAAGTTCACACATTGTATGTGGTTATTTTTTTTTAAGACGCTTTTTAGTAGTATAAATGTTAAATTTTTTTCAAAGTGAAACTGTCCTTTTATCTTAGAATCTGGCATCCTAACTGTAATACACAGAGTCTTAGGTCATGATGACCTTTATCCATGTCGTCATTCCCTGAGGATAATGGGTCCTTTGGAAAAAACAAGGAAATAAGGTGATGGAAAAACTTCTTTATGGGTAAGGAAGATTCTAGAGTGGTAGGAGGCAAGAGTTTACATTAAAGAACAGTAATCTCTTTTTGTGGCCTGGATTACTCACACAACTCAGTCCCCTCGTTTCCCATTCCCCTTCATATTCTTTCACTTTTTAAAACTTCTAGCAGGATCTGGTATAAATAAAAGCTAATTAAGTTACAGACTATGAGGCACTTAAGACAGGGACTTTGCTTATATTCAGTTTTTCCTTTTAAATTTCCTGAAGATGACTGAGAAACAGTAACATTTACATAAGTCCCCTTTGCCTATAATCCTTTTTTTCCCCCTCAGTTTTTTCATCTGTAGAAATGGGGAAATTAATTAACTAAGTATCCAGTAAAATATATATCTCAGAACAACACCAAGCACAGAGAAAGTCTTACATAAGTGATAACTATTGTTGTTTTTGCTATTAGATACAGCAATATACTTAAGGAGATTATTTCTCAATTAAAACTAACCCCTATGGAAAGGGGGGATAAGGAGTCACCCAAACCGGTTTAACTGATTTCTAGAGTCCAAAAAGGTATTAGATGAGACAAAAAAATATTGGCCCATTAAAATAAACGGGTTAGGGCCAAAGGGGTGGAAAATTCAAGGAGGAAAAGAGGAAGTGACCAGGCAGTCAGCAGGTAGGGGCAGGCACACCTCCCTCTGACTTCTCTACTTTTAGGAGCTCTGAAGACCCTGTTGGCTGTTCAGCCCTCCCCACATTTCACTGTTGTCCCTCAGGGTTAGCACCAGGCTCAAAAAGAAAATATCGGGGGTGCAAAAAACATGTATATACATGACTTATATTCATATTTTGTTCTTGGTATATATTGAGTATTACAATTTTAATACAGTTTTTTTTCCTTTCTTAAAATGTGTATATATGTTTTTGGCACCCTCTGTAATTCCAGGGAGAAGTTGATTATTACAGAGACAGAGAAAACCAAATCTAAACAAAGAGTGTTCTCTGCTTCTTAAAGCACAAATCCACAATCCACACACACTTAAAGGTCATAGACACAACACAGTATATAATCCATGTCATCTTCCCAACTATTTCAAATAACTGACCTTCTCCAAGGGTCCTCTGCAATAAGTCATGTTTGGCTTGAAGTTTTGTGATGAGATTGCTACCTTCCAAGTATTCTCTGAGTTTCTGCAGAAGGAAGGATTTGTTTTTAATTTAAAAAGAAAAAATTCAATGTTAAGGAACTTCCCGTAGGATATCTAAAATCCAGCCACTTTTATCTTCTTTATCCTAGAACCTCGCTACTCAAAGCGTGGTCGGATGGAGACAACAGCACCAACCCTTACTCGGGAGCCTATCAGAGGAGCAGACTCTCAGGTCCCTCCCTCCCTAGACCTACTGAAATCAGAACTTACGTGTTAATAAGCTCTCCTGGTGACATGTACCGTATTTTGCTGTGTATAATGCACACTTTTTTGCCCAAATTTGTGAGGGAAAAATAAGGATGCGCATTACACATGGGCAGTACTAATTCTGTACCTGTATGTTTTTAATTCTCTTATTTATGCTTATGAGTTAAAAGTGTAACTCTAGAAATCAATAACGATATCCTTACGCAAAATACCCTGGAATACGATAATTGGTGTTGCTGAACTAAGGACGAACTTACAACTACGAAGAGTTCTTGGCTTTCTATGTGTAAATATCATAAATTTGTTACCGATACACAAAATTTCTAGTATCATAATATGTTTAAAAATAAATGCTAAAATTCCTTTATAACACAAAAAACAAGTACCTAAATGTAAACAAATAAAAATTTGAATTAAAAAATTAAAACAAAGGATTTCTTCCCTCAAAGTTTGGGATAAAAACGTGGGTGTGCATTATATATGGGAGCGCATTATACACAGCAAAATATGGTATATCCATTAAAGTTCAAAAGTTGTTTTAGCGCAGTCCTCTTTACATTTGTCTGCATATCAGAATTACCTAAGGAGCTTTTAAAAAGTATTAACTCCTGAATCAGGAACTCTGAGGGTAGACAGGAGTCTATATTTTAATAAAGAACCCTAGGTGATTGCGATGGAACTCCAGAAGCAGCATTTGGGAACCCCAGATCTGAGCCCCAAGAGCGGCTGGGGAAGCAAAAGACACACCATGAAGTAGAACTGCTCAGTCTCCTGCTGGTTGGCTCTTCTCTTAGCAATGCTGGGCTTACTCAGGTACGTTTCCGAGACCGTAGATTTCACAGACTCTGTGGAGCGACTATGCTGAAAGCATTCAGACACGTCATAGTCCTCGATTGTGACCATATCTTGTATTGTCTGCAAGGTGGCTTCAGTCGTTTTCTTAACCTGGGAACAGAAACGTATTTTTCACATTAGTACATTATTTCATGAATCCCACAAACATGCAGTGACAATCCATTCTATCAAGCAGAGATGAGGACGCCGGCCCTGCCCCAAGAAGTTCAGAATCTATTAGCGGAGAGAGACAGCTAAAGAATACCCCAGGTCACCAATATAAGGAAAGGCTTTCTTCGGAATTACACTAAGGAGGACATCACTTTCTATCAGCCCTTATAAATCTCATGCATCACTGGGTGCTTTCTCAATTACATTCTTTTGTTTTAAATAACATTTTTAATTGAAGTAAAGCTACATACAGAAAAATGCACAGATTGTAAGTACATAGCTTGATGAATGTCGCAAAAAGAACATTTATAATGACCACCACTCAGATCAAGAAATATAGTACACTGCGAGTATCCTTGTGCTTTTCCCAACCACCAGACCTTTTTCTCCTCCCCAAAGGTAGCCACTGTCCTAATTTTTAACATCATATATCAGTTTTTCCCTTTTCGTACTTTATATAAATGGAATCCTAAAGCATGGATAGTTTTTTTGTCCTGCATCTTTTGCTCAACTTTATGTAGTAAGGTTTATTGATTTCTTGTATTTCATTGCTGAATATTCACTGTAAGAATACATCATAATCATCCCTTTTGCTGTTGATATGTAAATGATTTATTTCTAATCTGGGGCCATTATGAATAACACTGCTATGAGCACATTTTTGTTGGGGCACATGTACATAAGCTGAATTGCTGCTTATAGTCTGCCAGACTGTTCTCCAAAACTGTTGTTCCAATTTGCATGCCCACCAGCACAGTAGGAGAATTCTTATTACTCCAAATCTTCAAGAGTTGGTATTGTCAGCTTTTAAATTTTAAACCATTGTGTTGGTTGTATATTGGTATCTCTGTGGTTTTCACACACGTCTCTGATGATTGAGATTGAGCACATTATCATACGGTTAAGGCAATTTGGATTTCCTCTCTTGGAAAACACTTTGCTAAATCTCTTGCTCAACTTTCTATTGGGTTATGAGTCTTTTTTAAAAAACACATTTGCAGATGTAGATATGTCTTTTATTAGTTATATGTGTTGCAAATATCTTACCACTCTGTGCTCTGGCTTTTCCACTCTTTCTATAGTATCCAGATGAACAGTCTCAGTTTCAAATAATCAAATTACCAATCTTTTCCTTTATGATTATTGCTTTTTTGTGTCCTTATTTAAGAAATATTTTTCCTATTTCTTTATGGCCTATTTTATGGCCATAAAGATACTGTTCTATGTTATCATATTGGAGCCTTTTAATTTATCTTCCACAATTAGGTTGTACTACACCTTTCCTTATCAAGTATAATGTAAATTGATTGATAGCTTTATCTTTTTCCCAGGCAATGTACAGAGTTTAGAACACTTTATCTCCATTTACTTCTCCTGATTTAGAAGCTATTTTTGTAATGTATTACAATAAGATATATGTAAATATTTATGTATATTTAAATACAGACATTAGTTGTTATATATAGTTAGTATTCATTTAGCTTCATACACATATTTTATATTGTTCAATCTCTATTCCTTATATTTTTAAGATCACTCTCCCTTTAGTAATTCTTTTCAGCATGAGTTTGCTGGTGGTGAACTGTTTTTGTTAACGTGAAAATATCTTTTATTTCACCTTCATTTATGAAAGATATTTTTCCCAGCTGGTAGTTATTTACTTTCAATACATTGAAGATATCACTGTACTTTTCTGTGGCACCTATGTTCCTGTTGAATTAGAAGTTTGCTGTCAGTCTATGACTACTTTGAATGAACGCTGCTTTCTTTCTCTACTTGCTTTCAAAGTTTTTACAGTTTCACCACAATGTTTCTAGGTAAGGATTTAAAAAAATATATTCTACCTGGAATTTTTGGGGGCTTCTTGAATTGTGTTCTGTGTTTCATAATCTCTGATAAATTTTAACCTTTATCTTTGAAAATATTGTTTCTTTCCTATCATTTTTTCTTTCTGAGAGTTTAATTAGTATGTTAAACATCAATATGGAAAAAAAAACCACATCAATGTGTTCTCTATATCTCTTATCCTTCTCTTCCTGTTTTCTACCTTTTGTTTTCCCATGCTGCATTTTGATTATTTTCTTCTTACTTGTCTTCCACTTTGATAATCACTCTTTAGCTGTGTCTAATCTGCTGTTAAAACTATCCACTGATTTATTAATTTTGGTTATTGTATTTCTCAGTTTTGGAATTTCTGTGTGGTTCATTTTCAAACCTGATATTTCACTGTTTATAGGTTCTAGTTCTCTGCTGAAATCTAAGCAGCTCTTTTACAGTTTGTTTCTGATAATCTCAATATTTGGAGTTTCTATAGTTATGTCTCTGTTGTTGATTATTTCTTCTGGCTATCACTCATGGTTTTTCTCCTCATATGCCTAGTTATTTTTGCTGGAGATTTTTTTTTGTAGAGTTATTTAAAGTCTGGGAAGGGGATAACATCCTCTAGAGAGAATGTTTATTTTTCCAAATCACTAGGGGTACTAATAGTTCAGAATCACTGAATTGTATTTCTGTTCAAAATATTTGATGGGTTTCAAACTTGGCTATGCACCTTGTCCTGAACAGTAAACTCTGAAAGAGCTGAGTGTCTCCGTCCATCGTTACAGGAAGAAGACATATTTTCAATTACTTTTCTTTACACAACAAAATACTGTTTAGAGAAGAAATAACAGAAATCAGTGCTAATTCAGATGCTGAAAGAGCTTACGTGATGGAATAAACAAAAAAAGGAGGCAAAGAAATTTAACAGACTTAGTCAATATTTCTGGGGACACTGCACAATGTAAAGGATAGATATTATTGGGAAAAAGCATGTTATAGATAATTTAAACAAAAAATATTGTAAGTAGTTACTTTAAGTAACACATGATTACATATCTATTAGCTGAATGAAAACACTCACCATCCTGGAGGTGACATCAGCAAGATGGCAAAACAGGAGGCCCCCGCTCATATTTCCCCAAAGCAACAATATGGCAGCCATTCATGGATAAAAGTGTATTTGTGGGCGCTCTGGGACCCAGGTAGGAGCTTGTAAAACCTTGGTGGAGCCCAAGACTGAGAAAGACTGATTCAAGAAAGCAGGCCTGTTCCCAGGTGGCAGGCTTGCCAACCATGGTCCTGGCTACAGACCCAGAAACAGCTCTGTCCCATTGTGCACTCAGCTATAGTTGTTTGGCCTTGGTCCTGTCACCAGCACCACCTGCCAAGGGACCCAGGAGGAGTCATGCCCATCTGTGCCTCAGGTGATAGGCCTGCTGAGCTTGATACAGTTCCGGCTCCTCTCAGCTCTGGTCCAGGAGCAGTCCTACTTTGCCCAGGGACTTTCCAGAAGGCACACGTGTCCATGCTCCTGGAGGCAGACCTGCTGGCTTTGGTCCAACAGCACATCTTGAAGTGGCCCTGTAACTCTGCTCTAGCCCTTCCCAGCCGTAGCCCAGGAGTAGTCCTGCCCATCCAGGGTTCCGATGAAAGACATGGCTGCTCACGCTTCCAGAAGAAGGTCTGCCCACCTTGGTCTGACTGCAGACCTTGAAGGGGCCCTGTAGGCTGGCTCCAGACAAGTTCAGCTGCAGCCCAGCAGCAGTTCTGCTTGACAAGGGACTATGCGGGGCCCACATTTGTCTGTGCCCCCCGAGGCAGCCTGCCAACCTTGGTCCGTCTGTGGGTAATGAAGCAGCCGTGTAACTTGGTTCCAGAAGCTCTTAGCAATGATCTATGAGCAGTCCCCTGGGGACCCAACAAAAGACAAGCCCATTCATAGTCCCAGAGGCAGGTCTGCCAACCTTGATCCAACTTTGGATCTTGGAAGTTGCCTGTAACCTGGCTCCAGACCCTCTCAGTGGCGGTCAGGAGCAGTCCAGCCCACCCAGGGACCTGGAGGGAGACAGGCCCATCTGTGCCCTTGGAGGCAGGCCTGCAGACCTTGGTCCTGGCTGTAGACCCTGAAGTGGACTCACGACTCAGTTACAACTGTGCTCAGCTGCAGTCTGGGGCCAGTCCTGCCCACCAGGGACCTGTCCAGTGGCCTGGCTGGTGCCAAACCTATTCAAGAACCTGGTAACAGACCCACTATCTGTGACCCTGAAGTGGACTCTTGTCCTCGCACCAGACTAACTAACCAAGGTATCTGAGGCAGGACCATCTGCCCAGGGACCAGACAAGATCCATGTCCACCCGAGTCCTTGGTTAACAGGCTCGGATACTGTGCGGATTCCTTGTCACTGTCAACAACACTATTTTCCCCTTTTTTCTCAATTCTTCCTCAGAAGCAAGAGTGTCATGGTTAAATTTGGAATCGTCAGGAAGAATAAAGAGTGTGGCAGAAAACACCAGACACGATGGCTGGGACTACATATTATCCCAGTTCTCGACAGAATAGCACTAGCTTCTGACACACACACAAGCCAAGGTAGGAAGTCACCAGGGGGAAGGTAATGAGGCAGAGCTGAAACAGCTAGTATGAGGCTTGTAATGATCCCCTATCAGCAGGAGGAAAATGCAGTGGGGTTTAGCAGGAGAGGCTAAAAACGTGAAAAGGGTTACAGAAAACCTGAAGAAGGGACTACCATGGAGGAGAGTCCAGGTGGCCAGAACTCTGAGATAAGGAGCAGAACCCATGACGGGGGAGGGATGACTTCTGTGGGCTTTTGTGGACTGGCTCTTTGGCCTTTTTTCTTCCAAGACGTTACCATCATTGGAGAAAACAAGAAAGTTATCTCATGGTTTCATGCTCCAAACACACCATATTAGTTTTCTACGGCTGCTGTAACAAAGTACCACAGGATGGGTGCCTTAATGAATAGGTTTGTTGGCTCATAGTTCTGGTGACCGAAGTCTGAGATCATGGTGTTTGGCAGGGTGGCTTCCTTCTGTGGGCTGAGGGAAGGGCCTGTTCCAGGCCTGCCTCCTTGGCATGTGGATGGCCATCTTCTCTGTCTCTTCACATTGTCTTCTCAGCTTCTGTGTCCAAATTTCCCCTTTTTATAAGGACACAGTCGTATGGGATTTGGGCCTATCCTAATGACCTCACTTTAATTTGATTTCCTATGTGAAGACCTTGTCTTCAAGTAAGGTTCTATTTTGAGGTACTGGGGGTTAGGATTTCTACCTATAAATTTTGGGGGAACACAACTCAACCCCTAAGACACAGCACATTGTTCGATGGCACTGTGCCCTGTACCTCGCACCAGTGCCGGCCTACTCACATCCTTTAACACTCATTAATCTGCGTGTGACGGCGACCCCCTGCGCTGCTTTCCCTTCCTAACTCATCTACTCACTCCTTCCGTCATTGTCCTTGGATGTTATGTCAATTACAGTACTGTATCATTTCAGATGTATTATAAACGAGCAGAAAGAGACCATACGCACATGCACACACAGAGAGACTGGATTAATGTTATAGTGAATTAGCCAAGAAACGTGAGAAACTCACGGCCAGCACTGGCCACAGACGGCAGGAGCAGACAGATCACCCTTCTATGGCCTTCCCTTGCTCTGGGTACCCTAACAGGGGGGTACAGATGCCAGGGACCCTGTCTGAGCTGGGTAAGGTGTTGCCTGATCTGGAAAAACAGTTCCATTTTTGCTTCCCCCTCAAGCTTTTGTGGAGAGATCTATTACCAAAGAATTCACACTAATAATCTATGTACTTGCCTTTAAGGGGATGTTTACAAATAACAGGCACTCCTGACTTCTGAGCAAAATTATTTCTCAGCAATGATACAACTTAATCCAAAGAAGAAAACATAATCCAAAGGAAAAAACATTGCCCACGGCTCTCCGAACAACATGCATCTCTGCCGTCAGCTGGGTGTCAGAACCCTGGTCGTCCGCTAGTCCACTTGGACTCTAGCGACCCGCCTGGTACTAAGCGTGGTCTGAGGAGCGTGATGCCCATGGTGATGAGAAATGCCATTTGCTCATAGGCCCCTGCCATACTGTTTAGAGGGCTGTTTTCCATCACCAAGGGGAACAATGTGAGGTCAGGGACAGCTTGTTAATCTTTATCTCTAGTCACTAGCTCAGTACCTGAAACATAGCAGATCATCACGAAAGTTCACTGAATGAAAGGTGGAAGGTGAAATCATCCTCCTTGCAAATCGACAGATGCCAAAGAAATACTCAGCACACACTACAACGTTTGATTTCTTTGCTGACAGTCATCCTGAGCTCTGCCATTTTCTCTCTGGTGCCCTAGCTCACAACTCACTTTTAGACCCTTTCTAGAAACTATCCTCATTCTGCTTGGTATTCTTCTGGATCAAGGCCCTCCCATCAGTGAGTAAAAGCCTATGTAAACACACACACACACACACACACACACACACACACAGCTTCTAAAAATATGTGTTTTCAGTGAAAGACAGTTGATCCTGTTTTCAATTTTGGCCAAGATGACGCTATCATTTAAGGGATAAATGGCAGTTATCTTTTCCTTAGGCTTTTACTCCTAACCTCATCAGTCGAAGGTTTCAGGCAAGTAAGAAATACTTAAATAAGTAAAAATGAAGTTAAAACCACAGAGATGATCAAACAGCAATTATGATTCAGTGGTTATCAAGCTGCACATCTTATACCAAGTCTTAAAAGAATTTGACACTTGCCTATAAGGGTTTTGTTGGGACGTTTTTTCCTGTGGGCACGGCTAGGAGCTCCATCCCCCCTCCTCTGATACTAATCAGAGCAGTCTCTGGTGGGCACCGCAATTAGAGGCCTCCCCCGTCAAAACAATGTTGAGCAATCACAGCTGCTAGGGATGGACCTCCCCGGCACACCTGCCAGATTGCCCCCCCCCAACCCGGAGGCCCAACCCTGTAAAACAAAGCGCCCGACCCCAGTAAGTGCCCAGTCTTTGGGAACAATCCCGCTGAGCCTGCTGGCATCATAAAGCTGTGTTCTCCCTGATCTCTGCGTGCAGCTTGAGTCTATCGGTCCTCGCCGCTTTTCCGCAACAGTTTGATCACTGATTCACATGACCGGGGATTCTGCTGCGGTCATTGGTACTATAGGAAGTTTGGGGTGGGGGTGGGAGGAACATGATTTTTCTACCCTCAGCAGTAGGTATAATGATATCTTACTTCCATCAATTACCTACGCGATGAAAACTGTCTCAAATGTTTGCCTAAAATCTTGTTCATTACTGTTGAAAATAGCCTGTGTGAGGAATATATTTTTGGCACAGTTTCTGAAATATTTCCTAGCAAACTTGGTGGAAGATTTTAAGTGGTGCTAGGAAAATTTATATGGGGCTTTTCAGTTCATTAAACATTATTACAAATTAATTGAGGAATCATAGGCTTCTCTTTTCCATTACTTTCAGGGGGCTAAATCTACTACAAGTTAAAAAACTCGTTTTATATGTGAGATTTTAGTCATAGCAGAAGTGACGTGGTTATGAAAACTCTATTTTCTGGACCAAATGGTCTGAAAATGGGGCAAACTACTTAAAAACTAAGACTGTGCTAAAAATACGAAAGGCATAATTGCTCTAGTTATGCAATTCGTTTTCCTTTTCTTAGGCTATGTATAGATGAAGGGAGGAAAGAAGATCTTTAAGAAAAGAGGAATTCAATCATTGGGGAATTACTCCAGAGGGTAGCTTTGAAAGAAAGGAGCCCTAAACTGAAATGACCCCTGGAATGACCCCTAACTGACCCCAGGAATGACCCCTAAACTGAAATCCCTATGGCGATGGTTAGAAAGTGGACAAGACTGTGTAACATTAGATTCGAAAGAGTTTGGAAGATGTTTACACTGTGTTTCCCCGAAAATAAGACCTAGTCGGGCAATCAGCTCTAATGCATCTTTTGGAGCAAAAATTAATGTAAGACCCGGTTATATATTATATATTATATGACCGGGTCTTACATTAATTTTTGCTCCAAAAGACGCATTAAAGCTGACTGTGCTGCTAGGTCTTATTTTCGGGAAAAGCACGATATTTACGAGAACGGTATCAACGATCATTTCGATTTAGGTTGCTTTTATAGTGATGCCTTTTAAAGTAACGTTTATTAATGTTTCAAAAAAAAGTTGTGCTTTTAAGTAAGAAAAAAAAAACAAAGAACTGGGAATAAAGTTGTGTGGGCAGTAGGCCCTGCTCTAATTCTATATACACAACACACGGTAGACACTAATAAACCTTTGTTGACTGGCTGACTGGAAGTTGGAATCATGAGTGACGCAAGCCTGCAGTATTATGAAACTGAAAGCTCGTTTTAAAAGGTTCAACAGGCAAATGTAAAGTTATGAGGTGACAATGAATGTCACAATCCATTATGAATCTGCAACAACCACAAATTGAAGTCCTCAAACCTTTTCTTTCAACTTTTCCTGCTCATGAGTATACTGAGGCCATTTCACAAATGCTTCCTGCTGTCTCTTCCTGAAGGCAGGTGCTGCTAACTCAAGGGCCAAGCAAGTCATGAAAATAAGGCATGTGGGCTGAGTGGGGAGCATAGCAAACAGGAAGCACATCCTCTATGTCTAAGCGAAGTATCCACTGCGCAGCTCACGCAGGTTATTACCCTGCAGAAATGTAGGACTAGTATAAGACTTTCTAATTTCTCAGAAGCTGAAAATCAGTATTTTTATTCAAAACTTGCAATTGTTAAATGACAGCAACTAATTTTTAAAAATCAAGCACTGTAGAGCAAACAAAAAAAAATCATGGCCAGATATGCTCTGTGGGCTCTTAGCGTGGAAACTCCCTTCTTAGAAAGCTTCCAATTGTTTCAGATCATACAAGTGCCCATTATTTATAGTTGTTTAAGATTTGGTGAAAAGGCTCCTGTTCTACTAGCTGCACTGTCGATGCTTTTGAAAAGTTGGATGAAATTCTCTCAACTTTGATCATGTTTTCTGGGCAGTCATAATTTTGTTAATTGAACTCTTTTCAGTAAAATTTAGACTTTATGAGTATGAATGTTTGTTCAGAGGCAGAGAATTATATAGAATTACATATATTTCTTTATTTGTATATTTTGGTTTGATACCCATGTGTCAGTTTTCTGTCCTATCGATGGAAGATCGGAGGCAAATTGTTTATCAATAGTAAAGTGCTACACAGGACTCCAAATCAGCAATGAGAGCTACGTTGTTCCCAAGTTACATCTCTTATTTTTCACATTATATAAATGACTTGCTCTAGTTTGGCTCTCACGCTAGACAGATGTGAACTGTGACTTATTCATCACTGTACTCTCCACACCTGGCAAAATATGTGGAATGTAGAAGTCGCTCAACAAATATTTATTGTACAGAAATGAACTGACCCACAGTATAAAAACTCCTTAGGTTGACTCTCAAGGCCTCTCCTCACATGATTTCAGCTTCAAGTTGGGCTCATCCCCAAGGAAAACTTGGGTGTTAAACCAAACTGCCCTGGGAAATCAACATTCTCCCAGGGTACCTTAAAATATACTGAAACATCTGTTCCTTCTTCCATATCTGGAAATCTACTGATTGTCAAAAATTCAACTTAAATCTTATTTTCATTGGGAATCCCATTCCACTACCGTGAATTTGTCTGATAGTCAGTAAGTTGTAAACCACTAGTTATGCTCACAAGAACTATCAGGACAATCCAATTCATTTGTTTCTATAGTGAATTAAAAAAAAAACACAACCCTCAGAAAGTGTTGCCTGCCTCTATCAGTTTGTAAGGACATTGTGTTCTTCCAAATTGTGCCCAAAGAGGCATACATTCAAGTTATAAACTCAGAGGCTTGTGGAGGCCAGACAGATAACATAAATGGACTAGTCCAATGTAAGAAAATCGGGAGTTTAACAATTATGGCAAAGGGAGATCAAATAAGCCAGCTCTTCCCTTGATGAGGCAATGCAGGGCCAGAGTTGCTAGTCCGCCCTGTTTTTAACTGGCCAAAACTGTAGGAGCCAAATGAAACAGGTCTGTGGGCTGTTCTGACCTTGTGTATAACAATTTTCCTAGAGTTTAGGGAATGTTTTCAAATAAAACAGCAGGAGGACACACATCGAAAAAAACTGAAAGTCACTAGACGTAGAAACCATAGATCTAATAATAAGATCCAATAAACTGAATTAGATGAATATTTTGTAATGCCTCAACAAAACCCTAATGCTAAGCTCTAAAACATCTCAAGGAGAACAACAGCTTTCCTTTGGAAAGCCTCATTTGTGGTACTTTACACAGAGACTGAGTGAATTCTTAATTACACTGGTTGCATCTTAAATGCGCATGTTCGAATAAGGGGTGGTTTGGTTCTTCTAGGAAGAATAGAAGTCACAAAATTGCAATGAGTGTTGACCAAATGTAGAAACACATCACTCTTTCTTAATAAAAACAAATACACATGCACATGGCTCAAAGCATCCCAGTAGGATTGAAATAAGAGTACTAAAGCGAATTTTCATAATTCATTTTATGAAAGTGAATTGTTGTTGTTGTTTCCTGTCCTACATTCCTTACTTTTGGGAATTGTTTGTCTCTAGAAATACATATTTCTGTTGGGGCTGTCAATCAAAGGGTTCTATGAAAGGGCACAATATCTAGGCAGACCAATGAGAGAATCCCATTTCCTGGATGTAATGGGTGGTCCAGAAGTATGCATGACTTAAATCAGGCTGAGGAAGGATCCTACTTTAGAGATAAGGATGCTGGAGTGGGGTGAGACGGGAAGCCATAGGGACCATGTAGTCCTGGTTCTCCCAACATGAGCAGGGAGGTTGCAGGGGGAATCCTACCAATACGCATGAAGACATCACTTCAAAGTGATGAAAGGAGAACAGAGATGCATGATAAAATCTAATCATGACAAAACCTAATCATGATAAGATCTCATCACGACTGAGGCTCCTGCAAACTTGTTCAATAAGTAAACTTCTAACCTGAGTAAGGTTGATTTGGGTTCCTGTAAATTATAACCGAGAGCCATGACTAACACAAGAAACATCTGTGGTTCAGATTTTTATTTAAGGAGAATGTGGATCCAATTAAATTAATTTCAAAAAAAGACAGCTGAATTGTACAACTGCTTTCTGGCTCAACATATATTTATAATTCACATTTCATGTTCTAGCCATTTAAATCCACTAATGCCAGCAAATAAACAGTTTTCTATTCTCATTTGAGTATTATTTTCAAACGATATTTTTACTAGTTATACCAGGAATGCCATGTTCAGTCCCAAAAATCTACAGACTACAAGAAAAAGCATACAAAAGTACTAATTTCAAAAGTTAAGATTAAATTAACCTGTCAGTCAAAAGTTTCTTTCCACACATTGCTGTATATTCTTAGGCACATATGTTGAGTTTAATAAGCGATTGGAAGTATTTTTAGTGTGAATTACAAATTTAAGAATAAAAGGTGTGTTTCCATGTGTACGCAGTGAATCCCTGATAAAGTATTCGTCAGTGGTAGACTACAGAATCTGCATTTATCCTTTACAAAGATGAGTTTAGGAACCCTAGTTTAGCTAAAAATGTCTGATGAAGAGATTGTCTTTAGAATTGTTAAATATGCCTTGGTCATTTGAAAACGTCTCCCATTTGGCATCAGAATTCAGATTACTCACGGGGCAGAGAGCATGCTCACCTCCTCGTTCTCGATTTTGAGCGTGGCCAGTCGGGACTGTAGCTGCTGGTACCTGAGCATGAGCTCCGCCTGGACCGGCTGCTGAGCGCTGACCTGACACACCTGATGGGGAATTAGAAGCCGCAGTTACAGCAGGGCGCCATCAAGCCAGCCTCCAAATGCATAGTTCCCCTATTTAAATGCTGCATGAGTCAGGCTGATGCCCTTGAGATTCCAACTACATATTTACTTTTAACAGCCGCCTCAAAACTTCAGTTTTAAATACAGACCAGTTACGTAAGTGGCAAGAGCAGAATGCAGCTGCTTGGCCCGGATATGACCGGGAAGAGAGCAGCTGCAGGAAGCATCGTTTTAAGAACGGGGCAGTTGCTGGAGACGGGCTTCTGAAGCTGATGTCTCACTCGTGGAATTCTTAATGACTATCGGGCAGAGGACAGAGTACGACGGTTGATCCAAATGGACCAGACAGGCAAAACTAGGGCAGGCAACAGAACCTACTGGCTACAGCCAGCCGGGTGACTGTGGTAAGTTACCAAACCTCAGTTTCCTTCTGTGTAAAATGAGGGTAAGAATAGTTCCTATGCCATAAGGCTGTTGTAAAGATGAAATGAGATAATGAACATTAAGCACTTAGAACATGACCTGGCACATAGTAAAACCTCAAAAAAATCTGAATAACTATTGGCTGGTCTTACCAATACCAGCCAAATCACGTGGTTCACCATGAACTTGAAGAGGCCACTTATCTTAGGCTTTGGTAGAAAGATATTTTGGCCAAGATCCAAATTAGGGAGTAGGTCAAAATTGGAACCTTTTAATAATATTAAAATTGTTCCAGAAACAAATAATTTCTTCTCGTATTCCTTGTCATAGATATGCTCTTGGAAGATGGGAGTTTTCTTTTATGGAGTTTCCAAAACATCATAGAGATTATTATTGCTCCCTGGCAGTACGGGTCATAAAAAAAGGGCAACAGATTCACTTTATTAAAATAAAAATAGTAAAAACCAAAAAAGGTAAAAACTATTAACTCAAAAGAAGTGACTTGTCTGTGACATTTTATCATTCTATGTTTAAGATATCCATAACCTAAAAATTAAAACAGCAACCCCTTGGTTTTGGAGAAACATAATTCTGGGTGGCATAAGCCACGTGCCTATCAAATTCACATGCTATTGGTATGTGATTAGAAATGCTAACCATTTCTAATCAAGTAATTCACTCTATCAAATCAAGCCAAAATAAAACTAGGTTAGAAATACAGCAGGTGCACACATATATACCTTATAAGTTGTAACATTAGGTGTTTCAGAAAAAATCATGGCATTAAAGAAATCTGCCACGGATATTATTACATCTATTTTTAAAAACATACCGTCACCACAATAAGCTAAAATCGAATTTTTAACCTGTGAGTATTGTTCTGCATAGTTGGACACCAAGTCCTATATAGTGTGCTCCTTTAATTGGCTCTTCTTGTTTTCCCCTGTTTGCAGGTAACAAAATATATCACTGTAACTCATAAATGGTTTAAGTGAATTTATTTCCCTTGGTAAAATAGGACAGAAAGGTAAATTCATATAACGATATATCATTTCTATGTTCCTTTTACTGTTTGGACTCAACTAGAATCTTAAATGTTTTGCTTTTTTTTTTCCTCTCTCCCATTTACAATTATTTTTCTTTATGGGAATCTTTACATCAGGATTCAAGAAGTCTTCAGATTGACTTCATTAGGCCAGCAAAATGCTTTGTTCTGAATTTAAACTTGAATGTCTTGAGATGGAAGAAGAATTCTCTATCCTAGGACAGTTTAGTGCTTACACACAGCCGAGTTTGAACCTAAATTTGTTTGGCCTCTGTAGACATCTGAGTGTTTGATCCTTGCTTTAAAAAGTGGTGGCAATGGCTGATCCTAGCAAAATACTACGCTAAGATCCCATGCAAAGGAAGGAGAGAGAAGACACCTGGGAATTCTTACAATTGTTAGGTTACAGCAGTGATACAGTAATGTTTTTAAACATTACTGTTTAAACATTACTGTTTTTAAACCATAAAGTTTTAAAATAATTAGTTTTAAAATAATTACTGACCTCATCACCCATGTGAGACTGAAATTCAAACTTCATTGGTGGACAGAAGGCAACGGGGTACATCTCCATGAATCTCTGCTTATCACTCCTGGGCTCCAAACTGTCAACTGCATTCTCAATAATGTCTAAGCCTTCATGTCTGGAGGTTTCAAGGTTATACTCCGCAGACAGGTATGTTCTTAGAGCTCTGTTCAGACTTGCATGGTAGCCAAGATCACAGCACTTAAAAATTAAAAGAACACCATATACAAAAATTAATTCAAAAAGATCAAAAACCTATACGTGACAGCTACAACTATAAAATTCTTAGAAGAAAACATAGTACACCTTCATGACCATGCATGAAGAATTATTTGCTTGGATATGGCATAAAATGCAAAAGCAACAAAAGAAAAAACGAATTGGATTTCATCAAATTTGAAGACTTTTGTGCCTCAAAGGGCACTATCGAGTAAAAAGATAATCCACAGAATGGGAAAATTTTTCTGCAAATCATGTGTCTTATAAAGAATTTGTATCTAGACTATATAAAGAACTCTTACAGCTCAATAATAAAAAGACAAATAGCCCAATTAAAAATGAGCAATGGAACTGAATAGACATTTCTCAAAAAAAGATATACAAATGGTCACAAACATATGAAATGATGCTCAACATTAGTCTTCAGAGAAATACCAGTCAAAACCACAATGAGATACCACTTCACATTCATCAGGATGGCTATACTCAAAAATAACAAGTACTGGGGAGGATGTGGAGAAGTCGGAACCCTTCTACACTGCTGATGGGAATGTAAAATGTCGCAGCCACTCTGGAAGAGTTTGGCAGTTTGTCAAAAGATGAAACACAGAGTTAACATATGACTCAGCAATTCCACTGCTGGGTATATATACAAGAGAAATAAAACCATTTTCACACAAAACCTTGTATGTGAATATTTATAGCAGCATTATTAATAATAACTGAAGAGTAGAAACAACCTAAATGTTAATCAACCAAATGAAATATTACTCAGCCACAGAAAGGAATGAAGTACTGATACATACATACTACAACATGGATCAACCCTGAAACGTTAGGCAAAGTGAAAGAATCCAGTTACAAGAGACCACACATTGTATGATTCCCTTTACATGAAATGTCCACAACAGGCAAAACTGTAGCGACAGATGTGATGGTGAACGGGTGCAGGATTTCTTTTTGGAGTAATGAAACTGTTTTAAAATCGATTGTGGTGATGAATATACAACTCTGTGAACACACTAAAAGTCAGTCATAGATTTTTAATGAGCAAACTGTGTGGTTTGTGAGTTTAACACCTCAACAAAACTTAAAAAATAAAGGCAAAGAATGAAAGGAAATAATGAAAAAATAGTATTCAAGTTTGTTCATGTATACTGAGATTAATACACTGATTTATTGAAATCCTTTGAGGACGTAAACACACTAACTGTAATATTTTAGATTTGCATTAACTTACTGAAGATTCAGTAATAATCTGTACTCTTTCAGAAATGAGAACAGGTTTGAATCTGCCATAATAGTCTGAGAATGCCTCCTTTCTTACCCTAGAATAAAATCTTAAATGAGAAGTGATTGCCAAAGTCCCTACTGGAGATAGAATTTTGTTTTGTGTTCCTAGGAATAAAAGGGCTTTGGGATTCTCGAATCTTCACTACCTTTAATTTGTATTTATATTTATTTTTTTCATATTGCATTTTAAGAGAATATAACTTAAAAATATATAGCTTTGGATATAGGTCAGTTATAAATTACTGACAGGATTTTACATTTGTATATAAAAACAGTATCAATCTTTTGAAGAGGAAACAAGTGGTTTTAAAGGTACAAAACCAGGTCATCCCTATATAGTTCTAACAAAGTTCAATCAGTTCAATTTGATTCAACTCAACTCAACGCAACAATTGGCCATCTATTAAGTGCCAGGGAATTCATTAGGCTCCAGGAATATGAAGACTGGAACACAATAAAATATAATCTCCATTCTTTAAGAATTCAAATATCAGCTGTTCATTAGTTTGCATCTAAAAGAGTAGGAGAGGGGCACAAAGGAAGCAAATTTGTACAAAGGATGTATCCACCAAGGCACGAACCATCAGAGCTGCCTTTATGAAGGTATGGATTTAATCACTGACCTGTCCTCAGAAGTGCCAACATATTTCATTCGACTCTCACCCTTCCCCTTCAATTCCAGAATTATTAAATTTGGAATTTTTAAAGATGTTCTAAAATCTTGCTACTCAAAATGTGGCCTGTGGGCTAGTGGTATCAAATCACTGGCAGCTTGTTAGAAATGCAAAATCTTGGGGGGGGGGGAGCAAATCTTGGGCCCCACCTCTCAGCTACTGAATTAGAATCTGAGGTTAAAAAAAAAAAAATCCACAACCAATAGAATCGACTTGATTAAAGATTACTCCTTTTAAAAAAGCGGCAAGTAGCTGCCCCATCACAATTACAAATACAAGCACCATACAGTTGTGAAATGCAGCAGTCTCATCAATACATCTCCCATGGAATCAGCTGCACTAAAATACAGAGAATGATTTTCAGTTAATTACAAAATTCTAGTCTCAGATAGGCAACAGGCTCTTGCTCCTCAAAAATCCATAAAGATTCTGTGCAGCAGTTTTATACACATCAGAGGGGCTGAAAAATTATTCTCTCTTTCAGTAACACCTCATCTTATAAAAGCGTGAATCTGAAAAGAAATGGCCTCATGTCTTTGAGACGTACCAGTGCTTCACAACAGCCCAATATTCTGCAAGACAGATTCAACATGATTATAACGAAGTGGATCCCACAAGCTGCTTTCTGTTATGAGTCCTGATCCCAATGGGACTTAAAATTGATACTGAGAGAAAAGAGACAGGCCAGAGAAAAGCACCGCACCCCACACAAAAATTTTTTTCTTATAAAATCCAAGTCTCTTTTCAACTTAAAAGAGACAGCAAGAAAAGAGGAAGAACGAAGGAAAAAGGGGAAGAAAAACAAAGAAATCCAACCCAAACTACCCAATTGAGATAGAGCTCGGAAAACTACATGCTAAGTTTTCATTATTCCAAGTTCACTCCTCAAATTTCTAAGTGTGGCTTCTTTGGGGAGTAAATGTCAAGATTATGAAAGTACCAGTGCATGTTTCCACAACCAGGTCAGCCAGGCAGATTTAGTAGGTGTGGACCCAGTAAGAGACCCTTGATTTCCCTGTGGTTTCCTAACAGGTTGGGGAGAAGCACGCACGTGGCTTAATCACTGATCCAGGGGCCTCCCCAGGTGTCTTCTGGACTTTGCTACACTTAGGAGGTTTCTGTGATGAGGTTTAATGGAAAGTTTCCTTCTCTGACCCCTATGGTTCTTATCAGTCTGTAAGGTCACTTAATTGGCATGATTTTGTCAATACCGATATGCAACATTTTCTCCGCTCTTGGTTTTTCAAGCATTCTGAACAGTAAAAGAAACAAGAAACAGGAATAAAACTCTTATTCAAGGTCTCCCGAGACAGCAAGGCCCATCACAGAATCATCTTTTTTTCTAAACTGGAAGCTAAAACGACACTGGATATGTTAAGATTCAAGACACTTGGTTTAAAAGGCCTAAAGTAACTCTATGGAGCTCATGAATTATTAATGATGACATGAAAAGCCAGCTTCTGCACAAACAGTTGAGTTATAGCCCAAGCACGTTTAATGATGAAAATACATAGGAAACCAATAAAATAGTTCATGAAAACAAAACAGTGTTGTTCTGATGGATTAGAAAAACGCTGGCTACATAAAATTATGGATTACAACTGGGGAAGGAAAGACTGTCAGAAGCAGAAGGATGTATTTTTTTTTTACTATCCCAAGAGCTGCCTACATAGATTCCACTAGGTATTAGTCTAAATCACCACAGTAGGTTAATATCCTTAGGCGAAAGGGTTGCAAATAGTATGAGACATGATGATGAAATCCAGGTATTAATGGCTGTGATAAATGCTTCATCTTGTTCCAAAGGCTGAGAGTTCGGCTGAAGTATAAATGGTTTGTGTAACGTCAGGTATAACTGGGTCATGGTTGCTCAGGGAGATAACTTTTTTTTTTTCCATGACATCAGAAGCCTTAGTGGGGTTAAAGCATGGTCCTCGATGGGAGTTACCATGATGGAACTCCATGGAAAACAAGTCCTACGTACATGTTTCCAGAACAGTAAGAGCCACTGTCATTCGCAGGCAGCACCGGCAGTGCCTTGAGGACAGCTACAAACTCCTATGTGACTCCAGAAGTAAGCAGTTGTCATGAGAATGGAAGGAACTCTTCTGCAGAATTATTCTGCCTTGACTTGTAACTATTCTACCTTCACTCCTGCTTCCATCTGAGAGGCTTCCATGATCCTTAGTCCTGGGGCCCATCTCTGGCTTGTAGTAAGCTTGACTCTGACCATTCCACAGCCACGGCTATTGGGTAAAGACTTGGTCTACCCCTTATTTTGAGTCTTTCTGAAAGACAGTGCAACCCAAGCAAACTGAATTGCAAAAACAGCTTTTATGTGATCATGGGTAGCTTTCAAAGCACCAGTAATGGATAAGTTCAGAACGTTTACTTTAGATGTCAAATGAAGAAAGTTAATTTCTTCTGAATATATCCTTGTCCTTCACTATTTCTCCTTCTAGCTGCTATTCAGTACTTCATCCTAGAAACTACAAATACATTTTGTCAAAGACAGGAATCTCGCAGGATGGAACTAAATTTCCACAGGCAACTTTTACACACCTACTTTCATGTCTGGGTTTCTGATGGTCCAGTAAAGAGCTGACAATCTAATTCTTGTTGCTGCTTTAACAACTGTTAGCAAAACTTGTCTTGAGTTTCTCTTGAGCAACAAAAAGGTCAAAATGGTATATCTATATATGACAGGAATGGATACAAAGTAGGAAACAGGAGAACTGAGTTGCATATGCCTGAGCCAATGAGTGGGCTGAATAACAACCATTTGTTGCCTAATACGGCTCCCACCTACACGGTCAATCATTCCTTTCAGAGGAGCCGATAGCATAGACTCATTTTTCCTGGGGCCAAATCTATGTTACTACCTTGAGTCAAATCACAAGAGAGGACAGAGAATAAAACAAGCCCAAATAAATACAGGGCAGGTGGTGAATGCTATGGAGAGAATTCAGGAATAAGGAGTGCTGGGGAGAAGGGGTGCTGCTTTCTTATGCAGTGCAGCTGGGTGCAACATGAATGAAAAGAAGGAATCAGTCTTGTAAAGTGCTGGAAAAAAGAGTGTTCTACACAAAAAACAGAAAGGCTCCAGGCAAGAAAAAGTTTAGTGGGTCTGGAGAACAGCAAGGCCAAAGAACCTGTAAAGGGGGAGGGGAGGATGCCATAGGACAACACAGAGTGGCATGTGGGCACCAGTTCACATAGGGTCTTGGTGAAGTGTTCAGATTTTATTCTAGGGACAATGGGAGGCCATTGAAGAGTTTTAAATCATGATTGACAGGCCTTATTTATATATTTTAACACTTTGGCTGCTTGGGAAGAGAATGGATTGTTGATTGGAAGGTCTTAGTGGGAGCTGGGAGACATCTTCAGAAGCCATTGCTTCCTATGTAGAGGCAAGAGGTGAAGATGTTTTGCCTAGGAGACAGAGAGTGCAGGTAGTGAGAAACAGCCAGGTCTGGGCTATTTAGGCAGGAGATAAGATAGGATTTTCCCATACATTTATAGATCGGGGAATGAGAGAACTGGGTTTTGGCCTGTTCGACTGGGTGGAAAATGGTACCATTTTTTGAGGTGTAAAAAAATTGAATAAGAAAAAGTTGTGTGTGTGGAGGAGGAGGATGATAATAGGAGCAAATGGATATAGAAAAATTGTTTTAAGTGTTTGACATGTTCAAGATGCCTATTAGACATCTGGTTAGAGATGCCCAGTAGGCAAATGGATACACAAATCTGCAGCCCAGAAAGATGATCAAGGCTGGTGATAAAAATCTAGGAGTCATCAGACCGTATTTAAGGCAAGAGACTAAGAGATAGAAAGCCAAAGATCAAGCCTGAGGCGACTTTCAACATTCAACATTCTTGGTCCAGCCAAGAAAGAAAAGCAAACACTGAAGATGAGAAAAAGCAGCCTGAGCTGTGGGTGGAAACCAGGTGGGTGCAGTTTCCTTTAACAAGGCCCATGGTGTCTCCATTGGAAGGAACTCTAAAAGCCGTCTATTTCAGTCCCCCAACTCATTTCAGTTTTTAAATACCCTTTCTATCACAAAGGGATGAAAACACACAAAAATCAGTTTACATGATAACTACACCATCCCAACCCATTTAACATCATCCTTCTGTAATCTTCCTAATAAGAGTTCAGGCCTAATGGGGACTACAGTATTGCAATTTGGCAGGCTTTCATGGGTAAACCTCAATACCACTACGTACGTATAGGGGAAAGTACAACTAATTAAGAAAATCTGAACTCTGAATAAGTTTGTTTTTTGATTAAACACATGTCTCTAGAGACAGCAGGATAAGGCTAAAAGCTTTAGGACAGCTGATTATTTAGAAATGATAAAACAAACATGGCATGTGGTATATGATGTAATCTAATTTCAATCTCATTCTGTATAAATGGCTAACAAAACATATGACAGATTTCTCTATCAAGAAAATTAGCTGGAGTAAGGGGTTATTCTATGGCAATATCCCAGTAAAATAGTAACAGAGAGTTATCCTTCAGGCTCCAAAGTGACCTGCAAACTTTTATTGGGAGTGACCGGAAACAAACAGTTTATTATTACTGGGCATGTGCTCTGGGACAAAACACAAACAGAATTTTACTGTTGAGGACTTTGTTTTTCTGAATGACTTGTGAGGGTTGGTAGGTGTGGAACTGGACTGAAGGAGACTATATTACTAGTTCTTCAATCTTAAAACCAGTTGTTTGAAGAATTCCAGATATACTGAATGGTGAATTTTATTATAGATCACAAATTCCTACTATTAAGACTTATACTGTCTCCTCTTTTCTCTTTTCAAATCACAATCATTTGAAAATTTCAGCAATTATAAATATTTGTTGCTTGTATGATTTTTATTCTGGCTATAATATATATTAATTCTTACATAATAATTAGTTACAGTTTTTTTGCACTTAATTTTTAGGACATTAATGATCACAGATTTGAAATTTACTATTTATGAAACTATAACCTATTTTCCCCTATAATTATAGCTTTATTCTCCCAAACCAATTAAACTTCCTTTCACCAATGTTTGCAATATACGGGGGGTGCAAAACAAATGTATACAAATGAACACTTTGGTCAACAAGCAGTAGTTGCTCAAGCAGTAGTTCGCCATAATCAGAAGTGTCTGGATGCTGATGGTAACTACTTTGAGCACCTCTTGTCATTGCAGAAGTCAAACGTGACTTATTATCGGTATGTATTGAGGATTACAATTTTAATAGTTTTTTTCGTTTTGGCTTCCTCTGTACTTCTGACAATTTATACTGATTCTCTAGAATGATATAATAAAAATCCTCACTGTGAAATTAACTCTGTTCCACTTCCCACCTATTCCAAATTAAGTAAGAGATTATTACTCTATAAACTAAAATTGACTTAGGACTTTCTTCAGAGGCAGAGGAGAAACCATATTAATAGGCCTCTGCTTAAGGGACAGTCTAGATTAACTAACATTCAGTTCATTCTATAAAACAGACGTCAAGAAGCCTGTGAGCCAAGTGGAGCCCATGGCCTGGTATGGTAAATAACGTCTCAGTGCAACACCACCACATCCATTTGCTTCCTTATTACCTAAGGCTGCTTTTGCACTCGAGTTGAATAGGGACAGAAACCATAAGGCTTACAAAGCTTAAAATATTTACTGTCTGGCCCCTGAAAAATAAAGTTTGTCATCAACCTGTGCTCTAAGGCATACTGACCAATGCCAATATACTGCAAACACACACAGCTAATACATGCTTATAACACTTCTGTACGTTTCTGGTCCAACATTTCTGCTCTGTATGCTTCCAAGAGTCGACTGTACAATATTTGTGCCATTTATATTATAATCTAATTATAATATATTTAATTAATGTAAATAAGCTGATAAAATAAGTGAGAAAGGAGTTGTTGGAAAGATTTAAGAGTAAACAAAATTGCTATAAATTAGGCAAAAATATGCGAATTATGCAATATTGTGAAAAACAATGTAAATATCCAGAGTATTTTTTTCTTCTACATCAAATAACTCAAAAATAGAAATCACAGACAATACACAATGGATGTCGTCTGTGTAAATGAAGACCACTCAGAACTCCATACAAAAACATAAATCATAACACGAAAAGATTGGCAAGTGTAAGTACATTGGTATGCTTTAGATTAAAATATTTAAATCATGTTTTTATCATTTTATATAGCTCTCTGCGTTTTCTTTTTTTAATATAAAATAAGCCATTCTTACAGATAAGTGCAAAACATATATGCTCCTTTTAAATAAATAAAATATTGGTGATACTCCAGAAGTTCCCTAAATTCCCTCTCCTCAGTCACAACCCCTACCCTTCTCTCTAGAGATAACTCAGTCTCTGGAGCACCTAAAACTGCCTAAACCTTGTTTGGTACACTATATTAAAATATTTCCAGCAGAAATAAAAGAGCAATTGAGCCATCATTTTCTTCATTATGTTACCCTCAACATCAATAAACGTTAGAGGTCTGATATCTAATATTTTTAATTTGGACTTTATCAAGTTACTTAGTTTATAAAAGTATTTTCAGTGGTAGAGTTTATCATAAAATTAATTTGTTGATCACAATAAGTCACAATGAAGAATTAAGATTTATTAAAAACAAATTCCAGTAGAAATCCAATAACTGTTCTTTAAAAATACAGTGTTTCTATATTATAGCCATTTCTGAGTGGGGGAGGAAGGTGGGAGAAGGGAAGGGACAGGGAGGAAGAGAAAGGGAGAGGGGGAGAGTGAGAGAGAGAAGCTTACTATTCAAACTAACATTGATAGGTAAAGATGAAGTATACCTAAAATGGATAAAAACTGGAATTATTAAATATTTTTAAAAAACCATTAGATCATCTCCAAATATACAGAAAAAAATTAAACTAGTCTAAGTGTTGAATTATTAAAGTTTTTATACCTGTAGTAATTACCAAAAAAGGATTCTATTAAATACGATGTCAACTGTGTGTGTGTGTGTGTGTGTGTGTGTGTGTGTGTGTGTGTGTGTGTATAAATAAACTGATTAGTCTGTAGTGCCTGGAAATATTTTTAAATTATTTTTCTTCTTAATTTACATGATTAATTTGTACTCTAAGGAAGTATTTTGCTATCTTCATAGCTCAGACATTGCTGAGTTCCGATTTAGTAAGATCCAAATTCAAGAGGCTTTAGAATATCCATAGTTTGTTGCAAGAGGGAAAAACTTAACTATATAATGGAGTAATGAGTCACATATCACCCTAAGCCAGTGATGAATTTTAGCATCACTATTGATGGGTTAAACAGATGTATCACCTATGATGTATTCTGGTAAAAAGTGCTTAATTTGAATTCATGAAATCTTTATTCAACTTTGCTTTGTAGGAAATATGGGGGACTGAGAAACAGGCTAAATGACACCACAACTAATAATGAGCTAAACTCAGACGCTGAGATGTTCTGAGAAACAACTGTCCATGTTGTTCAATAAGAGACTTTGCTAGATTAAAAAAAGACTAAAGGGGACACATCACCCCCATGCAATGTATGATCCTAAATTGGGTCTCGTCTACACACACCAGCTATAAAACATTTTTTGGGGTCATAAATGGGAATACACTCTGGTTATTAGATAACATTTTTATGAAATGGAAAGATGGAGGTCAATGACTGAAAAAAAAGTACATTAAAAAGTTATTTGTAAAATATGATTTCATATTCTTCTGGTATACAAATGTATGTGTAGACAGAGAAAAAGTCTATTTTAAGTGATGAACTTGGGGGGAAGAATGTAATCACTTTAATTTTGCTTGTAGTATTTTCTAGTTTTCTACAATGCATATGAATTGCTTCTTAAAAGACTAGTTTTAAAATATAAATTCTATGGAAAATTATATGACGTAATTTGTTTATATCAATAGATCCATTCATCATGGTCTATGACAGAAAATTTGAGACATATCGACATGAATAGAAACCAAGGGAAACTAGAGGTGTATATAGAAAGGTCTCAACTTGAACTCTGATTATTTATAATGCTTTGATTTAATCAAGACACATTTAGTATCTTCCATGTCATTTCACATATAAAATGCTGCTATACATTAAAAATTTGTCTTGATAGAACTACTGCTTCCTTTCTCACTAGAGGCGTAACAATTCTTCTCATAACTATTACATAGCTCAGTGTAAAGATATTTTGCTAAATAAATTCACAAAGCATAAAGGATTCCAGATGTCTTTGCATAATAATCAGTTTGTTTCTTTTTCACCAGGAAGGGTCAAGCTTAATGGTTTTTGGGATCACCACTATCTATGCAAATTGGATTCCTACAAAATAAGCAGCCATTTTAGAATGCACATATTCACATTTGAGTGCCCTAAAAGTCAACGAATGAATAATTTTCACTAAGAGAGTATTCAATTTCAGTTGGATATGACAATGAACCAATTTCATATACTTTCTTTTAAAATTCATATCTAAGTTGTATTACTTGATAATTATTTATATTTTAAATTTAAGTCTGATCTTTTAAAAGTTCAACTTCTTCTAAAATTGAAAATTACTTGGTATGTTTAACTGTTACTTATTTATATCAGAGTTAATTAGATCTGGAAGTTAAAATGCCTAGGTTGAAACCTATCATTTATTACCTATGTAACCTTAGGAAAGCTATCTACCTAGTTAAGTTTCAGTTCCTTTAATCTACAAAATGGAGAAAATAGTATTTGCATTACATGGTTACGATGATTAGGTAAGATTTTGCTGAGAAATCTCTGTTACATAGTAAGAGCTCAGTATCTCTGACAGAGATGGCGACTCTCATGTAATCCTGACATGCTATTCCTGTCCTATATGCCCCAAAGATATTAAGGCTGCTACTCTACATCTCCACATAGATGCCCAATAGGTACCTCAATCGTACTAGGTAGAACTACTGCTTCCTGACCTCCAATTTCAGTAAATGGCACCATCATTAACCTGGTTACTCGGGATCTGAACCTAGGAATCATTTCTATCCTCCTTTTCACTCATTATTTCAAATTTCTATTAGCACTATCTTCAGTATATTTTGAATCCAACCCCTTCTCAGGGGTGTAGCACGACCATGCCAGGCGGAGCCAACACCATCTCTAGACTGGACAACAGCAAAGACTCTAGAGTAGCTCAGTTTTCACTGTTGACCTCTTCACCCACCTCAGTCTATTTCCCACCCAGGTGCCAGAGTGAGTTTTTAAAATGTAAACCAGGTGATGTCACTTCCTGCTGAGAACAAAATCGAAACTCCATTCCCTGTTGAAAAGACCCCACCTAGGTGATTGGGCTTCCACTTACATTCTCTCCGAGTAGCACTTTTCTTCCCCTCCCCCTCAGCTCCAGCCATACTGGCCACCTTTGCTATTCCTTGAGCATTGTGAGCTTGCCAAAGACACCTCTGCCCTCCACGCCTCTAGCCTTACCAGCCCTTCCGTATGAGATTCCTTCCCCAGGTAGCCATATGGCTCTCCAGCTCAATTCTCCGCTCAAGTATCAGGCTTTTCCTGACCCTATCATCAAAAGCAGCTCTCCCATAGGACTGTTTTATTTCGAGGCATAACACTGTCATTACTGTGTATGTGTGTGTAAATTCATTTATAATCTGACTGCTCAACAAGCACATAAACTCCATGAAGACGGGGACTTTGTTTTGCTCACTACTGGATCGCCATTGTCAAGAATAGTACTGGGTACACTGTCCGGGTCAAAGAAACGCTTTTCAATACAGGGAGAGTTCTACTCATGTTAAATTGGGTTGGGTTTAGCCAAGTACTCCAACCACTATGTAAATAAGCCCTAAAAAAAACCACCATATATATACATATACATATATACACATATATATATGTGTGTATATATATGCATATATATATATATATATATATATACACACACACACACACACAAACACAAGCATAGTAGCTACATAGAATTAGTTCTTCTATATTCCAATATACTTGGCAGAATTCTTACAGATCTAAATCTGATAACAGGAGCCATAAAAGTCTTCATTTTTATTCAGGAAATCTAGCAGCAGTCTAACAGACAAAAAATCCTTTTATTTCATCAGAGTGCTAGAAGAAAATAAATCTGTTTTTTAAGTTTGGGTATTTAAAACAATTAAGTGATTAAATACTTGATTGAAATACTTGTCACAAAAAAAGAGAAAAAAGTTTTCCCTGGTTTTATTTATTACTAAATGGTTCTGTACAAAGACATTATGATATTATGGAATAAAATTGGTTTTAGACTCAAGTAAAAGGAAAAAGTCACATCAGAGTGTTAATGAACTGAAAAAATAATTCTATCCCTTAGAAATTCCTTTGTAAAAGTTCCAAACTATGGCTCTAAAATAACAGCTAAATACATGAGACTTAAATTCACCATAGAAATAAAGTTGCTATAACCTATTATATCTCTAAATTATGACAGATACTATGAACCATAATTGTAGAAAAAATAATTTAGAAAAAATAATTTTCTAATATCATAAAACTGTTGAATCCTTAATACAAAGCTATATATGGGTAAAATTCCAGCAGATAACTCTCTGGACCTCTGTTACTTTATCTGTGCTTTTGTCACAACATCACTTTTTTCTTTATTTACAAATACTGGCATTTTTGGACACAAAATTTTTGTCTGCTTCATCTTTGCAGTTTTCTACAGTGTCAGCACAATGATTGGGATATGCAGTACAAATTTTCTGAATGAAAGAATAAATGATGCTGAGCGTTAAAGGTGGGGAATAATGGCAGTAATCACTGCATAAATATTAATAGTGGATATGTACTTGCAGAGTTCTAAATGAGCCCAATTACTGCTTTTCTATACCATATCCTATGAGAGGAAAGTATAGAGAGTTAGATAAATCTATAAAAGTGGTCCTATTTCGGTTCCCAGTATTTATCATAACTGTAATAAAGCAATCATTTGTGCCATCATTTGCTCAACATCTGTCTTTTCCACTTCAAATTCTAGAGGGTAAAAACTAGGGCTTCTCATAGCCTCAGCATCAATAGTAGGTCCCAATAAATGTGTTTTGAATCAATGAATGCAGTTAGGGTTGTGCCACTGCATAATTTGAAAATGTCTGGGTCCCCTTCCTTGGTGAGTTTACCAGGCACTCACAGCTTCACAGTTTGTTTTTCATTGGTTTTAGAATGCACCTTTTTCACATGCATCTTACAATTAACAGTGTCTTACTTATTATCATGTATAGTTTAATTGGCAGCATTTTTTCTGATTATTACATAAAATAACATTGTTTTAATAAATGGCGGTGTCTTAGAATCAATGAAAATAGTTATTGCTAATTCCATCTTAATATGGAAAATATAAAAACTTCAAGTACTGGGCCGGCCCGGTGGCTCAGGCGGTTAGAGCTCCGTGCTCCTAATTCCAAAGGCTGCCGGTTTGATTCCCACAAGGGCCAGTGGGCTCTCAGCCACAAGGTTGCCAGTTCAATTCCTTGAGACCCACAAGGGATGGTGGGCTCCACCCCCTGCAACTAAGATTGAACACGGCACCTTGAGCTGAGTTGCTCGTAGATGGCTCAGTGGGTTGGAGTGAGTCGTCTCAACCACAAGGTTGCTGGTTCGACTCCTGCAAGGGATGGTGGGCTGTGCCCCCTGCAACTAGAAAACAGCAACTGGACCTGGAGCTGAGCTGCGCCCTCCACAACTAAGACTGAAAGGACAACAACTTGACTTGGAAAAAAAAAAAAAGTCCTGGAAGTGCACACTGTACCCCAATGAAGTCCTGTTAAAAAAAAAAAACACCACAAACCAACTTCAAGTACTTACGTCAATTAAATCTGAAAGATCATGAATATAATACTTGAAAACTGAGGCATTGGTTGCTTCAAGTGTTAGGAGATATTCATTCCGTGCCTTAATCGATTTTAGTTTATTTTCCGAATATTTTGCTTGTCTCTGGCAATGAAGAAGATCCAGGCATTGGGAAAGACAACAAAGTCATTTTTAAACAAGACAGAGAAATATACATAAATTTTTATTAATCTAAACAATTTATTCCACATCTACAAATGACCTTCGAAGTCCTTGGAGAAAAGTACATTTCAAATCTGATTTAAATAACAAACTAAAATTACCCAGCTACAGGGAATAACAACAATGTATTTGGGCTTCGGGCCCATTTGCAGTGAAATGTCTTTGTTAATATTCAAGTTCTCTACATTGTGTATTGAATACTTGGCATTCACCACTAAATGATGTCCAGCTGTTATTACATGATTTTTATGTTTCTTAAACATTTTGCATTCCCGTGGGAGGAAATTCATGTCATTTCACAATAATTTACAATCTGTGTCCATCAGCTATTGCATCAGTGTTCTTAGGCCTGTCACCTCAAATGAGGATAAGTCACTTCAAGGGAGGACAGAAAGACTCTGCCATCTATTTTTACTTACCTTTTCTTTCATTTTTTCAATTTTCTTTACAGAGCTTCGCCGCTGATGTCTCTCTTCGAGTCTAATATGAAAGACGGGATCACCAGATCGCCCAATTTGCTTTTCTTCTTGTTTCTCGGCCTCTTTCAGTTTGCTCTCTGCACTGATGCTCTCTGCATGATACATATGGTATGTTTTCATCACCTGTGAAAATGTGACCCAAATTGTTAAAAGATGTCTGTCTATAACTTAGAGAGTGAATGGAAACCATTATATAACATATATATTAAAAATATCGCCTTCCAACTCTCAGATTGTTAGTGAAATAGATGAATTATGGAATACTGCTTCTACCTAAAGCAAACAGAAACATGCAAATTCACCTGCCGGGAAGAGGCACTTAAGGGACAGGCCTTGATGAAAAAATGATTTACAGTTTTATGCATGCTTTCAGTGTACTTGAGAAATTCCCTGAAGCTTAAAAGTGTTTCTCTAAAATCTCCTTTGCATTATTAATTTGCAGAGTAAACCATTATTCATGGATAAATTTTAGCCCAATCTTGGATTTATAAAAAACTCCAAAGTAGTACAGCTCTTACCAAATCTTATTGCTTAAAATCTACTTATCAAAATACAAAACACATATAATAAGGTTCAAACATAGTTTTAATTTTAAAAATTTCTTTTCTGACCACAGAATAATACTTTATGTTAAACATAGAAAACATACAATACAAAAAAGAAAATAAAAAGCAGAGATAATCACTCTTAAGATACTGATATTTAAACTTCAAGTCTTTTTCCTCTGAAAATACACACATAGACACACACACACATATACTTCATTTTAAAATGACATATCATTTCTCTTTTTCAAAAACTGGGATCATACTGTATTTACCATTTTTAAGGTCCTATGTTCTTTTTTCACTTAATATATCAGAATATTTTCTTATATCACTAAATATTCTTCTAAAACATATTTTAAGGGCTGTATAGTATTTCCTTATATGATTGTGCCATAACTTAACTAATTTCCTATTGTTGAACATTTTAGGATACTTCAACTTTTTGCTTTATAAAATAAAGCTGTGCTAAAACCCCTTGATGTATATCCTATTTTATTTCTTCTCTTATAAATTATAGACATAACTTACATTTTAATAAATTAAGACATATATAGAACATAAAATTTTGCAATGTATCCTTTCCATGTATATTTTAAGCATATATAATAAGTCCTTAATTATTAAAAATTTGGTTGTATTACTGTTACAGAAATGTCTGTTCACAAAATTGTGTCGTATTTCCTAGGGTATATTTCCAGAAGTAGAATTTCAGGGTTAGAGAATAAGCACATTTTTGAGCCTTTTGAAACATACTGCCAATTTAACACTATGTTAACTTGAAAAAAACAACTCATCTATATAGTTATCTCTCAAAGCACTTTAGATAACATAGATGTTTAATATTGTCTCAAAATAATAAATGTATTCATTATGTATTCTTATAAGAAAATGTATCATATCTGTACATCATCTCTGTGTTCTTAGATACGGAAGAGTAAGTCATAGATTTTCAGAGATTTTTACCTGAAAATCGGAGTTTTCCAATGTAATTTCAATCTGTTTTTACATGCAGAGTCAAACATCTGGGCCAAATTTGAAACCTGTTTTATTTTGAGCACAATTATACTCTATAAAAGAAGCAACATACATAAGGTATGATGACTCCAATGCTATTATATTAAGGAACATACCAGAACTTAGCACCCAAGTAAGCAGTTGTGGCACTTTCTCAGAAATTATGTCAAATTCTCATCCACCGAAGATAGATTTTATCTCATTTGTACATCATTATAAGTTATTCAGAGCCAATTTTATAACTAAGGTGTAATTGTTAAGAAGTTGAGATTAATGAAATGCTTTGAAGTAAAAACTTGACTTTTCTCATTTTGAAATACGAGTTATAAGATAGTTGGAGTCCTGGAAGCACCACTGGAATAAATATATTTACTTACGTTGAACCATAGGAAATTGCTGTTTTGGGAGGTTATGTAAAAAAGGGAGAAAAATCAGCACTTTCTCATGGTTCAACTTCAATATACATTCTCAGAATGACTATTTTGAAGAGTGAAACGGGTTTAATGAAGAGCCTTTACTTAGAGATTCATAAAAATCCGATGATGTATTTCCTTAAAAATGTAAGCTAGCAAATTATGTGAAAGGCCTGGATGAAAAAGAACAAAGTAAGGGCTAAATTACAAACTGGTGGCAGCTTTTCCTGAGCTGTGTGTAACTACACAGTTGTCTGTTTTTTGCAGTTATCAAACCTTTTGGGGAGAGGTTTGGTTGGCTACTCCAGTTGAAAAGAAAAATAAAACAGCATTAGGAAGCAGCTGGGCAGCTGGGGAATGCAAAGGAGTCACCCTGCAGCTGGGCAAACAGCGAGGTCAATGAATCTACTACACACCTTGTATTTCTACTCTTAGCTCTGTTTATATTCCCTGCCCAAAACAAACCCACATACCATGTGGGTCCTGGTTCTAGTTACATTTTTAAATGAGAGGGTGAAAAAAAAACAATCTCTCTCCATCTCCCCACCTCCTCTCTCTCTCTCTCTCTCTCTCTCTCTCTCTCTCTCTCTCTCTCTCTCTCTCACACACACACACACACACACACACACACACACACACACACACACACACACAGTTGCTCAGCTGCCTGTATTCTTGCTCAAAGACAGGAAAAATGAAATGAGAACATGTGACTCCTATCATAGTTGGGTGAAAAGGCATCCCAGACAGCCGTCGGTACCTGAGAAATCTTTTTAAAAAATATATCATAAAGAAAAGAACTGATCTCTTGACTCTTGCTTTACTTAGGTGCTGCAGACTAGTGTAAGCAGGTAATTTGCACAAAGTAAGCCTTCCGAAAGAAGGATATCAAGCTGGCTGCCAGCATGGCATTTCTTATTAACCAGCCTGGGTTAAAAGAAAAACATTCGAGTCTGACCTAGCATTAGCAACAAAAGGGTGTAAATATCTCATTATTATGTGGTTCAGCACAATAGTTGAAGATTCTTTAGCCAATTGAATGGTAATATCCAGAAAAGAAATTTCTTTGTTCAGTTTTCCAATTTGACTTAGGGTTTCCACTATTTTCTAAAATGTTAAGTTACAATGAATGAATTTTAAAAGTTGGGGAGAAAAACACTAAAAGCCTTTTTGAGAATTCTAATTGCAGATAATAAATGAAAGTACAAACTGCATTATCTAAAAGGTAAGCTGTTGACAGAAGTTAAATGTGTTTTGTACTTAAAGTAATAGACAGGCCTCTTTCACAGAAGTGAAAAAAAGCTTTAATTTTTTAAAGGCACATTTTGAATACATACTGCAAAGAAAACAACAGCTTTCTCCCATCAGCTTAGTGCAAACACAAGCCTTTGCATATCAAATGACATGACAGGCACCTATCCATTTAAATGTACTCCAATATTTTCCTATTTCTTCTCTACTAAAACCTCATGCATAATTCTCCATTGAACGCACTCAATTTATCTTTCTGCTCCATCTTTCCTTAAGTGTAGGAAGAATATAGTCAAGTAGAAAGTGAACATATCATGGATTTCTTTGTTACATTGCAAAATCCCATATAAAAATGTTTGCACAGATGCTGTTAATTTTTTTTTACTGACAGACCCATATAATATATTTAATATTACTCTTGTATATCAAATAAAAATAATTAAAATATCTATATTTAAATTTCAGTATCCAATATCAAGAAATCATCACGCATCTGAAAACTATCCAGGTATTGGAGCAGAGCAGTGAATTATGGCTATAAATTCTACTTTTTGATTTCTAGCTCAGAAGTTATAAAACATGATTCCAGGAATAGACCTACCAGTTACTAGGTGTGGGGAAGTTATTTAACACTTCTGCTCACCGTACAAGGTTGTTGTGGGCACTCAGTGTGTGTTCCTGTGTGGATCTGTGTATAACCTTAACCTCACTGAGTACTTACTATGAGTACATAATCTATACCATTAATATATGGGGGTACATATATATAATATGTACATATTTCACTAAGCAAGAATTATATGTTTACTAAGTGCCAGATATTGTTCTAAACATTTTACAAACAATAGCTTATTTAATCCTTCTAAAAACTCTTATGAGAGAGGTACCTTTATTCTTCCCATTATACAGATGAGAAAAGTAAGGCATAGAGTGGTTAAGTAACTTGCCCAAGGTCGCATGGCTAGTAACTGGCAGAGCCATGGTTGAAACCCTGGAAGACTGGCTCCAGATTGTGTTCTGGACTGCTATGCCATAATCTTTGGAAAGTCTACAGCATTACACAAATGGAAGTCCTCTTTGCCTGGGGGATAGTTACTCCTGGTTATATTTAGCAATAGAGGGAAAGAAGGAATGAGATAATTATTTATTCATTCACCATTTGCTTGCTGCTTACCACCCGTAAGGCACTAATGGGTATAAAAATAGACTTGGTTTCCATCTTCTATAAGTTTAAGTATTTAGAGTTTAAGAAAATGAGCCTCGGAGATTCACATGCATACAAATGAAGGAAGAGGGTATTCAGGCTGGAAGAAAAGGTACAGTGGGGACCACACAGGTGAAGTGGGCATAAGCAGACCACAATAGCACAGAAAAGGGGGTACAGGGATGTGCATGAAAAGTAGGTGTTTGGGTATCTTGGACTGGATACTTCAAGACTGGAGAAGTTGGCATGGGCAAGACCAGTAGAGCCTTGAAACCCCAACTAAGTGTAGAATTTATTCCACAGGGGTTTGTGAATCCACAGAAGTGTAAACAGAGTGGGCAAAGCAGTATGTTAGTAATAATCTGGAGAAGATATGCAGGATGGGTGTGAAGTGACTTCATTTAATATGAAGAATGAGGGAATGGAAAGAGAGAATCCAGAATGACAGCTACAGAGGCTTTTTTCTCTGTTCTCACTCTCTCTGACCTTTCCTTAAACTTGATGAGACTCCCGCCACCATGGAGTTCAAACGCCCCTCACAGATCGCTCCCAACCTCAGCCCCAGCAGCACTTTGTGTACAACTCTGAGTCAATCACTTGATGCTACCTCCTCAGAATCTGTGCTTTCTCCCTCTGTGGACTTCCCAAGCCAACCCCACTGCCTGAGATGCCCTCCCCCAGCACCTGCTGCTGTGAATATTTTGATTCAGGCTCCAAGAAAAGCTCAAATCTCACCTGCTGCTAAATGTTTCCTGCTTCCTCAGTCAGAGTGGTCTTGTTCTGATCACCAAGACCTACTTATTGATAACACTCAAGACTCTGCCACGTGGTATAGACATGTGTGTACCATTCAGTATCGTGGTTTGTCTTATAAATTCAGCTAGGGCACCAACAATATCTTAGGTCCCTTCAGATCCTTCATATTGTCTTATATACAGTAGAAATGTAACAGGCAATTGGCGAGAAACAAACGAAGGACAGGAACCCATTTCATAGTCAGCCTGTCCATTGATTTACTCATTTAACAAATATTTACTATTACTAGTACGTGCCTGGCATTATTCTTCTGGCATCCAACATTGTACCACCAGGGGAACAACCAAGATGGCACAGTAGGTAATGCTGTGCTAACTTCTCTTAACAACCACATCCACATTACAACTAATCTACAAAACAACCATTATTGAGAATCACCTAAAATCAAGCTAAACTGAAGCCTATCAACTAAGGACGTGCAGAAGACTGGTAGGAAGGGCAGAAATGCAGAACGGGCTGGTCCCACACCCATGTGTGACCATTAAAGATCAGGAGGGCTTTTTCGGCTGTGGGGGTCCCTCACTATCCCCTAGAAGAGTAAGAGATTCCAGCCCCACCCCAGCCCAGGGTTCCAGTGCTGGGGAGAGAAGTCCCCATAATTTCTGGTTGTAAAACCCAGCCGAGATTGTGTCTGAGTGAGACTGAATGCAGCTGCACTCACAGGCGCTCCTCTTAAAGGGATCGCATGCAGACTTACCCACTAGTGGAATCGCTCGCTCTGAGCTCCAGCACTGGGGCAGCAGCTGGAAAGGCGGCAGGGACATATGGTGGGGAATTGAGATGTCTGGCTTGGGACAGGGGCTGGAGAGGCGGCTTTCTCCTGGATGGGGGAACTAGCGGAGGCCAGTGTTTCTTTGTTGAGCCCTTCCCCTTTCCAGCGTAAGAACACAGGCGGCCGCCATTTCTGAGTCTCCGCCATTAGTTCGCCATGCTCTGAGGATTTGAGACCTGGCCCCGCTCGACTTTTGGGCACACCCAAGCTGCTTTCAGAGTCTTTTAAGTGTAGACTGCTTGCAGTGGCTCAAGCTGCAGACTTTCCTAGATTCTCAAAGGTTCATGGAACCCAGACAAGCAGCATCTGGCTTGAGCATGTCCTGTGCTCTGGCTGAGCAGCCCTAAGCCGGCACTAGCAGCAGCCAGCCTTGGTTCAGAGCTTGGCCTCTGGAGGCGCTTCCAAGTACAGCAGGGTGGCAGCCATCTGTGAATTTCTTTCTGGCTCCCACTGAGTGGCCCCAGGTGGGGCACAGGCTGTGGCTGAACTTGACCTATAGAGGATCCTCTCAAAGGTGGTCCTGGGGCTGGTGCCCCCAGTGGCCATCTTCAGAATGAGCTGGAGCATCACCCAGCCACTTCCAAGTACAACATACCCAAGGGGCAGATTGGGCAGGCACCAGAGTCCTGCTGAGGCAGATCCTGCTCTGTAGGATCAGCCCCTGTACAACAACTCTATTGTAGTCACAGCTAGTCCTTACAACCAGTGACCCAAGGGTCAGTCCCTCACACTGATGTGCAATTATCAGCCAAGGCTCAACTACAAGAGAAGGGCACACACAACCCACACAAAGGACTCACCCGGAGCCTCTGTCTCAGATGACTAGAAAGACTGTGCCACTGAACCCCACAGCACACCTATTACATAAGGCCATTCTACTAAGACTGGAAGACATAACAGCTCTACTTAATACATAGAAACAAACACAGGGTGGTATCCAAAATGGGGCGACAAAGAAACATGTCCCAAATAACAGAACAGAACAAATCTCTAGAAAAAGAACAAAAGCGAAACGGAGATAAGCAGTCTGTCAGACACAGAGTTCCAAACATTGGTTATAAGAATGCTCAATGGGGCCGGCGCGGTGGCTCAGGTGGTTGGAGCTCCATGATACTAACACTAAAGGCTGCTGGTTGGATTCCCATATGGGCCAGCGGGTTGTCAACCATAAGGTTGCGGGTTTGACTCCTTGACTACCGCAAGGGGTGGTGGGCTCCGCCCCTGCAAACTAAGATTGAACACGGCACCTTGAGCTGAGCTGCCACTGAGCTCCCAGAAGGCTCAGTTGGTTGGAACGCGTCCTCTCAACCATGAGGTTGGCGGTTTGACTCCCGCAAGGGATGGTGCCCCTTGCAACTAACAATGGCAACCGGACCTGGAGCTGAGTTGCACCCTCCACAACTAAGATTGAAAGGACAACAACTTGACTTGGAAAAGACCTGGAAGTACACACTGTTTCCCAATAAAATCCTGTTGCCCTTCCCCAATAAAATCTTTAAAAAAAAAAAAAAGAATGTTCAATGATCTCAGGGAGAATTTCAACAGAGAAATAGGAAGCATAAAAATGGAGATGAAAACTATAAAAAAGAACGAGTCAGAAATAAAGGATACAATAATGGAAATGAAGAGTATATTACAAGGAATCAACAATAAATTAGATGAAGCAGAGTATCCAACCAGTGATGTGACTATAAGGTAGCAGAAAACATCCAACCAGAACAGCAAAAAGAAAAAAAGAATCCAAAAAATTGAGGAGAGTTTAAGGCAATAAAGCATACCATACCAAAGGAGACAATAAAGCATACCATCATTTATATTATAGGGGTATCAGAAGAAGAGAGAGAACACGAAATTGAAAACCTATTTGAAGAAATAATGACAGAAAACTTCTCTAACCTGGTGAAGGATATGGACATTTAAGCCCATGAAGCACAGAGAGTCCCAAACAAGATAAACCCAGAGGCCCACACCAAGACACAGCATAATTAAAATGCCAAAGGTTAACTACAAAGAGAGAATCTTAAAAGCAGCAAGAGAAAAGCAGTTAGTTACCTACACGGGAGCCCCCACACGACTGTCAGCTGATTTCTCAACAGAAACTTTGCAGGCAAGAAGGGAGTGGCAGGAAATATTCTAAGTGATGAAAAGTAACGACATACAACCAAGATTGCTCTACCCAGCAAGTGTGTCATTTAGAACTGCAGGACAGATAAGGATCCTTCTTCCCAGACAAGAAAAAGCTGAAGGAGTTCATCACCACCAAACCAGTATTACAAGGACTCTTAGAGGGACTTCTTTAAGATGGGTGGGGGGTTAAGGATGGGTGAAAGAGGAAGGGATTAAGAACTACAAATTGGTTGTTATACAGTAGTCGTGGGGCTGTAGGGTATAGCATAAGGAAGATATTCAATAATATGGTAAAAACCAGGTATGGTGCCAAATGGGTACTAGATCTGTCAGGGTGATTGATGGGAGTGGGTTTGGGGGCAGGGTAAAAAAGATGAAGGCATTAAGAAATACAAACTGGGGGTGACCAGTTGACTAAATGGTTAGAGCGTGGTGCTCATAACATCAAGGTCGCCAGTTCAATTCCCACATGGGCCAGTGAGAAACAAGGGCTTGAGCTTGGAGTTGAGCCACAAGTGGGAGGCCGGTTGACTCAGTGGTTAGAACGCAGTGCTCATGACACCAAGGTCGCCGGTTCGAGTCCCACATGGGCCCGTGAGCTGTGCCCTCCACGACTAGACTGAAAAACAACGATTTATCATCCTGGAAAAACATACTGTTTCCCTATTTTTTCCAATTAAAAAAAACAATACAAACTGGTAGTTAATAACAGCATGGGGAATATGATCAATGTTGCAAAGGTGCCAGATGGCCACTGGACTTATCAGAGGGATCACTTCATAGACTATGTAGATGCCTGACCACTGTGCTGTACACCTGAAGCTGAAGTAGAATAATATTGAATGTCAACTATAACTAAATATATAGGTATACATAATCACAGGATGTGGAGTACAACATAATGGTACAAAATAATGGTATTTTAACAGCTATACAAGATGTCAGGGGTAGTAGCTTGAGGGGGTAGTTATCACTTTATGAGGGGTATAAATATCTAACTATTACATTGCTCTGTACACCTGAAACTAATTTAAAACAAAATAAAACAAAACGAAAACAAAATAGTACCACCTATAAATACCTGAGATTGGACTGACGGGATGAGAAATAGTTCTAACTCATTTGTGAAATTTAGTTAGCACTGGAATTCATGGGCCCTCAAAAAAACATATATGGTTGTTGGGGAGGTGGTGAAAAGCAGTATCTTTAGTGACAATATGTCCTAATTCCATACGTAGCCTGTTTTACTCAATCCATCAATCACCAAGAGCTCTTCTGAGAAATACGTTCTTTGGGTTTCCTTAAATATCAACAACGTAGGATAAAGATCTCTTTTCTACAATCAGTACACAGAAGGCTCTATTGTAACTGAGTTTCTCCAAGTGCCAGACTAACAAAATCATCAGAATAGGGCCACAGCCTTAGAAGCCCATTCCTGTTGTTTCCCAGGACGCTCTCAGGTTCGTGGTCAGCCACCGTCTGCTGAGCCCCAGGAGCTGCGCTGTAAGGAAGCCGGCTCCTCCAGGAGTTCATGCAGCCTCAGTCCCTCCTTCCAGGTTATGACTTCTGCCCCCCCAAGCCTTGTCTTTGGGGGCTAATTTTAGATAGGGGCAGTGGGCAAGAACTACCCTTATGAGAGCAGTCCTAACACTGCATGCTGGGATCTGTAAACCTGCAATCTTGAGCCTTCTTGCTCTTTACGACACAGAGCGAATCTTGGTGATAAATGCAGCCTCTGGGGCCCAGCAGACCTGGATTTGAGTTCCGGTGTTTATTAGCTGGGCAAGTTTCTTAATATTCTTGAGCCCCAGTTCTTCTGGGGTAATGTTGGGATTAAATGATAGCATGCATGGAAGCACATCACAGGGTGGGTAATTCTTATTCTTGACAGTTTCTAAGGTACAATGCAAAAGTAAGCATTCAGGCTCTGGGGCCAGGCTAGTTGGCGTCATATGCAGGCTCTAAGCAGAGGACAAGCCACTGCCTCCAGAAGGCAAAACAGCTGGAAGAACTAAGGTACAATAAAAGCAGACCAAATGGAGGCCTTTACAGCTATTTCACATTGCAACTGCGGTAAAAATCCATTAAAAACGAATATACCAGTGAGGACTGCCTAGGAATTGTCTGCATAGCTACCTATGTGTTCATAAGACACACTACCTGAATTCACGCTTTGAAAAGACCTATCTAACCTAGCTGCAATGTACATCTCATAATTAGTACCCTTTCGATATATGCTGGCAGTTATTGTACAATTAAGTGGATAACGCCTAGGTTTCAGGGAGCAGTGTATACTGATCTGCATGGATTCATCCACCCAACAGCTACTGAGTATCCATAAGCCAGGCCCTGTGCTAGAGAAGAAATCCCTACCCAGTGGGAAGACACAAAGGAAGCCTACTCTTACTGTATGATAAAGAAGAGGTAGGAAGGGGCAGTCATTTACTTCCGAATAGGCGGAATGGGGGGAAGTAGCAGAGAAGGATTCCTAGGCTTATATTGAAGTCTGGGAGCTCACTTGTAGAGAGAAGTGTGGGGGGCTATGTTTTATTTAGATAAAGAATGTTAAGACAGGAGGAGCCAACCTTCAACATTAATGTCACTTTGCCCCAACCTACAATGGAACTTTCAGTCCCCAACCCCCCTCCCCTACCTCCCCGTAACGCCTGTGAGTGACACTTGTCTTTTTTCTTATCATTTGTGGCATCGGGGCTGGAAAAGTTGCTGGTCCCTGAGACAGAGTGGTCAATAGAATCATCATGATGATGAACTTTCACAACCCACCACATCTCCTTAGGCTCATATGGCTCTCCACAGGTCAGTGAAAACAGAATTTACAAAATTTAATTATATCGGCAAAGTAACATTTACAGGAGAATTCACTTTGGTAGGTACCCTGTTTCCCCGAAAATGAGACCTAGCTGGACAATCAGCTCTAATGTATCTTTTGGAGCAAAAATTAATATAAGACCCGGTATTATATTATTTTGTATTATACTATATTATACTGTACTATACTATATTATATTATATCCGGTCTTACAGTAAAATAAGACTGGATTTTATATTAATTTTTGCTCCAAAAGACACATTAGAGCTGATGGTCCGGCTAGGTCTCATTTTTGGGGAAACACGGTACCATATTGGCAGTTAAGAGCTTAGACTCACAGAACAGACTGTGTGAGTTTAAATCCTGCCTCAGCACTTACTCTCTGCGTGACATTAGGCAAGTAACTTGACCTTCCCGTGCCTCAATTTCCTCACTGTAAAATCAGCATAACTATATTACTCACTGCATAGGGTAGTTGATAAGAGTAAATGTATTAAAATACGTAAAAAAACACAGAAAAAAGGGGCCTGCCCGGTGGCTCAGGCGGTTAGAGCTCCATGCTCCTAACTCCGAAGGCTGCCAGTTCAATTCTCACATAGGCCAGTGGGCTCTCAACCACAAGGTTGCCAGTTCAACTCCTCGACTCCCGCAAGGGATGGGGGGCTGTGCCCCCTGCAACTAGAAAACGGCAACTGGACCTGGAGCTGTACTGCGCCCTCCACAACTAAGACTGAAAGGACAACAACATGACTTGGAAAAAAGTCCTGGAAGTACACACTGTTCCCCAATAAAGTCCTGTTCCCCTTCCCCAATAAAATCTTAAAAAAAAACAACAAAACAAAACAGGAAAAAGAGCTTGACATATAATAAGTGCACAGCAAATGTCAGCTACTGATATTTGAAAAAAGTGCCATAAAACAATTCATTTTAATAATGGGTAATGACTTCTCCATCCAAGACTGGAAAGATTATCGTTTCTAACAGAGGTTAAAAAAAGGAAATTAGTAATATCTCCATTTATGGTTATGTGAAGAATTTTGGCAAAGTTCTTTAGAACGAGCAAATAGATCAAGATGAACAAATGAATAGCATGAGATACTGTCTTTATAGCTAGTTTATGAAAGGAAACTTGAGGTGACTCCACTGCAATAAAATCAGTATAACAGTTTGAATTTATCATCAAATTATATTTATAATCCAAAGAAATGCTTTGAACAAAAAGCATTGTCTGGGGCTCTTGGACCCTACTGGTTAGGGACTGCCAACCAACCAAAATGACAGGGCAACAGAGATGCAGAGAATATAGAAAACAAAGGGTAAAAATAGAAAGGAGATACGCAAAGAGAGAAAACAAGGCTGATGAAAATCACAGAAACAGTTACATTCTGTTTGGTGTAGTGTTACAGATTTTGTTTCAAGATCAACTGTACAGAGCAGCAGTTTATTGAAATGGAAAGAAGTCAGGTCTATGAAATTCAATAAACATGAACTTTGGTCCTCGCTGTGCTGCAAAATAGCTTTGTAACCTCAGTCTTTCTGACCCTCAGCGTGAGCCTCATCTATTAAAGGTGACATGACAACAAGAGGTCTCCCTACAGGACCAAAATTAGGGGGACAATCAAGGCCAGCCATACACCTCAAACACCTTAAAAAGTGTGAAATGAAAGAAAAAGTACAAGCCAGAGGCTTGATCATAGAAGGAAATACTGACCGTGTAAATGGAAGACTTCTTTCCAAGAGAATCTTAACGTGTATCTCTACAAGGAGGATATTTGATGATGCTTAGAAGAAATATGGTAGGAAGGCATGTAGCAGCCCATCTGAAACCAGAATCCATAGTATCATTCCTGTTTTCATGTTTGGTTGGAGATTTACTGTTTTCTTCTCCATCTTTAAGAGCCAGTGCTAGAGGAAGGAGCACCGTGTCCTTGATACCTAAGGTGTGCGCTCTCAACCTGCCACGGCCCAGACTGTGTAACCTTTCAACAAGGGTTCCTGTAACTCCACCGGCCCAGAGCTGTCTCACCTGGAAAGGAGGTGGTTGGACCCGTGATCTCTCAGGCCTTTCCCACCTCTGAAATTCTCTGAGTCCGTGACTTTGATATTAATCGAGCCACAACTAAACACCATAAGAATTTATTATTTGTGGCAAAAAATATGTATATTGCTCAGTGGCTAAAAGGGTTGATTTTTCAGTGTCAGGACAGATGGCCGATGAATTTTAACTGAAAGGAAAAACCAATATAACAACAAATTATACTAATCAACTTCTGCTTCTGTTGACTTGAGGCCGCAAGTCGTACATCATGCTATGCCAAAGATATAAAGTTTCTTCTAGAATTCTCCATGGACTCTGAGGCCAGAACTCATCTGCTTTGCTGCACAGAAAATATCTGGAAATGAAGGATGCCCATATAGTATGTCTAACGTACTATTTATATTGACGAACCTTAAAGCGGGGTATCTATCACTCTAGGGACTTTAATTAGCTCCCAAAGTCCTAACTGATGAATGATCAAATGCTCATTAAGGAGGAAAACCCAGGAACTGTTTGGTAGGTATAGGGTTGACACACTTATGGATTTGCTCTGCACTTTTAGTTTTGACTGTTAACCTTTAAGTTAAAGCTGGGCATTAATCATTATTTTCAAAAGGCAATATAAATTGCAATTAGTTTCACAATTTTGTTACTTTACTAAAATTATTTAATGAAAAATGACTGATTTATTATAAAAAGGACAAATTGTTTTGCACCTTATTAAAAAGAAAATGTTTCTATTTGTAATAAGAGTAAACCATATTTATTAATCTCCATTGGTTCTAGCTCTATTGCCACTAGTCACTAGAGGCAGTTTCTAATTGAAATCTTTGAGTCCTAGACAGGGGTTATTGGTTGTTCATCTCTGTAATGAACTCTTAACATTCATATTCAGCAAAATGTCTTGAGCCCCCTACTATGTACCACAAATGTTATGTAGACCTTGTCCTATTTTATTCTATTACGTCCTATTACTAGAAATCCAATTATATTTTATTCTTTATTTATACTAGTTCTTAGTTCATTAGGGTAATTTTTCATGAGCTCAATTAACAATGTGGTGTAATATCTTCCACCTCACAATTATCAGAGATTTCTAAAATGGAATAACTGTAATTTTATCCAGGAAATGTTAATTTTGCAAAGGACATCTTCCTTTCTTGTCTCCCAAGTACTTCATTCGTAGTAGAGTAAAGAGACAGTGGTAAAGGGCAGAGTCTTTTCAGGAAGTCCAGCTTAATACTCCCTCTCTTTTCACATCGATGATTTGCTAATACTCTGGCAATATCAAAGAGCATGGCGTTCCCTGCACAGGCAACGTGGCTGCAGGCATCTGCTTTCCCTTACACACTCTGTATTTGGAATGCCCTTCCCACCCTTCCTTTATCATTAATTTCAGGTGTCAGCTTCTCCAGGAAGCCCCCCAGCTTGCACAGAGTTGTGGAGACCTCTACCTGGCCTAGCAGCCCACACCATACGTGGAAATATCTCCCGTGTCTAGCTCATGGATGACAGGGTCGTGTCTGTCACTGACAGTTTTAGGACCTACCTGTATATATTTATTGAAAGGCTCCTCCCAGCTATTCGATGTGTATTACTTTAGAGTGCAGGCAACGATGCTTTCAGTGCTTCCTTTTAACTGATATAGTGACAGGAAACAGGTTGTGAGACTTGGGACAAATGCTGAATAACTGCATTCCATAAATGCTAGAACTTGACAAATCACAACCCCTCTCACAACACATACTTGCTGGGCAGTCACCTTCCAAAGGAGAGACCTGTCTTAAAAGACAGCCCATTCCATTTCTGAACAGCTCTAATGGTTAAACTGAGGAATGTGAGTGCCTGGGTTCAAAGGCTTGTTTTGCCTTTTAGCACGTTCCACAGTTTTCTCACCTCTAATTGGGAATGAGAATAGTACCTGGAAGGTGTTGTGGGGGTAAAATGAATCACTACACCGGCAAGCACTTTGCAGTGCTGGCTGGCACACAGTGAATGCTTAATGAAAGCTACTAAAATTAATAAAATACCCTACCCTTCTATCATATCTCCTAAGCCCAGGAAAAGCCTTAGCCCTGCCAATTATCACTTGTTTATTCCCGTACACCTGAAAGGCTGAGAGCAGAGGGATGGTCTTTGTTTTATGGATCAAAGAAACTGAGCTGCTGCAAAGAGACTTAATCCTTGCCCAACAAATCAACAGAGAAAGTCAGTGAGAGAGAAGGTCATGCAGAAAGTCCTTATTTCAAAAAGGGTTTTCATAGAAGTCTTCAGAGGCACTGAAATACAAGTTTAATCTACTAAAACAAATACCCAAGAGTTGGCACATGGCATACTTATTAACCAGGCCACACTGAACACAACGACAGCAGATGTGGCAAAGTTTCAAGCAGTTGGCAATGCTGAGGGGAAAGCACATGGATAATGAAAGGCCAACGAATTTACCCGAGTGTCAAAGTCACCTGCAATTTTAAATATTTAATTATTTTCAGGGAACTGCTTCACGTGTCTTCAACATTACATGTGTATCAGACATTTGAGCTATAAGGTTCAATATATGAAATATTTAAGCTGAGGACACAAGACACTTGAAATCTTGAAAGCCCTCCAACCCTTAAAATTGCAGCATCAACTAAAATGGACTGATGTCAAATCCTTTTCTTTCCATGAAAAATGGATTAGAATTTGACACATATACTCTGTACCTCATACCCAATACTTCTCACTCCATTTATTAAAAAAGAAGAAAAAGAAAGTGAGAGAGGCCTTTGTTTAAGCTGTGCAAAAAGCTTTTTGAACTTCCAAACTGCTTTGGAGTAGATTTCTAACCATTTTTTTTTTTTGCTGCCTATGCTCTTTATAACCTCATTTTGGTACTCGCCTGAAATCTTTCAACTCCTGGTTCTTCCTTTCTCTCTAGACATGGCTCCAAAGGGAAATTCTATGAATATGCCTTGTGTTTTTCTGAATTGTATATTTTGGCTCACATTGCTGCTTTTGCCTCAAAAGCCTTCCCGATCCCCTTCTCCATCTCTATTACTGAAATCCTGTCCATTTTCAGACCCTTTCCTCTTTGAATTCTTCTCAATCCTCAGTGTGGACCTCTCTTTGCGTCTCCAAAGCCCTCTGCCTAAACCTCTATTGGTAAATAATGGTTTGCCTTACATTATAATCACAATAAAAAGGGAGTACAGTGTATAGCTAAGCTTATTGATAATGCCTGGTCTGAGACTTTCTAGCTGTGTGACCTTGGGCAAGGTGCTCAACCTCTTTGTGCCTCACCTACACCATAGAGCTGTTGGGAGAATTTAAAGAGCTAATGATGCAAAGTGCTTAGAATAGTATGTGACAAAGGTTAGCTGTGATATATATAAAATATATTCATTCTCTCTCTATATTTGGCTTTGATGAGTAATGGTAAACAAAGCTAAGTACTTTAATTACCCAATTAAAAAATTCTGTTTAAGATGTCTGTTATTAAAGCATTCTAGTAATTTAAAAGTTGAAACACTGAATTCCAGAATGTAACAGTTTGGATAATATATTCTTTGAGAAGGATTCTTGATATGAAACAGTCCTCAGAAATATTTTGTTTTTACTAAGCTATACTTTCTAACACTTCCTTTTTTCATTTCTAAGCCAAATAAATTTTCTTCGGTTCATATTGCTCACTTTTTAAAAAAGACAATCTGATTTGTAGTTCATAAGCACCAGCCATAACTAATTCTCAAATCTCAGAGAGAAAATGAAGATTCCAAGCAGGAGCTGAGCACTTGGCTTCATTAATTAGCAGGGTGTCCTAAAAGACATCGCCATATAATGTAGATGTCAAGTTGTCCTCACAGATCCTTGCAATGGAAATTTTATTAATCCCAAGCATTTTGGCAGGAAAATGAGGCCAGGGGAAATTGGCTAACCTAGTCTCCAAAATCAATCTGTGTCAACACCAAGATTAGAATTCGGATCTGTGTCAACACCAGGATTAGAATTCAGAAGTTGGCCAGGAGTCATAAGATCCCAACAAGTCTCTTTCTTTCCTTCTAAGTGTCTAGTAATAAAGCTAGAGGAAGGATATATGGAAACACTTCATCAGCCCAAGATCTCTAAATAGACTGCTTTTTAAAAAAGTTTTCCAGGTGGCATAAGACTTAGTTGGACAATCAGCTCTAATGTATCTTTTGGAGCAAAAAATAATGTAAGACCCAGTATTATGTTATATTACATTATATTATACTATATTATATATACTACACTATACTATACTATACTTTATACTATCTTATTTTATAAGACCGGGCCTTATATTAATTTTTGCTCCAAGACGCATTAGAGCTGATGGTCCAGATAGGTCTTATTTTCTGGGAAACACTGTCTTTCTCTCTGTTCAGTGTTTTGTTCTTAAGACCCAAACCTCTTTGTAGTCCATCTCAAAGGAATGAATTTTCATTTTCACTGCAGAAATATACATTTCAAATACTTAAAATGACCTTGAGCTAAAATAAAATAAATACTTAACTGAAACACAAAAACAAAAACCCTCTTTGAGGCTCAGAGAAAACCTTTCCGAGAGGAGGTGGCAAGTTATCTCAGGCTCTTTCAGAACGACTTCTCAACCTTGCCTTGGGCGTGTTTCTGCTTTGTAGAATGCATGAGCTCCTGGTTCTTGGGAGGCTCACACTGCCATCCAAAGCAGCTTTTTTTCCCCCAACAGTCCTCTGAGGCTGAGTTTTCAAGGAAGGGCTTGAAATAATAAACTGTCTCCTTTCCCATCCCCCCTGAAAAATAATTAACTTTTTATTTTAACCTTTTAAAGAGACACGTCAAGGTCAGAGAAGGTATCTCTGTGCATTGAGAAATACTGTTTTCCAAACAACTCCTGTACAAGACGCTCAGCAGCAGCTGGTTTTGTTCTAGGAGCTTCCATTCTCTACGTATTGAAATTCGTTAGGCAAATAGGAGCTAGAACTCAGAAGGAAAAAAAAAAAGGTGAATGGAGTATCTAGTAATGGAATCTTAGTAGTAATCACCGTGCATGAACACAGAGCTAAGCGGGTGGTATTGCCACATATAACACTAACTGACATATATTAACACTAAAGTTAAATGAAGGGTAATGATTTAAAGAGGTACCCCAAAGGAACATATCCTAACATGAAGGCTGAATGTGCAAAGCCATTTCGGTTTGCCCATTTTGTAACTCGTATCAACAGTCGGAAAACCTCAATCAAGTTTTTGCAAGTGTCAGTCGGAGCAGGCAGTGTTAAACTTTCGACCTGTGAGTTTTATCTGTTAGAGCAGGTTCCACCCTTCCTCCCCACACCTGCCTTCCCTAAGGCAGCTGCCCAGCGGGGAACTACTGGGCCCCAGGGCGAGAACTGGGTTTGAATTTGGCAGCATTCATTTACAGTCAGTGCAATCCTGGGCTAATTATTCTGAGTCCCAGCTCCCATTTGTAACACTGGGACTAGGAATACCTGCCTTGGGCTGCTACTCTGAGAAATGAATGGGGATAATGTGCTTGCCTTATGGGAAGGGATGGATAAATCTTCATTTTCTCAGTTCTTTCTTCTTAATTTAATGGGACTTGAGGATGGATTACCTCTTGACTCTGGCTGGCCATGTGTGTGATAATCAATTACACATAATTAGCAATAAATTGCATGTGGATTTATCATGACGTCTGGGTTAATCTCTATTAGAAGTTGCTTACTGCAAATGGTAAGCTCCTTGTTTTTTCAAATGCAGAGTTTAATGCTGCAAAGCCTAGGCAAAGTAAAGAAATATTAATATAGGACAAATCATTGTTTTTCTACTAAAATCCACCATGACCTTTTGAGATTTTGGCATGAGCAGGGAGACTTAACACTTTACACCACTATTTTATAATGAGCCCTTTACCAGAATGATGAAGGCAAATTTTGTTTGGAATGTTCCCTCTAATCTTTTGAGTCACCATTTTTCTGTTTTTGCTGTTTTCACTTCCCCATTAACCCAATCACTGCCTTGTTTACATTTACTATTGATGTGGTTTTCTTAGGGGAAGTTACTTTCCTGTTTTCTTTTTTTAAAAGTCATATACCCATTATAAGGAAAAACCCCGTCTATGTAAAAACCATCTGTAATTACTCTTAATGTCATCCTGATCTCCACGTTTACTCTGAGAGGCAGACAAGGAGCTGTTTCCATCCCTTACTCCACTGACGATTATGAGAACGATACTAACCACTAACATTTATTAAGCATTTACTACGTGCCAGGCACTGTTTGGCATGCTTTCTCTGTACTAATTCAGCTTTCTTTTCCCTCTTAACAGTTACACTTGTCATACTATACATTTATTTGTTTACTGTCTGTTTCTCCTTACGAGAACATAATGCCTCGAGAGGAAGAATACGGTCGGTTTTGATTCACAGTTGTATTCCCAGTGCATCTAACAAGTGCCTGGCAGAGTAGTAGACATTCAAACAATGTCTTTGTAACAAGTGGGTGGGCCTCATCCAATCCATCAAGGGCCGGAATAGAACAGAAGGGCTGAGTCAGAGAGAATTTGGTCTCTTCCTCACTGTGTTCGAGGTTGAGACATGGTCTTTTCCTTTTGACGTGAACTTGGACTAGAACTTACACCATTGGCCCTCCTGGTTCTAAGGTCTTCAGACTAGAACTGGAACTACATCTCCAGCTTGTTGACCGCTCATCTTGGGACTTCTCAGTCTCTACACCACATGGGTCAATTCCTCATAGTAACTATCTATCCATCCATCCATCCACCAGTCTGTCTGTCTGTCCATCCGTCCATCAGTCTCTATACCGCATGAGTCAGTTCCTCATACTATCTATCCATCCATCAATCTATATCTGTCTGTCCATCCGTCCACCTATCCATCTGTATCTCCCACTGACTCTGTTCCCTGGGAGAACCCAGACTAATACAGATGCCCAGATTAGCTAGTTGAGCCCAGATTCAAACACAAGTTTGCTGACCGCCAGTCCAGTCATTTTTGTTTCTTATAGCATAGTACTTTCCTTGCTTTCTTAATCATACTTTCTCTTTCAAATGTTAAAGTCAAAGGGAAGTTAATTAGTGGGTCACACTCAGAAAGGGAGTCTGAGGATATTGGTTCACCCTCTTACTTTTTATTTTTAGACAAATGAGTTCCATCTGTTAGGTCATTTAAATTAACATTTCTCAGAAGTGCAGGTTGCCATTGAGGCATGTGTTCAATTTTTCACCTATGTTTCTGTTGAAGCAACATAATGCCGTTGACTCTAAGAAATACAAGTGAGCAGTTGATAAACTGCTTAAGTGCTCTGTGTTGTTAGGGTGGTGTATTAACATTTAGAGACCTTTGTTAGAAAATGGTTTCCCAAAACTAGAGATAAAATGACAGTAAAGGGCACGTGCTCTGATGTGGACCTGAGATCCCACTCTACTACTCACCGTGCAACCTGGGGCAAACCTCTCTGAGCCTTAGTTTCCTTATCTGTAAAATGGGGATAATGACAGTAACTACCTCACAGAGATGCTGTGAGGATTATAAGAGATAATGCAAGTAATGAGCTTAGCATAATAACTAGCACATACATAATAAGCATGCAATAAATGCTAGCTTCTCTGACAGGTATGGCTAGTGACCTACAAATACCACCCCTTCCCTCTCAAATTAACAGAACCCCCAATTTGGAACTGGTTAGCAATGAGCTGGCCAGCTAAAAGACTGTAATTCCCAGACTTCCTTGCAGCATGGTGGAACCACATTCTGAGTTCTGGCCAATAAGATGCAGGTGAAAGTGTAACATGAGACTTTCATTAAGTCTTCTTTCCTTCTCCAGTCTCCATTTCAGGAATGCAGGTGTAATGGCTGGAGCTCTAGGAACTACACTGAGTTATAAGGACAAACGTTACAATTAGGTTTCTCTAACAGTGGATTAGGAGGAAACCAATCCTGGATGGCTTTACGTAACCTCCACACCAACCCTGGGCTGCCAACCTCTGAACTTCTTTTATGTGAGAGACATTATAAACCTCTACTTTGTTTATGCCATTATCTTGACTTCCTGTTACTCAAAGCCAAGCTAACCCCAACTACTTTGGCTGGCCCTTGTTGTGGTCTAAGAATCCAAATGGAGTCTCAAAACCGTTTGGAGGCCGTGTTTCTGCAAAAAGGCAAGGTTGAGGCAAAAAATATAGAAAAGGAGATGCATGTCTTCAAACCCTTTCCTCTCCTTCCAAATGGCACTCTGACGCCACCATCCCTTCTCCCCTGCTCAGAAGTACAGGCCTTCATGCCAGATGCATGCAATCTGTATTCAAAGGATCTGGTAAATATTAGTTCGCTCTAAACTCTAACAATTATAAGGCATCTCTTTCCATTCTTCCTGGGCATTTGTATTTTATTTAAGATAAAGCTTTCTGATAGAATGTTTGGAATAATCAACAGGCCTGTGGGAGAAATATGTTTGGGTAAGGAAGTCCACACATCAGGCTGCCACTCACCACTAAGGTTGACTATAATTTAATATAAAGCACTCCACTGGTATAAGGAAGTTAATATACTTCTCAAAATGTTCACCTTCAACTCCCAAGGAGTATCAAGGGCTGAGAGAAAGGAAGGAGTCTGTCTGAATAGGCAATTAAATAGCATCCTCAATTTCCTGAGGCTACGCATTTTATACCTGTTATTTCAGCACTCATTACATCATTGTTGTACAAAATTGTATGCATGATGCAACTTAGGTTATCTATTCACAACCAGTCAAAGGTTGAAGAAGGAACTCAACTACATTCACCCAACTCCTGGTCCACTGTTCAAATACTCCTCACCTTTTCTTACTTTCTGAATGCAAATTGAATATGTACAATGGAGAGATTTCATTTAAACAAGACAAAATTTGTATATCTGAATTTAAAGTGCAAGAGAAACGAAACATTATCTTCTTTTAGGGTAAAAAAGTGTGTGTGTGTGTGTGTGTGTGTGTGTGTGTGTGTAATATAAAGGTATGTGTAATGTGAAGGTCCTTCCCTATGGAATATGACCTCTGACCTTGGCTGAGCACGCTCTCTCGATGAAGTAAAAATGTTTCCCAAGAGCTCAAAGTGATCTATAGACTACCTAATTAAAAATTCATTGCTTGTCTCCTCTATTTCTTAATTCCTCAACTGATTCCGAGAGGTTAAATGACTCTGAAAGGGTTGTTCAAACTCCGGTGGCCTTTTCTAGAACCTGGCTCCTTTAGGTTTTCAGACTAACACCGATGAGATTTTTGAGGAGATGTCAGCTTACTTAATTCAACTATAAAGAATCTGCTAAACGTCTGAGTCCACTTGATAGGATGAATCCAGGAAATATTTCACTTTATACATTCGTCATTGAGATAAAAATTTCATGACATTCTACTGCCTTCTCATATTCAATGATCAAAGACATCTTTGCCACTCCTACTTTGAGTAGTACTACTACTTACAGGCCATAATCAACAGGCTCTTATCTCTGAAGTCATGACAACCATCGGATTTATTTTTTTAAAACAATGCCCAAGCCAAGGGAACCACAAGGACAGTGCCATGAAGTCCTCATCTTAAAATAGTTCAATGGGAAATGACATAGAATTTCTTCTATGGAAGTCTCAGAGGCACCATGCTCATTTAACTTTTAAATTCTAAATCCAGGATTTCTACAACCATAATGCATGTTGTACAGTATGTCCTCCATTAATGAAGACTAAGTGAACGAAAAGAAAAATAAAACCCTAGGATTTCTAGAAATGGTTGATACCTCAGGTTGTCAGAAATTAACAAATCACACAAAGCACAGGCTAACAGATGGCCTTTATAATAAAAAACTCTACTTAATTAGGTATTTATATACAGATATGACCTTGTAACATGTAAAGTGAAAAGTTTTTTCCCTTTAAAAAAAGTTTTAAAAAATTTTTTCACTTTTAAAGTTTTTTCACATGTAAAGTGAAAAGCTTTTGCATGTAAAGTGAAAAGTTTCTGAAGGAGGACCTAACACATAAAAACTGTCAATTCATATGTATGGGTATAGCAAATGTGATACACAAAAATACAAATTTATCACATATGTACAAAAATTGGAAAGTGAGTTTTATAAGAATATCACTCATTCTATAAAACTTTAAAACTACAGTTTTTTTTAATTAGCAAGTATCAACAAAGCCTTAAAAACAATTTCATTCATAAAACTGCACTTGATACACATGGCTTTTTAGGAACAAATGGAATTTGTAAATCAAGAAACATTTTAATAGTAAGTTTCAGGTTTAATTTGCCTGTAAAGAAAAATTCAAATAATCTTGTGCAATTAAAATGCAAATAAATACCTACAGTTAGAACAAATTAATTGTTAGTCTCTCTTATAAAATAAAAACTCATCAAATTCCTCCAAAAAGAATTTAATAATATGATCATTAACTGTAAAAAAATTTACATAGGCATATGACTATTCCAATTTGCAACCTATTGGTTTTGTTTTTTAATACAATAGTTTTAAATTATTTAATTTCTTATGATTCTATGCAGTAACCTGAATAAAATTTAAATTCAGGGAAGCAAATTACTGCCAAAAAAAGATACCCCCAAAAAAGTAATTTTAATATATTAAGTCATTAACCAAACAATATAACTGAAATGGGAAAAAAATAGAAATTAAAGTACCAGAATTAAGCAACTCTACATTGCTCAAATCCCAGAATGGCTAATTTAAGAATGATAATAATATAAAACAAAGTATCTGGAACTGAATCTATATACAGTTCATACATAATCCAACCAATTAAAAACTGGTTTTACTGGAACACACATAATCTAGTTTCTTAAAGTGCGCTAACTGCACATGTCTTTACTGAATACGAATGGGGGGGGGTGGCCAAATATATAGTAGTGTGTATCTATCCACTTGGATCTACATTTCAGCTGGACAAGCATCCGTCAACACCCTGGCCTGGAATGAGCTCTAATAAAAGCGGTGTTTCTGCAAACCAGAATTCCAGACCAAAGATTCTTGCAAAAGAAGAAAGAACATGTGCTTACCGTGTATAGCTCGTTAAGAACCTTCATTAAATCCTCATGAAGTTGGAATGCAATCTCTTTGCTCTGTAATTAAGAAGAAATTAAGAATATTTAAAAATGCAATGGAAACTTGTTTCTGAATAATTTACATCTTCACAAGTCCACTGACTAAAAATAGAAAAATGTATGTAACACAATGGGAGGTCAGCATGCCGATAAAATAAACATCTTTGACCAAATGCCCCGCCCCCCGTCGTGTGTCTCTCTCTCTCTCTTTTAAAGGAGGGCGCAGCTCACAGTGGCCCACATGAGGATCGAACAGGCAACCTGGGTGTTATAAGCACCACACTCCAACCAACTGAGCTAACTGGCCACCCCCCAAATGGCCCTTTCTAAATACTGGCAATATGCACCAGTGCTCACCAGAAGCTGGACAAAGGCAAACATGTTACTGAACAGTCTCAGTGGCTCTCCCACCACCCAAATCAGACTTCATCAAGAAGAGAGAGAAAAGGTAAGGAGGGTGAGTTGCAGAATTAACATAATTAAAAGATGAATTCCTGTGTCCTAGCTCCCATCTTGGTATGGTCACAAAGGAATTTTGCAGTGCAATTTCCAAAAATCTAAGTTAGAAACCAAAAGGGAAATAAATTCTTCCTTTCAAAATAACTACTTGACTGACTACAATTTTAAGAAAGCACTTCCAAGCCAATCAGATGGTAAGGCCACTTACGGTGGTCCACTAAGCTAATTCTGAGAGTTTGACAGAGTACTTGAGTACTTTTCCCAACCAAATCTGTAGGCTAATTTAAAGGAAATCACATATCCAAAATGCTTTCTTTTTTTGTTTGGGGTTTATTTTGTAAGTCAGCTACAGGGAATGGGAAAAATGTATACCATGACTTCATCTACAGTTTGAGATAATAATAAGGATATCCACTGGTTCATGTAGGTGTCTTCCACGGGACTGCCAGTGCTAAGGGTAAGGGCCATACCTTTGTCAGCTCTGTGACCCCGGTGTCCTGCACACTTGGGCACAAGGCCAGGACTAGGATGGGGCAAGTGAGGCCCCGAGGGTATGGAATTTAAAGAGCCACTCACTGTCACTCTAGTACATGTCCAGCGGGGGCACATGGGAAGCTTCCAATAAACACTTGCTAAGTGAATCTGTAAACAAGCTGAAATGCTGTGTTTGTGTAATAGCTGAAGTAGTGACTATATTTGCTGAAAGCTGGCCACCGGTGACAGGGCAGAAAGGAAAGGCCCACAGACCACTCTTAAGAAAATATTGGGACAGCAATGAAACACAGTCCGGCTGTAAACACAAGATCATTGAGTCAGGCCTCCTTCAAAAAGGTCAAATGTGATGAAGTGAAAATGCGTGGAAGAGAAAATAGGGAAGATGACATCAGAGCAGTACCTGAACTCAGAGAAATTCAAATTTGTTAGTGATTAAAGAGTGCTGCTGTTTTATCAAGCTCCTATGGCTTCTAAGATCTCTATATTGGAATTAGAGATTTTATGTGTGCTGTGTCCCTGACATGTGAAGAGGTGGGTTAAAAATCACTCAAGAGTGAAAGGCGAGTCAAAAGTGAGCCAATGAAGCCAACTGAAACTCATTTTATTTCCCCTAAATCTTGGTTATTCTGACTGTGTATGTAACACTAAAATCTCCTATGACTTCAGCGTGGTGTTATTTTAATATCAGATTTCATTCAAGGATCCGGGCCACCAATTCAGAACTCTCTAATGGGATCAAAGGCCAGTAAGTAACTCGGCTCAGCTGCCCACATTTCAGGTAGCAAGTCCAAAAAGAAAATATTTCTTGGCTAAGACTTTAGAACTAAAACAAAACAAAACAAAATCCCATGGGTCCAATTAGCCCCAAGCCAAGAATATTTAGCATCAGATTAAAGACGTAGGTTTGGAAGATAAGGGCTCTCTCAGCCATCCTGGGTCAAATATCTCAGAACAAAAAAGAAGATTCTTTGTATAGTTCACATTTTACGAGAGTTCAGGTAATGAGGTAGAAGAAATCTGGTATTACACACAAACTGTACTCTGCCAAGCATACTCTAACATTTTTCTTTCGCCTTTTCCCCAAAGGTCCTTAGGAAAAAAAAATTGTCTGGGAGGGCAATATGGCATAAGGCTTAAAGGTAGGGCTGCCAAGTCAGAATGCCTGGGTCTGAAGTCTCCAAGAGTTTGGATTCTTTTGTGCCGCAGTTTCCAGATGTATAAAATGAACAGCCACTGTACCTATCTCATAGGGTTGATGACAGCATTAATCAGAGCATTAATCAGATGACACATACATACCATGTTTCCCTAAAAATAAGACCTAGCTGGACTACCAGCTCTAATGCGTCTTTTGGAGCAAAAATTATACAAGACCCGGTATTATATTATATTAATTATATTATATTATAAGATCCGGTCTTATATTATAGTAAAATAAGATCGGGTCTTGTATTAATGTTTGCTCCAAAAGGCGCATTAGAGCTGATTGTCTGGCTAGGTCTTATTTTCGGGGAAACACGGTAGCACTCAGAATGGTACCTAACTCACAGGAAACATCCCATCAATGCTATAATTATTTTTCCCCAGATACTGTTTGTAATGGTAACTCCCCTGAGTAAAAAGGCCACGCTGTATTTTTCTTTCTTTTGGTCACTATGGACACTTATTCCATTGACTTCCACATAGGAAGTAAGTGCTCGGCAGATACTCACTGATTTGATTTAATGTCCTCCCTATTGCCCTGGGCTTTAGATCCCCTACCAAGTGACCACTGATTTGGAAGGACCCCAAGTTCTGTGCTCCAGCCCTGGGGCATTTCTTACATCCCTACTCCCTTGTCGTATCGGACACTAAACTTACCTTTCCACGTTCATTTTCATGTGGATTCCACTACTTGTGGTACCGGGTGAATTAATCAAACCTCCACTACTGAATGGATAAATTCAGAGTTGACTACCAAATGTATCTATAATTGTTTACTATTTATTGTCACTTTGATGTTTCAGATTCCTCAATGATAAAATGTACACAACTCACGAAAGGAGCCAGGCTCTCGCGAGAATTTTTGATCTTATGAACAGTTCGTGAGGAGTTCCTTTCAGGGGGGTCCCCCCTCTATCCTCATGACACATCACCCAAGTTTCTGCCTATTTTTTCACTTTGAATCACAGTCCAAACCCTAGTAAAAAACTTGGACATTAATCTTTTTCTTCCCACCACCAGTCCTTTGTCTGCAAAGGCAGTTAAAGAACGGGGCTGTGCTCTGAAGCACTAGTTCCTGTGACTAAAGTGTGAACCGTGAGTTCACACACCCTCATACTCACACCTGCTTGGGCTGGACATACATAGTCCTGGTCTGAGTGCTGGGGCCCTGGGCCCTGTCCTTATGGCACAGAAACAATGACAGGATCACTTCATCTTCTCCCCTCCCCAACTTCAGCCATGTCTCCAGTTGATTACAGTAACAGAGAAACACAATCCTTTCTTCTAAATACTACTCGGGACCCCAAAAGAAGCAATCTTATACCAAAACACACCTGCGGAGGCACAGAGAATGATGGCATACTAGACTAAAGAGCTGAAATCCTCTCACTAGAACATATCTGAATTATCAAAAGTCCATCAAAATTCAATAGGTTAAATATGCCCTGGATTCTATTTCATTAAAATTGGAAAACCGTGAGAGAGCAGACCCTTGACCCTTTAAACACGAACTGCTAAGTAAGAAAAATGATACTGGCTGGCATTAAGGAAAGCAATCAATGTTCCCTTTGTATAAGAGAAAAAAATAACTTTATGAAATGATACACGTTTGAAATAAAGTATTTTTCTATGTTACTTGAGATCGGCTGATTAAATTTACTTTTGCACAGAAAAGTCCCCTATTCTGCTTCAGCGATAGAAAAGGGAAGGGTTTGTTTGTTTTTGTTTTTATATTAATATAAGCCTGCAAGTTTGGATGATGGTAAAACTTCCAATGCATTGCAATAGGATTCCGGGATTTTGACCCAAAAGAAGAAAAATGATTAGAACATCCATTCAGTTGACACTTATTGAGTGTCTCCAGTGTAAACCCAGAGTTGACTACCACGCCTATTTCTAATTGTTTACTATTTACTGTCACTTTGATGTTTCACACCTCAAAACCTAAGTGCAAATGAATAGTCCTAGTTTTTACCTTTTTCCATTATAAAAACAAATTAAGTATTTGGAGAATATTGGAAAAACAGAGAGCAGAAGAACAAAACCACCACCATTATGATTTGCTATATTTCCTTCAAGTTTGTTCACCTAAATATAGGTCTGAGTTGTAATCATTCTATAATAATAAAGTATCTTATTCTGCTCTTTTTCTCAGTTACCATAAAAATTTCCATGTATTTCTATAATTTTCAGAACCATCATTATAATTGTATTCAGAACTACCCAGTACATGTATATTAACCATTTTTCTATTATGGTTTCCAATGTTCCCACTATTTTCCACCACTCATTCAATTACTTACTTATTCATTCAATTTCACCAATACGTTTTAAGCACTATGAACTACTGTCACGAATGTGGGTCTAAAGGCTATTTTGCATTTTGTGTTGTTTCCTTAATATAAATTCCCAAACATGAAATTACTAGAAGTATTGAGACGTTTAAGACTCTTGGTACATATTGCAAGATTATTTTCTAAAAAGGTTATAAATGAATTTATATTGTTTCCAGGACAACACAGTCACTCAAGTCAGAATCTGGGGCTCATTGAAGGCTGGCTTCTTCTCCTTGAAGGAGAAGTCACCAATCCTAGCTATTCTAATGACATACATTTTTCTGTATGTCATTAAAATTAAAAATAAATAAATAAATAAATAAATAAATAAATAAATATCTAATTATGTCCTTCCTCTGGTTAAAATCCATCAAATACTTGGTATACTTTTTTTCAGAATAGAGTTCAAATTTCTTAAATCACCCTAACTGCTCTGCTTTACCTTCCACAAATCTTAACCCGTCTCCTTCAGCCTCAAATTGCTGACTTGCAGGTCATGCTTTTATGTCTCTGCTTTTCCCAAGCTGTGTCATCTGCCTCCTCTCGCCCAGTATAGTCCTACATGTTACTGTGAAAACTTTCTTGTAACTTCACCTTGAGTCTGAGATTGAAAAATAATTAGGCCATCTGTTCTCCGTGATTTTATAACACATTCATTTATCAGCACTCCTAAGCTGTATAATTTAGTGGTTAAGAGTTCCAACTCTAAAAATCGAACTGCCTGTTTTCAAACTATCTTGCTACAGTCTGTGCATAAGTTAAACAATTTTGTAAGACCTAAGTTATTTCAATGGCAAAATGGAGAGGCCAACAGTCTCTATGTCACAGTTTTACTGAGATGGTCCTTACTAAACACTTAACACAAAACCTGGCACCCAGTGAGTGTTAAAACTGGTGCTACCCATTATTATTACGCTCATCACATTTGCTTCTTCATAAATAGAGTTTCTTTGAGAGCAGGGACTACATCCTAATCATCTCTGTTTTCCCAGGGCCTGCTTTGGTGCTTGGCACACTGGGAGCTCCATGTACGTCTGTCAAATAAACGGGATCCAGAGCTTCTGCCCTCCAGAGTTCACTGTCTCATGGAGGAGCCAGACTTGCCCAAACAGCTTTCTCTGCAGAGCACTGTAATAAGCGCTACCCTGGGTGGGGCTTGGCCAGGATTTCTTCTACTGGAGGCCTACAGGCTTGCTCCCTGGAACCTCCCCGAGAGGAGAGAAAGAAAGGCAGAACACAGAACATCATTAGGCAGAACCACAGGTAAGCACACTGAGTAAATCAATCAAGTGATCTATGTGGTTGGATTAAATGATAAATTCAGAGGGCTTCTGGCCTTCCACGGAGTTATTTTCAAAGTAAATCTGTTGTGATGACCAGTCAAGGAATCCTGACCTTATGCTGAGTCAAAGTGGGAGTAAGAGAGAGAGAGGAAAACCAGATTAAATATTTAATGAGAGGATTTGAAATGATGTTAGTGTCTCCCTCATGGTGAGTTCTGGATGTAAATTCTGATTAAAGGGGTCAGGCCACACTGCCACAGTGTGTGTGCTTTTACGTCCAAAGCTCATGTTCATGTGTCTGTATAACAACAGATTCCCTCAATTCACATAAACTCTGAAGAGAGTCACCTCATCCTCCAAAATGTCTAATGGAGAAAGCTGGGCGGGGTCTAATGGCCTGAACCAAGCGTCGGGATCATACTTACAGTGCTTCTGCACACTTCTGTCTGTCAATGGACATGCATAGTTTTGTACTTAGTAAAATGCACAACTAAGTATCAGCACATGGAATTAGTGTCATGATCTACTTCATTCCTGAGAAGAAAAACAATCCCTATGCTTTTAGACAAAACCCCATGCCACTAGAAAACGTGGGAAAATGAGGAAGAATCATAGAGGCAGGAGAACCAGAACTTCGTTACTGAAACAAGACAAAACTTAAGGAACTATCTGGGGCATCGCCTGGAATATTTACTACTAAAGTAATCGCTAGGTAAGTGTGGCAGTCAGCATCCAGGTGACAAAGGCCAGCTGTCTTTGCATGCAGGCTGTGAGCAGACCATCTGAAAGGTGCAACGTCACTCATAAGCTCCCAGTGATAAACAGCATTTTGACAGACAGATTAAGTAACCCAAGATCGAAATTTAAAATCCTACAGGGAATACAGCAGATGAAACAACTATTTTCATTTTCAGCTTGCATTTCCTTAACTCTTTAAGGAACAATTTTTCATGCTAGGGTTATTTCTCTACTCAAAATGGTGATAACTTGGAAAGTCTGATTTATGCTTTCTCGATTTAAATCAAGTAAAATCTCTCTATGTAACTCGTGAATCAAATCCAAAATTTAATAAACTAATCAATCTTCAAGAATTGAACCTAGGGCCGGCCCGGTGGCTCAGGCGGTTAGAGCTCCATGCTCTTAATGCCGAGGGCTGCTGGTTCGATTCCCACATGGGCCAGCGGGCTCTCAAACACAAGGTTGCCGGTTCAACTCCTCGAGTCCTGCAAGGGATGGTGGGCAGCGCCCCCTGCAACTAAGATTGAACATGGCACCTTGAGCTGAGCTGCCGCTGAGCTCCCAGATGGCTCAGTTGGTTGGAGCGCGTCCTCTCAACCACAAGGTTGCCAGTTTGACTCCCACAAGGGATGGTGGACTGCGCCCCCTGCAACTAGCAACGGCAACTAGACCTGGAGCTGAGCTGCGCCCTCCACAACTAAGACTGAAAGGACAACAACTTGACTTGGAAAAAGCCCTGGAGAAACATACACTGCTCCCCTTCCCCAATAAAAAAAAAAAAAAAAAATCTAAAAAAAAAAAAAAAAAAAAAAAAAAAGAATTGAACCTAAACCTAAACTTGGAAATACCTAAAATTCGAAATACCTTTTCTGTGTCACTAAATGAATAGTCACTTAGGCATAAACTCGCTGTGGCTGATAGAAACAAACCCACCCAATTAAAATCAGAACGTGTTATGAAACTCTGGTTCAGACTGTAATATAATGAACTAAAAAATATCAGAAATATATTTCCAGACCGTTTTTCAAAATGGTGAACTTCACAAAAATTTAATAACTCAGTTTTATTGACAATTTCTTAATATTGCCATAATAAGTTTTCTTTAGTAGATGAACCTGAGTTTACTACTATTTCACTAAAGCCAACTGTCTTTCCCTGTTTTGTTATGGAGCTACTAAGCTACAGTACTCCCCAGTGTGACCAAAAGCTTACATCTATGGCACAGTTGGCTGGAGCTATAAGCACGGTCTGTGGTGAAGCAAACTAGACAACACTGTGTAGAAAAAACATCACCTTAGTGTTAATAGCATCTCAGTAGGAAAAATCCAGGGGCTATTTACAAAAACCAATCAATAAGTAGGAGATTTGCTCATTTGTAAGTCATCTATTGAAATAGTAAGCACAAGGCAGAGATTCTTTGAGATACTCATAAAAGATACTCCAACATTTAATAAACAAATCAGTTTTCAAGAATTTAACCCGAGGGCCGGCCCAGTGGCTCAGTCAGTTAGAGCTCCATGCTTCTAACTCCGAAGGCTGCCGGTTTGATTCCCACATGGGCCAGTGGGCTCTCAACCACACGGTTGCCGGTTCAACTCCTCGAGTCCCGCAAGGGATGGTGGGCTCCGCCCCCTGCAACTAAGATTGAACACGGCACCTTGAGCTGAGCTGCCTCCTGGATGGCTCGGTTGGAGGCGTCCTCTCAACCACAAGGTTGCTGGTTCGACTCCCGCAAGGGATGGTGGGCTGTGCCCCTTGCAACTAGCAACGGCAACTGGACCTGGAGCTGAGCTGTGCCCTCCACAACTAAGACTGAAAGGACAACAACTTGACTTGGAAAAAAGGCCTGGAAGTACACACTGTTTCCCAATAAAGTCCTGTTCCCCTTCCCCAACAAAATCTTAAAAAAAAAAAAAGAAAAATTAAGAATTTAACCTGAACTTAAACTTCCTTCAAAGATCTATATTTAGCCTAATACTAATAGCACCACCTCAGAAGTGGTTAGTTGGTCTATAGAATTAACGACGGATTTAAGGAAAGATAGCCTAAGGAAGAGATAAAGAAACAAATTCCCAGGTGATAAGTGTCCTTTTTTTCACCAAGAACTTGGTTCCTTGAATACAACCAGAGAAAGTTAGAAAACACTTGTGTCTACTGGACAAATGCACACCAGATGATAGCCTACTTGAAAAAGGGAAACATAACCTTTAAGTTGGGTCTAGGGTTAGACTATTTAAATATCTTTCACTTCTCTGAGCTCTTTCCTCATTTGTAAAACGGAGATTATAATATATACTCCCTAGGATTCTTATGAGCTAAGCACTCTGTGTAAGTAGGTTCTAATTGTCATTATGATGCCATCATCAGCTCAGCATCATATCCTTGTTTTATCGCATGAAATCATTTTTCGTTTTCCTAAGTGCTGATGCAAGTCTATTCGCATCAACTTTCAAATCAGTATGTCTCAGATGTCACTTCAACATAATTCAAGACTTAATTTCTAGAATACTGAATTGTGTTTGAGGTACTCTACCGAGGAGGATAAATAAAGTCCATTCCAGAGAACTCCACAAAGCTCCAATAAAGCAGAACTCTAATTCTTCAGACTGTAGTGACTGTCAGAAGGTCTGCCTTAGGATAAAGGGAAACTTGTCTCTACTGAAGGTCTACTGATTCATCTTAACTCCTATCGACTTACAGAGCTAGTTAATCTAAGCCATCTTCTATATAACAGGTCTTCAAATATTAGAAAACAGCTACTGTGTAGGATCCTAGCGAAGGTTTACTTTCTCTGTCCGAAATATTCCCCATATCTTTAAAGGTTCCATATATGACACTGTTTAAAGAAATGAGAAAGGATTCTCCTTGCCTCCCAGATTATTTGTTCCTTGCCTTGCAGCTAGTGGTATTAAAAGGGCACGTTCTTTGTACTTCAAGGGGTGGAGACTAAGAATTTGGGAGGCTCGGGAGGCAACACCCCCCCACACACTGACTAGCAGTCACTTGCCATTGCCCCATTCTGGGGTGGTGGTCTAAACCAATGTCTGTCTGTGTAGTTACTGTAAACCCAAGAATCTTGGAATCATTGTTACATTATTCTTCTTTTACCAATAGGCTAAAGGAGTAGGAGCCTAAGAAAATCTGATTAGGATGGACTAAATAGTAAAGTTCTGGTTTTAAATTGCCAACAGGCCTTTTATAAAACAACAGACATTTGATACATTCTTAATCTACATGGATGAAAACTTTCTGAAGACAATTATCATTACAAGTATGGAAATGCTTTCTGGCCATAATTCACAACGAAGTAAAAATAACCACCTGGATTGCTAATACAACAGCTTCCTCCTCAGGTTCCCCAAGGCCAGTGTCTTCCTGTTCACAATACTTTGGAAAAACAAAGCTGATTATGCTACCATGTTTCCCTGAAAATAAGACCCAGCCTACCTTCAGCTCTAATGCGTCTTTTGGAGCAAAAATTAATATAAGACCCGGTCTTACATTAAAATCAGACCGGGAGACTGGGTCTTACATTAATTTTTGCTCCAAAAGACGCATTAGAGGTAATGGTCCGGCTAGGTCTTATTTGGGGGAAACACGCTATATCCCTGCTTAAAACTCTCTCCTGGTTTCCTTAGCTGCTTAGCTGATAAAATACCAATCCCTCAAACTGAGAATCAAAATCCTTGCACCACCTTCCCAAACCTGCCTTTCTGGATCTCAGATAGCTGTTATCCCACTATGCCTGCTTCATCATGCTACAGGCTCCAAGCCTACCTCAGCTGTGTAACTGAGAGCTTTTAGTCCAGGCAACATAGGTGGCCTAATACACCTTTACAGCTCACTACTGTGAAGAGTTGAGTGGGTGGGGCCACCAAGACCCCACCTGCCACCATCTTCTCAGAACCTTGAGCCCTTGTTCTTACCTATTCTCTGTACAGCAGAAATCACTTCCCCTAAATCCTCTGCAAATCTCACCAAGTTTTAGACCTGGATCAAATGCTACTCTCTCTGTGAAGCCTTTCTCCATTTTCCTAGGTAGTAGACCTTAGTTCTCTGTGCTCTTGTGGTTTTACGTCCTATCTCTCTCTGTAAGAGCAATTACCAATTTATAATGTAATTTTTATTATTTCTACACTTCTTTTAATCACTTACTTGATTATAAGCTCCTCTGGGGTCCCAATTGAGGATCTCTGTCTTACTTTTGTGACTTTAGCATCCACTATTATACACAATGATAATAAATAATGGTTTGTTGAATTAAAAAGAACGTTTACTCTGTTTTGGAAAAGAAAACTGAGCAAAATAAGGTTCAGGAAAAGAATAAAAAGGGAAGGAAAAGATGTTACAGTGGATTTGTCATGACTGATCAGTAGAATTATAAGACTTTGCCAAGTCATAAAAGGTAATTATTTAGTAGACCCTCACAATCTCCATTTTTAGAGCTAAAGAGATGAAATTTCTATGAGCAATATTTATTTAAGCAACTGCATTAGCTAATTATGATTCTGTTCACTTGAAACTGTCAAATTTGAAAAGTAAAACCGGTGCATTTCTTTATTTATTATCAATTACTGAACATTACTGTTTTTTTCTCAATCTAAATACTTCATATATCCAGGGTCCAATTTTTTTATTTTTATATGTTTCTATGTTAATCTGACAAAGTAGTTGGTAAAATGTCTGTTTGTATTTAACAGCTTATCTATAATGAGAAAATTTTTTTTCTTTGAGATTTAAAAGATACTGAAATTGGGCCGGCCCGGTGGCTCAGGCGGTTGGAGCTCCGTGCTCCTAACTCCAAAGACTGCTGGTTCGATTCCCACATGGGCCAGTGGGCTCTCAACCACAAGGCTGCCAGTTCAATTCCTCAAGTCCCGCAAGGGATGGTGGGCTCCGGCCCCTGCAACGAAGATTGAACACGGCACCTTGAGCTGAGCTGCTCGTGGATGGCTCAGTTGGTTGGAGCGCGTCCTCTCAACCACAAGGTTGCCAGTTCAACTCCCGCAAGGGCAACTGGACCGGGAGCTGAGCTGCACCCTCCACCAACTAAGATTGAAAGGACAACAACTTGAGTTTGAAAAATGTCCTGGAAGTACACACTGTTCCCCAATAAAGTCCTGTTCCCCTTCCCCAATAAAATCTTTAAAAAAAGATACTGAAATCAATCTGATAGCCATATTCAGTATCTGTATCTATTTACAACTACCTATTTTTGGGTTGCTATAATTCATGGTACCACAAGTGTGCCCTAATTTAAATATTAACTATATGTGCAGTATCACCCACTATAGTACTTATTGCAGCTGTTGGAAATCTTTTAGCATCCTATCATGTGGAATTAAACAAAGTCTTCAACTGTAAGAAATCTTGGATAGCAACACGAATACTAGTCTCAGGTTGCTTTAGACTTTGTTGATCTCAACTGCTGACACCTCGACATATAGTAGGAATGTTCTCTCCTCATCAGTTCTTTCCTTAAGGCTACAATTTCCTTCTTGGATGAGGAGAATGGGTGTCTACAGCTCTTCAAAAATGAACTTCATTAAGTGCTGATCTTTTATGAATAACTCAACCTAAATAAACCTGGTACTGAATTTTTTACTCCTCTATATGGGAAGTGAGGAACTGGGTACCTTTGACCCACTCCAAGTTTGTTATTTTACTCTAGAGTTGTAAACCATGTGATTGAAAAACAAACCAAACTGGAATATTTCTTTTTAAAAAACATCTGTTTGAGAGAATGGAGGACTCAATTTGAACTGATGATTTTCCACTAGGCTAATTCCCCCCGCAGGGGACATTTGGCAATATCTAAAGACATTTTTGATTGTCACAATTGGCACGGTGCTACTGGCATTGACTGTGTACAGAAATCCAGCCCCCAATTGTTTTCCCGTAAGTAATGTATCATTTTTCCTCTGGCAGCTTTCAATTTTTTTTTCCCTTTGTCTTTAGTATTCAGTGTGATTATAATGTGTCTGGGTATGGACTTCCTTGGATTCATCCAGTTTGGGTTTTGCTGAGCTTCTTGAATGTGTAGGTTTATCTCATTTGCCAAATTTGGGTAGTTTTCTTGCAATTATTTTTTTCTGTACACACTGTTTCTCTTCTCCCTCTCCTTCAGGGACTCTGCTGACACAATGTCAGACCTTCTGACATTGTTCCAAATGCCCCCGACGCACTATTTTTTTCAATCTTTTTTCCTCTGTGTTGTTCAGATTGATAAATTATATTAATCTATCTTCATGAAAAGGGGAGGGAACAGAGGTGGGGGTATAGACTTTCACTCACTGTGAGGAGTGAGCAAAGAAGTAATGCGATCTGCTTGAAGTTAAAAGGATTACCCCCAGTTTTTCCATTTATACATTTGATTAGTCACTTCAAAGACAACTTGGGAGATAAGGCAGTTGGAGCCCATGTGCAAACTGCCAACTTGCTCAGAAGTTCCCTAATTTCATGTTTTATTCATTTTATTCATTCTAATACTGTATATTCAAAGCACAGTTTTCAACTGTACTTGGAGAACAGGCTAATTATCCCTTAGTAAACAGCACTAGGAGCTGAATTAGTTAATGGTTTCCCCACTTCTTTATAGTAAACACTGACTAGTGTACTCTGGGCCAAGTTTCTTTAAGTTTTTAGTTTACAATAAATAATTGTTTTCTTGTCTCTTATACAATATGTTCATTGCAGAAAAACTCAGAAATTACAGATAAGTAACCAGAAGAAAATTTGAGTAATTAAGAGACACCCACTTAAAATAGTTTTGGTCCATATACTTCCAGATTTTTTTTTTACCAAAAATAAGTTACAAGTATGCTCTTTGATAACTGTTCGCAATGTAATTATGGGTTTAACTACTAACATGAGTGTCGGTACTACCACGTCATGCTGTATGACAAAACGTCCAACTTACCTGACATCAAATTTTTAAAAATTGTATCACTTTCCAAGGCAACAAACATACTGTGTTTCCCTGAAAATAAGACCTAACCAGAAAATAAGCCCTAGTGTGGTGTCTTTTGGAGCAAAACTTAATATAAGACACAGTCTTGTTTTGGGGGAAACACGATATATTACCTGCTTAATGTCCTCTTTAAAAGTCTTTAATAAAGCTGTGAACTATTAGAGAATTCTCTTATTTAGTAACTCACCTGCTAAATTTATAGCCAGGTTAATCATACATGTCCTGTTGTCACTGAGTAATAAAGACAACAATGCAAATGCAAGAACAGCTTAATAAATAACTATTTATTAAGCACTTACTTTGTGTCAGCCCTCCTGGTAAGCAACTTATAAATACAAATTAAAAACATTTCCTAAAATAATTAGGAAAACTGTACCATTTCATTGTAAGAAGTTTGGTCTTAATATAGTTCTAGAAAAACGAGCTAGTCATAGCATCAATAAAACTCAAGAAACCAGCTAGTAGTGTTAGCTTGAACTATTCTCGCTTATTTTTTCCAAGCCCCATCAATAATTAAGCTATCCCTTGAGGCCACCAGAATACCATTTAATTCTTCTGCTACACTGCACTGAAATGCTTTAAAAAAGTTCCTCCTGTTATATTATTTACTACGTTGCATAAGCATACTAAATCACATGTGGTAGCTAAGAAAATAGTCACTTTATTTTTCAGGCAATAGACATTCATTGGTAAATCACAGCCAAGACCACCTTTACTCCAGGAAGGCAAAAGGTAAGAATTTAATCAAAAGCATGAAATTCTAATGCCATCCTTTGACCTACTAATTCTATTTCAAGGAATGTAGCATAAAAAAATACCATACGTGCGTGAAAGATTTAAATGTCCAACAACAAGAAAATAATATGGCTACGCAGACAGTAAAACTCTATGCAGGTGTGAAGATCCCTGTTATAAAAGATTATTTCCACACATAGGAACACACAAAATATTTTACACGAAAAGGGCAAGTTCCCAAGCTATATGCAATAAAATCTCAATTTTGTAAACTATATATATGTATGTGTTTGTATACTACACATATGTTTATCATATAAATACTGGAAAGATATAGCCCAACTTATTAAGAGTACATATTGTTAATATGGGTGACTGCTATTTACATTTTTAAATTTCTTAGTATTTTCTAAATTTCTACAATGCATATGTTTTACATTTAAAAAATAAGACCTTTTCTTTCATATATAGATTGGCAGTCTTCAGATTTTAAAAAACTTCTGGAGAGAGAAAACCAAGATGGCACAGTACGTAAGCGCTGTGCTAACTTTTCTCACAACCACATCAACATTACAACTAATCTACAAAACGACCATTATTGAGAATCACCTAAAATCAAGCTGAACTGGCGCCTTTCAACTAAGGACATGCAGAAGAAGCCACCTCCAGACTGTTAGGACGGGCAGAAATGCAGAACGGGCTGGTCCCACACCCATGTGTGACCATTAAAGATCAGGAGGGCTTTTTCGGCTGTGGGGGTCCCTCACTATCCCCTAGAAGAGTAAGAGATTCCAGCCCCACCCCAGCCCAGGGTTCCAGTGCTGGGGAGAGAAGTCCCATAATTTCTGGTTGTAAAATCCAGCCGAGATTGTGTCTGAGTGAGACGGAATGCAGCTGCACTCACAGGCGCTCCTCTTAAAGGGATCGCATGCAGACTTACCCACTAGTGGAATCACTCGCTCTGAGCTCCAGCACTGGGGCAGCAGCTAGAAAGGCGGCAGGGACATATGGTGGGGAATTGAGATTTCTGGCTTGGGACAGGGGCTTGAGAGGTGGCTTTCTCCTGGATGGGGGAACTAGTGGAGGCCAGTGTTTCTTTGTTGAGCCCTCCCCCTTCCCGACTTGTGAACACAGGCGGCTGCCAGTCTCCGCTGTTCATTCGCCCGCCCTGGAAATGGGAGATCTGGCCCCACCCAACTTTCGGGTACACCCCGGACACTTGCAGTGGCTTTTTCGTGCAGACCACCTCCCTTGTCTCAAGCTACTGACTTTCCTAGGGTCTCTCAAAGGTTCGCGGAACCCAGACAAGCAGCATCTGGCTTGAGTGTGTCCTGTAGCTCTGGCTGAGCAGCCCGAAGCGGGCACTAGTGGCAGCTGGAGTTGGTTTGCGGCTTCGCCTCTCAAGGCACTTCCAAGCACAGCACAGGCAGCAGCCATCTGCAGATTTCATATTGGCTCCCACTGGGTGGCGCCCGGTGGGGCTCGGACTGTGGCTGAACTTGACCTACAGAGGATCACCTCCAAGGTGGTGCTGGCGCTGGTGCCCCCAGTGGCCAGTTTTAAAACGAGCTGGAGCATTACCCAGCCGCCTCCAAGTATGACACACCCAAGGAGCGGCACGGGCAGACACGAGTCCTGCTGAGGCAGATCCTGCTCTGTAGGATGAGCCCTTGCACAACAATTCTTACACTGTAGTCAAGGCCAGTCCTCACAACCAGTGAGCCCAAGGGTCAGTCCCTCCCACTGATGTGCAATTATCAGCCAAGGCTCAACTATAAAAGGAGGGCACACACAACCCACACAAGGCACACACCCAGAGTGCATGGCTCAGGTGACTAGAAAGACTGTGCCACTGAACCCTGCAGCACACCTATTATATAAGGCTACTCTACTAAGACCGGAAGACACAGCAGCTCTACCTAATACACAGAAACAAACACAGGGAGGCAGCCAAAATAGGGGGGGTGGGGGACAAAAAAACCATAAAAGAAGAGAACAAAGCTCCAGAAAAAGAATTAAATGAAATAGAGATAAGCAATCTATCAGACGCAGAATTCCAAATGGTTATCAGAGTTTCAAACTGGTTATCAGAATGCTCAATGATCTCAAGGAGAACTTCAACAGAAAAATAGGAAGCATAAAAATGGAGATGGAAACCATGAAAAAGAACCAGTCAGAAATAAAGGGTACAATAATGGAAATGAAGAATATATTATAGGGAATCAACATTAGATCAGATAAAGCAGCGTATCAACCAGTGATCCAGAAGATAAGGTAACAGAAAACACCCAACCAGGACAGCAAAAAGAAAAAAAGAATCCATAAATTGAGGAGAGTTTGAGGCCTACGGGACAATATAAAGCGTACCAACATTTGCATTATAGGTGTACCAGAAGAAGAGAGAGAGCAAGGAATTGAAAACCTATTTGAAGAAATAATGACAGAAAACTTCCCTAATCTGGTGAAGGAAACGGACATACAAGCCCAGGAAGCACAGAGTCCCAAACAAGATGAACCCAAACAGGCCCACACCAAGACACATCGTAATTAAAATACCAAAGGTTAAATAGAAAGAGAGAACCTTAAAAGCAGCAAGAAAAAAGCAGTTAGTTGTCTACATGGGAGCCCCCATAAGACTGTCAGCTGATTTCTCAACAGAAACTTTGCAGGCAAGAAGAGAGTGGCAGGAAATATACCAAGTGATGAAAAGCAAGGTCCTACAACCAAGATACTCTACCCAGCAAAGCTATCACTTAGAATTAAAGGACAGATAAGGAGCTTCCCAGACAAGAAAAAGCTGAAGGAGTTTATCACCACCAACCAGTATTACAAGGATTCTTAGAGGGACTTCTTTAAGATGGGAGGGGGGTTAAGGATGGGTGAAAGGGGAAAGGATTAAGAAGTACAAATTGGTTGTCACACAGTAGTCATGTGGAAGTAGGGTATGGCATAAGGAATATAGTCAATAATATTGTAATAACTTGGTATGGGACCAGATAGGTACCTGATCCATCAGGGTGATGATGGGACTGGGGTTGGGGACAGGATGAAAAAGGTGAAGGTATTAAGAAATACGAATTGGTAGTAATACAGTACGGGGAATATAATCAACAATGTTGTAAAGATCATGTAAGGTGCCAGATGGGCACTGGATTATCAGGTGGATCACTTCATAGACTGACCACTGCGCTATACACCTGAAGCAAAGGAGAATAGTATTGAATGTCAACTGTAACTAAATATATTGGTATATATAATCACAGGATGTGGAGTACAACATAGGAAAGACACTCAATGGTATTTTAATAGCTATATAAGATGTCAGAGGGATAGTAGCTTGGGGGGTGGGTTACCCCTTTATGAGGGGTTTAAATGTCTAACTATTACGTTGCTTTGTACACCTGAAACTGAAAAAAAAAAAAACCCAAAACAAACAAACAACAAAAAAAACTTATGGAACTTTTATTTTTTTCAAACAAGTTTAGAGCCTTAGAGATCTACAGTTGACTGGTATCTTTTATTAATTTATATTAAAGCACCTGTTTGAATATTAACTTGTTTTAAATGGTCTAATTGGAAACAGAGCATTTTCCCCCGTGAAATGCCTTTTTTTCTTTCATATTAGGACATTTAAATAGAATATGATTGGCTTTGGTCAAAATAAAAAATGACTACAAATCTCCAAATCTTACCAATAATCTGTCATTCTTCCTTTTAAATTAGGCCACACAATCAACAATATCAAAGTGGGTTAATTTAATTCCTGTGAGTCTGAATCTGATAACCTGTGGCATTTATGCCAAAGTGGGGTAATTCTCAGCGGCTTGGGGCCAGTCTCTGCTGCTTAGAAGCCCCGGCTATAACTTGGATGACTAACAGATATTGTTGCTCATCCAAAACTATCATTCTTCAGGATTTTCATAAGAAATAAATAGGGCCAAAAATGACAAGTGTCCTACCGTGTTTCCCCGAAAATAAGATCTAGCCAGACAATCAGCTCTAATGTGTCTTTTGGAGCAAAAATTAATATAAGACCTGTTATTATATGATTTATATTATATTGTATTGTATTGTATTGTATTGTATTATATTATATTATATTATATTATATTAAGACTTGGTCTTATATTATAGTAAAATAAGACCTGGTCTTATATTAATTTTTGTTCCCAAAGATGCATTAGAGCTGATTGTCCAGCTAGGTCTTATTTTCGGGAAAACAGGGTAATTCTCAGAAATTCTGACCTATGCATTGAGTAACCTCCCCAGTTACCACCAAAAGACAGCAACAGTCATAGTAACTATGAACTATCTAAGACATTGGGCAAATATAAGAATGTATGCCAGCTAACCTTGGTCTACAATTTATATCTCTGAGCCTTTTGTTTCCATATCCCTGAAATGTGAATTATAATACCTGCTCATTAGGCAGCTGTGAGGATGTGTACAGTAACGAGTAAAAAATGTAGAGCGCAGTGCTTGGTGAACAGTGTACAGATGTCATTATTACTGGTGAAGAAACAAAATAAATTATACTTGTACACATACTTATGCAAACCAAAGAAGGACAAAAACATCAATAATCAAAAAATATCCATGGGGATATGACAGACTTCAAGATAATTTAAAACACACAGAGATAATTTAACATATTACCATGCTACCATTTTATGGCACTCCCTCAAACTACATACTTCTATTAACATTCTTAAAATTGGTAAATAGGATCAAAGGATAAGGTGCTTAAATAAAGTGATTACTGCAAGCCAGCTGTGGTCTTTTCTGCAACTGTGACTGCTGACATTATTTACAGTTTTTTGTGTAGCACATGAACTGCATACTTTCTGGCGGCAACACCAAACAGATGCAGAACACTCTTTTTCAGCATGAGTCATGGAAAGAAGGCAGCGAAATCTCATCACTCCAGGAGGCAGGGCTGGAAAACAGGACAGGCGGCACCCTAGCAGCCCTTGTTCTTTGAGAAAGAAGTGAGGGTTGACAATGAAACTGACCCATGTGTACAATGAGTCTCCAATTTCTGACCTCCTAAAATGGCAAAGCAGAACGTAAGAGAGTAAAAGCAAAGTCCTACTCTGTCGATGCTTACGTTGTCTATACATGATGGAGGGTCTAGAACAGAATGCCTCTTATTGTTAAATGAATGAAGAAATCAGTGATGATGCCTCAGAGTTAAGACTCTCCACGTGAAATAGCTTTGGGGGAAACTGAGAGGCATGGGGGACTGAACAACACAGGTATTCCCTGGTTTGTTCCTGATTTCCCATGAACTGTTGAAATGTGAGGATCAAAGTTTTAATTCAGCTACAAGCAAAGATGTTGTAAGACCATTGCTCAGAATCCACTTACAAATATGGTTTGGAACGACATAATAAGTGATATGCAAATAACTTGTGATGATGTAGAAATGTTTATCACAGTTGTGCCGTGTATTCTCCTTAGAATGAGGACACATTTAGTATAATGTCTAGTATAATTTCACATTACATAATAATAATTATGATTATGACTGTATGGAGTAAGTGTACACAATATAAGTACGTAGTAATAAAGATAACAGCTGAACATTAGTTTGGAGTTATCAAGTCCAGACACTGGGCTAAGTGGCTTTCCATGTATGACTAAGAATCCTCTAAACAATTATGTGAAATAGATTACTATATCTACTTTATACAAGTGGAAACTGAGGCTTAAGAAGTTTACAAATACCTCCAATTCCACAATGCTACTAACAATGGCAAAACCAAGATTCATACCCACAGAGTTAAAAGGTGAATCACTATGTTATTCTGACCAACAGGCTTCATTTATAGCTTGAGGGGCCTTAATATGAAATAATCACTATTTAAATAATTAGGTGTTGCTTTTGTTGTTTTTAAAAAGCTGCACTTTCTCTACCTGTTGAAAACTTCCTGTCAAATGTAGGCAACTATTTTTGTAACTGGTTCTGATGTGATTAAAATGTAAGTCTTGAAGTTGTTCCCTAAACCTATCCATGGAATTAGGTGTCCCTATATGTAGCTTTTTGATTATTCTATCCATTTGGATACAGAAAATATCCTTAGAATTATCTGTTCCAAATTCTTTACTTGACACAACATTTGGGGTAAAGGGATTCTCTATCACTGACTCACTTGAGTAAGATACAGCTGAGTAAGAGGCTGAGCCTGTCATGCTCCCATCATCTATTTGGATCTCCATAAAGATAGGGAGTATTTTTGAAAAAGGAGGAAGTCTTAAATTCTCCCAAGAAGAACAGCATTCTGGTCACTAAGGACTCCATCGCAGTTTGAAAGGTCATTTCAGACTGGCTCTGATGATTGCTTTCTGTTCTGAAAGCAGATAGAACCATAACAATGCAAGAAGAAGTGGAAAAGAGGAAGGTTGGTGATCAAAAAAAAAAATAAAATGCAGAAACAACTTGTCTATAGCGACCTAAAGATCTTTGAACTTGGTAGATGAGGGTCTGGCTTCCTGTTCTTTCAGACGACAAATGTGTCCTAATGGGCTCATCTGGCTGCTCAAAAAACTTGCCTCTCTCTCCCTTTTGCCCTTTAGCTCTCTTCTTTCTTTTTCCAGCAATAATGTTCATAGAAAGGTGGGGTGTATAGTCTGCTAAATTTGTTTGAGGAAGGTGGAATCTGATACCTGTCATAGTAATGACTATTAACTTTCAAGTGGTCAACAATAGTCAGAAGAAGACCCATTAAAGGCCAAAGTAACCACTATAAATCGATGGTTTCCAAAGACTGTAATTCTTTGAATCCCAGAAAATCTGGGTAATAAGAAACTACTAGGTAGCAAACAAACGAGCATGTGTGATGTGTGTGTGTATTTACTGTATGTTCTCTAGTCCTTCTCTTCAAGAGCCAGGAACTCATTCCCCCAACTACAGGGAATACTGGTTGCTGACTACTGCAACTCACAGCTGATCCCTCTCTGGGAATTACCCTCCACCAAAGGGAGCCGCCTCACCCCGAGATTACTTAGCCCTACCCCCAGGGCAGCTCAAATCCAGTGACTGAGAAACAAAGGAAATGCCCTTTGCCTGGATTTGAGACAGAAAGAGATAACCTCAGAGAGCCATCCCAGCTGCCGACATCCATCCGTTCAGCTTCGCCCTCTGCCCGGTCCTGCCTTCCTCACTCCCTCAGAGAGGAGGGCACGCTCCTGAATCTCTTAAATCACCACCAACCTCACAAAGCAAGTGAACAGCAGAGCTGGGATCCAAATCCAAATTCATTTGACTCTCAGCTCTAGCCTTCTATCACCTTTGTCAAGCCCTCGATTTTGACTTACAAAATGCAAATTCTAACATCTGAACAAGACATACAAAATCCCTCTATATATGACCGTCCTCTTTTTAGCCTCATATTCCATCACTCTCACCCTTACAACCTTTAGTCCAGTCACATTAAATTCTTTCCTTTCCCTGAAATAAGTCACTGTCTTCGTCTGCCTGATGACCACCGCCCTCTCCTACAGACCTCACATCAAGTGTTCCCTTTACTGTGAAGAATTCCCTGACCCTCCAGCCTTCAAGCTCCCACAATGGGGTGGGCATCCCTTTAGCCAGGTAACTGTTCATTATTATAATGAGTTCCCTACAGGCAGGGACATGTCTTCCCCCGCCCAACATTTTGAAGATGTTTTGTTGAATGGATAAATGAATTCAATGGAGGTGCTGTTCCCAGAGGCCGTGGCTAAATGGTTGCCAGCACACCCATGACCGGGAAGCGCCATCCAGTGCCATCCAAATCCGGACCAAGTGCGAACTCCTTGAGCACAAGCACTCATTTTTCTTCGCGATATAGCCTTTCCAAGGCCTAACACTGTCTCCTGCTCGGAAGATGCTCCAAAACAACATAAAACAACAGCAACAACAAAAAAAACACTGAACCAAATGAGGTCTTGGCTGAACAGACTGATGTGTGAGAAAATTACTTCACTTTCATGACTCAGTCTAAAGTATTTTTTTTAAGCTGTACTTTATAAGATGACACAGGATATTTCTCTATTTTCTTCTTAATTAATATGCTCTTAGTTCTAAATTTTTTAAATTTCTCCTTCGTTTGAAACGTTTACCCAGCTATTACTAGAGCAAAAGTTGCCTTGGAGTGTGTTCAATTCCATTTCTCGGTCAGAAATCAAATCTAATGTGGATTCATCGCACACGACTAAGAAGTTTCCCAGCTGGCCTGCTTAACACTACATCTTTGTTTTAAGGGGCTCCTTTGAAACATAAATATGTCATTAATCTACAACGTGTTCCTCCCCGCCCCCCACTTTCTGAAACTAATAATTACTTACTGAATAGAGGTACAGATATTGATATAAACACCAAACACCATTAGCACAAAGCTGAGGTGGAGGTTGGGGGAACCCTTGTCCTACAAACATAAAAACTGAAAGCCAGTCTAATTGGGCAAGTAGCTACATTCTCTTCACAGGAAATGGTCCAATTTTGTTATTGTTCTCAACAAACATGTCCAAACAACAAAAAAATTGCTGAGAGCTGGCTGAGACTAGTAACAATCAATGATAAGAAGCCTTAAAAGCCCAGTTCCCATTTTTTTTTAATGGATTTGGGAAAGAGGAAGCTCTCTGGCATGTAAGGGACAGAATTTTCTGTGCCCTGTGGACTTTTTTTCATGTCACTCCAGCACAGCCTCTGCTGCCGATCTGGTGGGGAGTGAGAAGAAATTGTGATAACATTTTCCCGAGAGAGCAGCACATCTGCTTATCGTGTTCTTCACAAGTCTCTGATCATGTGTGAACCTCAAATACAGAATTTAAGCCTTTTCCTCTCTCGATCTGTGTTTTCCTAACTGTAGACAGTCCGTTCCTAATAGCAGAAATGCAACGGGTGGTACACCTCATTTTAAACTTTTGCGCACATTATTCAGGTCACAGATTCAGGGATTTCACTCTTCCTACTGTATGCTTGCCCAGGCTTCACTTTTCATTCTGTGTCTTTAAAAGCTTCATTCATTTACTTTTGTACCTAAAACAGAGTCCACTTAAGTGCTTAAGGCACCAGCCCTTTCTCTGTTGTGGTTACAGGCAGAGCAGTTTTAGAAAGGCACACGAGAGCGGGATTGAGGGAGAGTACCTTTTTAAACATCCTGGTGGAATCCTCACTTATCTGCATGAACCGCATAATCACGTTGTTCAGATAGATGTCACTCAAGGTTGCATGGTCTTTGCTTTCTCTCCTCACTTGGTTCAGGAGCAAATACCAGCAGTTCACTGGAGACAACAAGTTCTGGTCTTTCCTAAGAAGTAAAGAAAGGCAGAATTACTATCAGTTTCAACACTGCCCCAAGCAGCTGAGGGAAGGCACCAAGGCAAACGAGGAGCCAGGTATGGTGCAGATATGATGGCTGTTATTTCTCCTCTTTGCTAATACCAGGACATTCGACAGCCAGCCGAAGAGGCTTCCAGGCTGTGACAGCAGAGCCAGCAATTCCCGAGGCTTGGAAGAAAGAACCTGGACCAAGAACACCAGTCAAAACCCACACTCTGGAGAGAGTCGTGGGACCCTCACATACAGAGTACTCAGGCAGCCCTTCAGCTTTAAACACCCACTGAAGAAGGCAGTTCGTGTTTACACAAAAATCTACAGACTCAGACAAACCGGTTTGCTATTGCACACAAAGTCTGCTTTGAGCGTTCTGCCTGTTGTTGGAAAAGCGATGTGGCTGGGTATGCTTTCCATAGGACATAACTTTGAGGGTTAGTTATTAATCCTCTCCTCCCAAAGAATCAGGACGATATAACATTGTCTCAAGGCCCGTGAATAGAAACAAGAAGTTTGCTGGCTTATAACTTGTCACACATCCTGTTTAAGCCCATTGAACTATTTCAGATTTATAACTACTCCTTGTTTATTCTAGATGATAAAGCGAAAAGTGAATGTAAACAACAAAAGAAGATCTGTAAAAAAAACCTTAATGGAAAATCTCCGAACAAAAACAGTGACCAACTGGGATGTTACTGCTTAAAAAAAAAAAAAAAAAAAAAAAAAAATCACACACAACAACTCTGAATATTAATTAAATTAGGAAAGAATCATTAAGTCAGGTCTTTCTGCCAGTAAGTCCCTCAGATTCAGAATTTCACACTGCAGTAAGTCAGAACCCTCTCTGGAATACAGAGGAAGGAGAGGATAGAGGTAGGAATAGGTATAGGGAAAGAAACCCATGATCGAGGGTCTTAGCACTTGTACTCAGGAGAGAAGCCACCCATACCCCAAGCTGGCACACTAAGAATCACCCACACACACCTGGAGAACCCCAAGTTTTTTTCAAAGCTCTCAGGCAAGGGGCAGGGATTGTATGGCAGACAAACAGAGCTTTTCTACTGACATTGTTTTTTTTGTTTTTTTTTAATGTGGAATGCTTCACTAATTTGTGTATCATCCTTGCACAAGGGCCATGCTAATCTTCTCTGTATTGTTCCAGTTTTAGTATATGTTCTGCCAAAGCGGGCACTCTACTGACATTCTTTATCCACCCTGCCCAAGAGGGAAATGTTACTTTATATGAACTTCTATGTATATCCCTTATGTTAAAGTAGCCCATGAATTATTTGATAACATTTCACACATTTTTGTATCCTTACATAATGTCCATAGTAAGCATTAAATAAATGTAATTTCATTCACTGAATAAACACTTGTTATTGCCTTAAAAATGATAGTAGTAGTAACAATAGTAATAGCAGCCATCATTTACTGAGCACCTACTGTAAGAAGCAGCTCAGAGGTCAAGAGAATGGAATATAGATCTACACTCAGGTTCAAATCCCAGAACCACCACTTACTAGCTGTGTGATCTTGGCCAAATTATTTTAACCTCTCTGTGCCTGTTACTTCATTTGCAGAATGGGTAAAATAACAGATTATTGTGGAGATTATTTAATATACATTTTTACATGTTAACTAAAATGTCTTAGATCCACAGAGCGCTAGATAAAGTTAGCTCTTTTTATTCAGGGGCTGATCTAAAGACTTTACACATATTAACTCTACTGAATTCTATCATTTAAGGCCGAGATTCTTTGTATCCCCTCTATCAATGAGAGAACTGAAGCTTACTTATCAAGGTGCAGTGATTTCCGGAAGACCAAACTAGTGTCAGAGTCTTTGAGTCCAGGGAGGCTGATCCAAGTCCTTGGTCTTTCCACTGTGCAGTGGTAACATGAAGCCAAGGATTGTTCTACACTATGAGCACCCCAAAACTGAATAAGAGCTAAACTCCAAAGTCAAGCATAAATGACTGGTAAGTGTTCAAGATTCCACATTTGTCTTCAGAGGAGAAAGAATGTTGTGGCACCCCATGCCAGCTATCAATAGCATCAAGAACTGTCAAATTTCTCACTTATGGTCATATAGTCTCATTTTACAAGATAGGAACTGAAGGCTCAGAGAGGTTATGAAATTTGACCAGTGTCACACAGTAAAGGCAGTATTCAAACCAGGTCTGTCTGACTTGCCCCACCCCCGGCAGTTTTTGTGAGCTATAATTGACATATAACACTGTATAAGCTTAAGGTGTACAGCATAATGGTTTGACTTACATAAATTTGTGAAATGATTACTTGTCTGACTCTTTAATAAAGCTTGTCTTTGAATTTTTCCTAATCCTGATTTGTCCTTTGTAGATTTATTATTCATTTTACCTTCAGTCCCATATTCAATAATAAACTTACTCAACTCAAAGAAAATTCCAAGTTGCTTACCTTTTGAAAAAAACTATAACAGTTAACAGAGACAGTTAACAGGAAGAACAAAAAGTGGCAACTGACCCACTAAGGGACCAGACTGAGGTGCACAGGCCCATGCGTATTTTCAATTCACAACCAATTACCAAGTTCAGAACACAGAAGACAACATTCAAAAGTGTTTACAGAATGGATGAATGGGCTGTCTTCCTATGTGCAATGACTTTAAAAAGGGACAGTTACTGTAAATGTGAATATAGTACCGGCTCCAGTCTCCTCTTTCTAGCTCCAGTCTCTGTCAAGTACATTTGACATTTGTTCATCCTGGAAGTCATCCCTAAGATTTATTTCTATGCTGGCCCCACACGAGAGGTTAAAGTCATCCCCCCAAAAAAGGCATTCCCCATCCAGAATAGTTTTGCATTTGCATCTGCCAAAGTACCCAGGCATAGTTTCCACACTACTTCTTGTACAGCATCGAAAGCCACAGAGGGGTATAAAATGGAACCGCAAAGACAATGGTGAAGGCAAGGACAGGCTCCTCTGTAGCCCCCGCTGGGCAGACAGGCCTCCTGTTGTCACCCGGGGTGGGGGAGGGAGGGTGGATGGTTTTCTGTTTCATCATTTCCCTGAGATAGTTTTCTTCTGATCCTGGTTTTAGACTGGATGCAATGCAGTAAGGTTGGTGGTGGCGAAGCCCTCATTTCCAACTCTTTACCTTGCCCAGGCCTCATCTTCTGGCCCCAAGGGGGACTACCATGTTTCCCGGAAAATAAGACCTAGCTGGACAATCAGCTCTAACGCGTCTTTTGGAGCAAAAATTAATATATGACCCAGTATTATATCATATCATATATCATATCATATCATATCATATCATATCATATCATATATTATAAAGACCCAGTCTTACAGGAAAATAAAACCGGGTCTTCTATTAAGTTTTGCTCCAAAAGATGCATTAGAGCTTATTGTCCAGCTAGGTCTTATTTTGGGGGAAGCACGGTAAATGGCAGATACAACCACCAATTTGATTTTCAGTTCCATCTTCCTTTTTTGGCCCCTGGAAATTTCCCTTACTTTCCTATGAGTTCAGTTATACATTTTAAAAAGACTGTCTATTACATTTTAACCAGATTTCTGGGAGTTTTGTGGCAGAAGTATTTTTCAGATTATCTGCTCCACTCCATTTCCAGAAATGAAAGACTGTGCTGCCTTTTTAGTATCTCCTAACCAAGTCTATTTCTACTGGCAGTGCTGCTAGTTCACGCCAGAGAGAGCCCCCTACAAGTTCTCCTTCTCCCTCTCTCGACAATGGTGTCTTCCCATCCACAATCCTATCTATGGTCTTTGCCATAATTTTAAGATGCTGGTCTGAGTTGCTCACCCTTCCACTTAAAACTCTCCGAAGGCTCCTCATGTCTTTAGGATAAAGTCCAAGATGTTGAGTAGGCTCTACAGAGTTCCATGATCTGGCACAATTTGCACCTGCAGCCTCGCAGCTCCCCACCTCACTACTCACTCCCACTAGATTACTTTCCTGTTCTGCAAAGTTGCCCTACACCCCTTCCCTTCTGGTCCCTCATGCACGATGGGCCCCTTGCCTGGAACATCCTGCTCTGGTCCCCCTAAATGGCGACGCAGTCCTTCAGGTCTTCACTTAGTATCACTTCTTCCAGGACCTTCCCTCGACTTCCCTTCCCCACCCCCACTATGGGAAGGATTTCTGTCCGTCTGTCCATAACATCCTGTGCTTATCCCTGTCGGAGTACTTGTATGCTCTATTGGAGCTATCTGCCTACTCGTATCTCTCTGTCTCTAGGATGTAAATTATAAAGTAAATTTCATTATCAGAAAAAGCAGTCTGTATTTTTTAAACAAATAAAGTACCATTAATATAAGGTTTAATTAGATTCAATCATAAGCATTTTACCAAATGTCTTTGTGTTAAGCTAGGCTCAACTGCAATGACCATAAACATGATGGGCAGTGGGGGACAAAACGTAAGCCACCCTCACTGCTTATTTTCACATAAAATCACTGCAGAAATCCTGAAGGCTTTGCTTGAAGAATCAGCTATTTTAAATTTGCCCATCCAAATATCCGCCTGTGGTAGGTATCAACTCTTAATTCTTATAATCAAGATAATATAATTCTTGATTATAATATAATTCAATATAATTCTTGTAATCAATAATTATATAAAAACGTTTTCTTCTTGAATACAAAGTTACCCACAGATATATGTTTATTGGAAAGAGAAACGTGTCAAGAGAATATCATTAATTTAAAATGTTATCAATTGATGTTCATAAATTATAAACACAGATGGCTGATTTTATCTATGGGGACACGCCAATCAACAGCTTATCAGACAAAAATGGCAAATTCTAAAACCAACAAGGGTGGTAACAAGGTAGGACATCATCTCGGAAAGGTGAACCCGAGTCTAGTCTCTCTTACTTGTACTGCTGATGATCCTTAGTGCTTCTGGTTTTTGCCATGAACCTTTCTGCTAACTTCTCTAGGTTCCGAGAATATTCCGTCTCAATTTCTGCTTTTTTCCGAAAGAAATCTTGCAGGTCCTGGAGAAGCTGAACTCGCATCTCCGTTTGCTGCTCCAGGCATTTTTGTTGTTCTACCAGTTGAGCTCGAATTTCTAAGGAGAGAAGAGAATCCATTTGATGATTCCACGAAAATTACCGAGGTGTGCTGGTTTGTATAAGATACAAGTAATGAATTCTAATATACATTTAGCTCTGTATCGGACCGTTATGAGACTGCTATGTCCAGTCGATTATTTAAATAAAGTCCATGCTAACCCTTTAGAAGAATGACACAAAGCTCACCCTTTAAAAGAATGACACAAGCCTCAGGAAAAATGTAATAAATTAGAAACATGGATTACATTCGCAATGCCACAAACATGCCTGGAGTCATTAGGGAAAAAAATGAAAGCCTTTCAGATAACAATTCGTAACATGTGACATCTTTGGGTAGCTGAGTACATTGTAATTTTTTCCAACAGCATTTTACCTCAACTATCCCTTTGAATTTGAATGGCAAAGAAGTGAGCATCATTTCTTCTAGACTTCTGAACCACCACGGATTTGCCAGTTGGCACATATGGACACTGACATCTGGTAATTTTTATGTACTGCACAAATTTTTAGTTCATAAAACACGTAGCTTCAGGGTTCATAGGGATGCTGTGGCTAAAAATAATTTCTTTCTACATCCAAATAATCCATTTATAACGGGGCAATCCCCGGATTCCGCTTTATTATTTCGTTCATCAAGAACTCTTCACTTGGCTTTCACTTGGACACACTGTTCGAAGTAACAGCCTTATCGACACATATATTCCTGAAAAAAATTCTTCCACCATTTTAATACATTAGGAACAGGAACGTCAGTCATTTAGCGACTTAGGAAAAACACAAAAGCAGAAGTATGTGTTATAAAATTATCTGTAAAGAATTATAACAATGGAACATGTGTTTTGGAAAATGAGACACAGTAACGAATAATCACTGATTTGTTTTTGTTCTCAGATCCAGGACTAACCTCCAAAGACAAGAATATTTATATTGGAGAACTTCTCTATTTTGTCTTGCCCAGTGTCAATGCATATTCCCCGAAAGTGAGGGCTGAATCTAATTCAGTGGAGTTAATAGAAGTCAGTGCCCAAATAACACCACCTCAATTTCTTCATTTTTCAATAGACAAAGACTGAGCTGATTACATAGAGAGGGTGCCAAAAAAATGTATACACATGTCAAGAAAGCAAGAAATTGTATTAAAATTATGATGATGGTCACCACTTTGAGCACCTCTTGTAATTGCAGAAGTCAAATGTGACTTGTATTCCTCTTTTGTTACTGGTATATACTGAGTATTACAATTTTAATACAGCTTTTTCCTTTCTTAAAATGTGTATACATTTTTTTGGCACCTCTGTATAGGCACACACTTGCCCATATTTAATTAAGCTCATTAACAGTGGGGTGGTCAAGTTCTGAATGGGGAGTCAGGAAATTTGCTCAACTTAATAATAATTAAACACTTTCCATTCTATACCCTACTAAATTAAGTACTAGTATATCCCTATTTCATAAATAAGAAACTGAGGTTTACGGAGACTGAATAATTCATCTAGGGACTTCAGCTAGTAAGAGGCACCCCTAGGCCCCTAACCCAGGTCTGCTGGTCAGACAAACAGAACACTGACGCCCACCTTCCATCCGTGCAACATGTGTTGAGCACCGACATCCTGGCAAAGAAGATACAGCAACTGTGAAACAAGGTTTCTGCCCTCCCAGTAAGTAAGGTTATGTTCCAGGCAAAACTGTTCCAGGGGAACCTTGGCAGAAGATAGGGAAGTATTTGTCAAGCGCTCCCTCTTGGTTTCTCTACTTCTAGATTGGGGGCTCCACTCATTCATCTCACAGAATGTGGTGAACACAAGAGTGAAGACATTATAGGCTTTTCACTACCATGAACAGCACCTGGCTTTTTCAGTCACTCAAAGTACGCTTTTTTCAATACAGTATTATAATCAGCATGTCTGCCAAACTCTTTCACCCACAAATACAGAACTATTTTTGTTTCATAATGAAAAGGGGGGGGGGGCGAGGGGGAGTATTTCTCATTCAGGAATCCCAGTAAGTCTTAAGATTTAGTAATTTTAGCACATCTTCTTGTGCTAAGAGAAAATAAATCAATCAGCTTAGACTATCAACTAGTTTTCTCTCTCTCTTTTTTTTAAGTTGCCTTAGTGCCAAATAAGAAATAAAAGTGGCTGAGAGTACAAATCTCATCAGAAGTACTCAAAAACGAAATGGCCTTCTTACTTTAGTCTTATTCTTAAGGTATTCTCTTGCTTGCTTCTTTCAGGGTTCAAAATCAAGAACTAGGGAGTTTTGAGAGGGAGGACTATATTTAAACAGTTAAAACTTCATCCTCGTTTTGCAGGGAGTAACTGTTACTTCATGTTATCTGTAATTTTCCAATCAAAATAAGGCACTGGCAGCATTTTCAATAGTGAAAATGTGCTGCCGGGACTGAACCTAGAGTATCAACTGGAGAAAATAAAATAGGCTCCAAAAGTTATAGGGGAATCCATTTGATTACCAAGTTCCTTTAGAAAAGTTTAGGACAAATGAGGAAAAGATCCAAAAGGAAAAAATTAGTATGAAAGTCCTACCATAGCAAACGCATTGTTAGGAAGAGAAACGCTTTGGATTCCTCACACCACCTCAGACCCACAAGGCAGCACAATGAGTAAGTCACCTGCCTGCACATATGATGCGGCTTTAATAATATGACCTCCCTAGATTTGAGCTAAACTAATAAGGCACCGAAAATTTTTAAATATTTTAAAATAAATAAGTAGATGACCAAGCAAAATAAATGCTTGGTCATATAAATTCTGGTCCGCTGCTCAGAATCAATCAAAGCAGCCCGTGATGCACTGGGCCCCACACTGTTATGCCCTGTGATGGGACCACAGGTGGCTAAGGGATGCGGCATCACCATCATCCCAGGTACCACAGGAGCATTAGATCTAAAACTGGTGTCAGCATGCCATGAAGGAGCCATTTCTGGAAAGAACTGTGAGGCTGCTTCTGGAGAAGGAAGGGATGGCAGCTTTCTCCCTCCTGCACCTTCTTTACGGACACTCTTTCAGGGCACTTCCTATTAGCTTTCTTGGATTAATATTGACCTGCATCATTTTTTTTCAAATTTAACCTTTGTATTAATTTTGTTGACCAAGCCATTGTTGAGCTCCTATTTTATGTAAGGCAGAATCCTAGGCAGGGAAGTTACAAAAATTTGTACGACACACTTCCTTCTGGTAGGAAAGGCAAATCCTAAACTGCTAATATCCACACCGTGCTCAGTGCTAACCGAGGAATGCACTAGGAAGCGGCGGAAAGACGAGCTGACTCAGACTGTAGATGTGCCTGGAAGACACACTGCCCTGAAAGAGAAGTGGTTTCCATGACATACAGTTGTAACCACCAAGAAAGTGAAAGACAACCCAGAGAATGGGACAAAATATTTGCAAATCACATATCCAATAAGCAACTTGTACCTAGAATAGGAACTTGTATCTAGAATAGGGGGGAAAATGGATTAATTTGAAATATGATGTTGGAGGGGAAACCTCCAGATACCCTGGACTGCCAGAAAGACAAACAAGTGGGTCCTAGAGCAAATTAAGTCCGAAACATCGCTGGAGGCAAAAATGACAAAACCGAAGCTGTCCTATTTGGGCACATCATGAGAAGGCAGGGATCTTTGGAAAAGACAATAATGTTAAGAAAAACAGAAGTCAGCAGGAAAAGAGGAAGACCAAATATGAGATGGGTTGACTCCAGGAAAGAAGCCACAGGCCTGGTCTACAGGAGCTGAGCAGGGCTGCTGAAGACAGGGCAGTGTGGACATCACTCATTCATGGGGTCTCCAGGTGTCAGAGCCAACTCAATGGCATGTAACACACATCTAGGATAAACAACTCGTACATAATACAAACATAAATAACCCAACTTAAAAAATGGGCAAAGGATCTCAATAGACATTTCTTCAAAGAAGATAGTATACAAATAGCCAACAGCACATGAAAAGTGGTTCAACAGCATTACCATCAGCAAGATGCAAATCAAAAGCATGATGAGATGCCACATCACTGCCACTAGGATGGCTCTCATCAAGAAGACAGGTAATGAAAAGTGTTAGAAAGGATGTGAAGAAATTGGAACCCTCATAGACTGCTGGTGGGAAGGTAAAATGGTACAGCCACGTTGGAAAACAACCTGGCAGATTAAAAGATTAAATGTAGGGTTAACATGAACTCAGTAAATCCACCCCTAGGATTATACCCAAAAGAAATGAAACCATAATTTTACACAAAAACTTGCACACAAATGTTTATAGCAGCATTATTCATAATAATTGAAAAGTGGAAACAACCTAAACGTCCATCAAATAACAAAGAGATAAAATGTGGCCATAGAAAGGAATGAAATACTGATACATACTAAATCATGGTTGAATTTTGAAAATAGAAGCACAGTGAATGAAACTAGTCACCAAAGACTACAGTGATTCCATCATTGTGAAATGTCCATAGACGAATCCATAGAAACAGAAAGCAGATGAGTTGTTGACGAGGACTAGAGGATTTGGGGGAAATGGAAGGTGATTACCATGGGGTGCAGAGTTTCTTTTGGGGGTGATAAAAATGTTCTCAAAGTGATTGTGATGATGGTTACTACACTGTGACTATACTAAAAACCAGTGAATTGTACACATTACATGGGCTAGCTGTAAGATGTGAATTATACCTCAATATTAGAGGTATTACAAAAAGAGATATACTGCAGTATCACAATTCCATGAAATTTTGGTTGTTGAGACATTTCTGAGAATCATGATAATGGTAATACCAACAAAATAACTCCTCATATTTCCATTCCTAGTACTTTTCAGTAGTTTATCAAATTAGACAACATATGGGGCAAGTACTTTAAAATGACATCTTCATAAAATGGCTCTTGCTTCATTATTTTTACTTCGTTCTTTATCTATAATTTATCTATCAGCCAGAATAGTAAATTTACTTACTGGGAACATCACTTGTATATTAACTGTTACAATTTCTAATGGTATAGAAAAGATTCACCTAATAGAAGGAACACTAGGAGGGCTTATCGCCCTGACTCTCACACAACTGCATAAACAACACAATCTCTTTTGTGCATAAAAATGCCAACTCTGAGGAGGCTCGAAGCAGTCATTAAGTAAATCTAGGGCAGGACCTACTAAATAATAATAATGGCCTTTTTAACAGGGCTAAAATTTACTGTCTTTTTTTAATGACTATTATTTCATTCCTGTTTACAGAGCACCGCCACAGAATGAATCAACATCAATAATCCAACAAGAACATTACATAAAAAAGTGTGCTTTCAAACTACTCAGTTAATCTGGAAAAAAAAAACACCACCAAACTGAAATAGTTCCTCTAAGCTATAAGAAATCTAATGACTAATATGTACCAAACAAAATGGAATTGCCCAGGAAAGGAAGACACGAAGGCATTTCTTGCTATTTTCTCTGGTAAAGGGTAGTCCTAACTCTTAAAATAAATTTGTGTGACACCACTGAATGATGCATGCTTCATGGAAAGATTGAGTCCAGATTGGGCTGTTTCTCTCATATTGTTACATTTGAATGTCTAGGACTAGGCCATAAAATTAATGGATTGGATATCATCTAGCATGATGATTGGTGATCATCTAGCAAATAAAACACAACATTTCTAAAGCATCACAAAGCATCTCAGTCATCTCACAGTCTTGGTTGGTCAGATTTCCCTTATGATATCAAATCTATATTCTGTTTGGATGTCTCAGGCCCCTTACTCAAAGGATGTAAGGAATTTTCCCAACAGGCACATGCGAGCCCCTGGAATGACTTTAAGAGAAGAACCCAGTGAAATTCTAACTGGTTTCATCACTTGTTCACATGCTCTTTGCTCATGTGAAAATACACACAACCTTGCAGCCACTGATTAGCTAAACACCATGTGCAAACTTTTGTGAAATATTCTTCTTAGGCTAGAAATTTGGGGCAAAAAAAGTTCATAAAAGGGAGCTGGGATTTTTTTTTTGTGTGTGTGAATGGACCAAATAAACAAGGCTACGTCTTCAGTTCACTAGAAATTTGAATCCAAGTGCTTCTCTTACACTCTGCACAGAAACTAGGTGATATCAGGATGGAGTTACAGTGCCAACTATTACAAGTCATGTGACATGTGGGAAGTCACTTAACCTCTCAAAGTTTTATCTTGTAAAATAATAGTTCTACCTCACAAGGTCTGGTGAGAATTAAATGAGATATATAAGTGAAAAGCATGCTGTAATCTGTAAACCACTAGGAAACAGATGGAGGTGTTATTACCAGTACCAGTAGGCTTTTGTTTGAAAACAATTTATTTTCTTGTGCCAGACTCCTTACTAGTGGCTACTGTGTTTCCCTGAAAATAATACCTAGCTGGATAATCAGCTCTAATGCATCTTAAAATTACAAAAATTAATTTTAAGAGCAAAAATTAATATAAGACCCAGTCTCATATTATATTAAATAAGACCAGGTATAATATAACATAATACAATATAATATAATATAAAATATAATATAATACCGGGTCTTATATTAATTTTTGCTTCAAAAGATGCATTAGAGCTGATTGTCCGGCTACGCCTTATTTTCGGGGAAACACGGTATAAACAACAGATTGGAAGTCATGAACCCCGTTCTCAGTGAGGAGACGGGCAATAGAAACAGTGCGAGTTAGTGACCTTCAGGGTGTTAATGCATGAATGTCAAGGAGCAGTGGCAGGTGTGGGGAGGAAGCATCCCTGGTTAATTAATGTTGGAATTAAACATTTTAGACATATTGGGTTTATTAATTTCACTTGTTCATGTTTGTTTTTACTTTTTCAAATGACTACTGTGAAAAATCTAAAATTACAAATGTGGCTCCCCTATAGGACAATCTCCTCTAGGATATGAGTGAATTAGCAATTAAGGTTTTCATTAAGTGGAATCTGGAATGTGGAGTTCCCATCAGAAAAGGCCTCTGAAGAGTTAGCACGCTTGATCAGAAGAAAAGGCTTATTTATGCACAAGGCAAATATGGGACAGATTACAGAGAATCAAGACACAAGTTCCAGTTAGAAATGCGACCTTGGAGTAGTAAAACTTTCTCTGTGGAACTCACGTTTCCTCAACTGCAAAATGGTCACTAATCATAACTATACCCTCCTTCCAAAGGCAATGGAAAGCGTCAATGACATGAGGTCTGAGAAGAACTTTCCCAACATGTAAAGCACTGTATTGGCCAATTACCATAAAATGTGTAATGAAAAAAAGAAAAAAGTTCAAAAAGTGATGGTATCAACTACACTGGCTAAAGGATTTCAGAAAAGATCACACAAGTCAACTGGTGTCCTCAGTGATAGCTTTAGGGGTGGTTGGCCCCGCACACTGCCTTTAAAGGACATGTAGGATTTGGGAGGCTGTGCCAATTTGGGGAATGGAAATGTAGCTCTTTAAACTAAAAATAGTATTTTTGATGCCCTGGTCCACAAGAGTTAGGTTCTGGGGAAGGAAGTTTCGGGTGGCTTCCTGCCAGGTAATAGCTCATGGAAAATGTAACTCCCTAAAGTCTTTTTCTACTTTTGAATGATAGTATCACCAATATTTTCAGCAAACTAAATAGCACAGACATATAGGAAATAAGTTTTCCATTCTAAGCTCAAAATCCTGGCCTCACCCTGGAACTCTTACCATATTTGGGGGAAGCCGAGTTATAATATAACCTTTTGGCATAAAATAAGGTATGAAACTGTCCTCGAAGCACAGCTCATCCTCATGGTTTCGGAAGTGAAGTCAATTTTACAACACTTCTGACACTGAAAAAGAGGCTGTATCTATTTTTCTGTCTAAGTTTTCATTATAATACCTTCATTTGAAATGATGTTAACCTCAGTTATTGTATTTTAGAATAAAAGCTTACTGCGAAAGCATCAGTTTTCATAGCTTTTAAAAGCCAAATATTTTGACCTAAATAACATTTTCAGGTAAAGTATGGGAAATAAATTTGCAATTTTCCCCTCCAGATGAAAGCTATCCAAGACAATACATTAAGGGGATCAATTATTGCAGTTTAACTACATTGTAGGAGAGGTCAGCTTGAGGAAGTACAGATCTGAATGATTCACGATAATGCTTTTATTTAAAATGCACAAGAGGCAGGATTTCATTAACTTCCCCATAATCAAGCAAAGGCATTTAAACCCGTATTAGTAGATTGATTTTTACTAAAAGAAAAAGAGTGTGTGGAAACCATTGATCTGTGGAGAGTATAAAGATTTACATTTTGGAATGGCTATGTTACCAACAAAGGTTCCAGGCATTCTCTGAACTGACTTTCTTTCCTGATCTAATTCAACATCAAGTCTCATGGAGTGCACACAAAATCTTGCACATGCCTTTCTCTGAATAAGTTTAAAAAACAAAAAACTTAAAGTAGTTTAAATCTTTTGTCCTGAATTAATTGCAAATTGAGGCTTTTTCAAATTAAGGCTATTTCCTTTACTGTAGTAATTACAATTTTAAAGTGTCTACTGGAATGCAGTTTAACCTCCCAAAGCAATGTACCATTTATATGGAACAGAATATTTATTGAGTTCCTACTACGTTCCAGATCTTGTGATAAGTAGTTGAAATAGCTTAGCTCATTTAACTCTTACAGCAATCCTATTATGCAGTACCTCCATTACACAGATGAGGAAATTGAAGCACGGGTGGTTAAGTAGTTTGTCCAAAGTTATACAGGTAGTAAGTATTAGAGTTTGAATTCTCATTCAGGTTTATCTAACTCCAAAGTCCATGATACAAAATTATAATGTTCGACAATTGAAGAGCAAGCTGAAGTGATCCAGGTCTGGCCTCCTAGACAATTTGTTGGAACTACATACATGCTGTATGCACACTGTGTAATTATTAATGTATCAAATAAAAGTTTAAGTGCTAAGTGTGTAGCATCATTCAGAAAAGCAATGATTGTAAAGTAAGAAAACTATTATAAAAGACCAAAAGAAAAAATAAAGATTCAAATATGTTTCCAACTCTACCTAAGAGGCTAATGCAAATTCTCTAGCATTTCCTGAATGTTATGGCTTTTAGGGAAACTACATACGTTTAGGTCAACTGCTTTTGCTTTAAAATCATTATTGTACTATTATTACGCTATAATTACTGTAATGTTTTGAACTACACAGATTATAAATCTCTTGAATATCAGAATCATGTCTCTAAATTTCCATATAGTACATAATAGATATTCTCTGATAAATGTTTGCTTCAGTAAAGACAGTTACCAAAATGCACATTTGGACTTAGGACCCAAATTTTGCTAATTCATAAAATGATTTTCCTTTCTCCTCTCCCTGCAGCTCACTGTCCCATCACTACCTCTTCATTCTTTGCTCTATGTAGCCCTTCTGGAATCCAGCCCTACAAGATTTCCCCCATAAGCAATGATCTATTTGATCAACAGTGGAAAAGAATTCCAGCTAAATCCACTGAATATCATAATGTTTAAAACATCTCGCAATTAAACGTATATATTTTATATGTCTACTTCTACAGTAAGAGAAGACCTTCATCTAGGAAAATGACAAAGGAAACACCAATCATTTCATTTAATTTTCTTTAGACTTCTATTACAGTCTTTGGCAACTTTACATCTTATTTTGATTTAACTACAGTTCAATAAATGAAAGTTCCAATAACCCCTGGCTTCAAGTAAACTAGAACTTTGGCTCAGGAGCTGATAGCAGAAAACCAGAAAGTAGTCTAGTTACCCATGCTTCCTCCACATTCATTTTACAACTGAAAGCCACATTCATGTGGATCACAGAATATATATCTTCCAAGCTTTAGGCTACAAAATCCTTAAAGAGAGGGCAATTTAAAAAATCAGCTATATGTGCTCTATGTAAAACAACTCATATATAATCAATTTATGTATATAATCAACATAAACATACAAAATCAATGTGTGTATGCATATATCTTTTACGATTTATCAGACCTAAGCAAATTCTGAACATCAACCAGCTTTGTTTACATATCAGAAATATTAATTCTCTTCTTTATTATTTTATCTCTTCAAAGTACCAAAGAAAATGTTCAATTTGATAGACAACATATGTATTAAAATAACATTCTTGGGGTGGCCAGATGGCTCAGTTAGTTAGAGCGCGGTGTTCTTAACAAGATTGCCGGTTCGATCCCCACATGGGCCACTGTGAGCTGCGCCCTCCACAACTAGATTGAAACAACTATGTGACTTGGAGCTGATGGGTCCTGGAAAAGCACACTTAAATGATAAATAAAAGTTTAAAAAATATATTTAAAAAAAAAAAACATGCTCCTATTTTATCGTCAGATATGAGCCAAACTCTATAATAAAAGTATACTTCTAGTCCTACACATTCAACTTTACCCACATAATCTGAAAACACTGAATGTCACAATGTTCATTCAACAATGTCCACTCAACAAGCGAACAAATGAGGATAGAAATGCTTATGCTACTCATGTGACAAACATTTACCGACCATCTTCCAGGTGCAGGGCTCTGGAGAGACAAAGATGAACCCACTGCTGTTTGCCCTCAGGACCTCCCAGGCGAGATCCTGCGCTACAGACACGAAAGGGAATATCTGTTATTTTTATAATGATCATTAGTTACAATGCAGTGTAGTAAGTTCTATTAAGGAAACATGAAGAAAAGTGCTGAGAGAACACATAGGAAGGAACAACAAATTCTGCACAGGTAAACTAGGAAAGGCTCTGAGGTGACACACTGGAGCTAGCAGCTAAATAGGAATGTGCCAAGTTAGGGGTGGGTAGAGGAACAATACTATGGGCAAAAGGAGTAGCCTGTGCAAAGGCCCAGGGGTATGCGTGTCTGGAGAATTCAGGGCCTACATGGATGGCAGTTTGTTACTTCCCACAGGGCAGTAAGATAAGCAGGGGCTGGGCCAATTATTAGGAAATTTTAAATTAAACATTGTATAAGAGATGCATCTTTATTCAGCTCTCTATTCACGTGTTGTAAGGAATGCTTCAATTTATTTAACAAGTTAAAAACAAAAGTATATCATTCACATTTAGAAAAGATGGCTACGGAACTATGTTCTAACTGAAGAAAATATCAGGAAATGACATTTCCTGTCAAATTTTTGACACTAGGTTTTTATAAAAACTATTTTATGCTAATGAGATAAGAGAGGGCAGAGTCAGCTATATTTCAATAGACTACTGAGGATATGGAATGGAAATACCGTAATACGATCAGAATTGCCTTTTATTTCACCATAATTAAATTTAAGTTTTAAATTAAAGTGGCTCTAAATTGCAAATTACTTAAAACACCTATTTTCTACCATTCTTATTTCCTTTATGGAATTGCAATTTACTTTGAAAAAGTACACTTCTTTAAAGACATATTTTTTCATCTTTACAACAAGCCCAAGTTCAGAAACACTAAGGTAAAAATGCTAGCATTTTCTAATTTTATACCTCTTTATAAGCTCTTACAGGATCTCAAATACAATATTAGCTTCATTGCCTCTGCCACGCCCCTTCTTACATAGCTGCTCTTATCTGGAAGAGATTCTTTTTTAAACATGACCAGGTGCACGAATAGCTCTAGTGCATTGTTGATAACGACTGTCCTCCCTCCAAATCCAGTTAGCCTCGCTGCCCCTCTCCTGCAATTATGCACCCACAATCTAAACAATGCCTTTTAATTGAATCTTTCCTCCCCAGCTTTCAGCCCACAGTGTGCGCCTCCTCTGTTAAATTTCCACGTCATTGGTAAGAGGTGAAAGTATTAACAAGATGAAAACAGAAGACAATGGACTGAGGGACAGGGAAAGAGGGAAGGTGGGAGCAGGAAAAGGATAAAGGGAAATACAGTTTAATAAAAAGAAAAAAAAAAGGAGAAAAGAATCTAGGAAAGAAAGAGGACCAGAGAGGGGAAAGGAGGGACATGTAAGAAAGGGGGCAGGTGAAGAAAATGAAAGATACAAAGTGCCAAATGTCCTCAGGACGTCACTGCATCAGCTGGGCGCCAGAGGGACAGGTGGAGAGCCCTTTGGTCGACTCCTGCCTGTCTTCAGGCTCTTAGATTTTTGAAGGGTACATTTTGCTTTTAACAAATTCCAAATACCAGACTTCAGTTTGGGGCCAGCATGAAAATAAAATTTCAAGGACAACGTAAAGCACAATTTCTTTTTCTTATTAGAATCAAAGTGTAAGAGTTAAGAGTTACAAGATTTTCCCCCACGTTAAGCCTCTAGAAACCTAGGTGAGATCAGAATTAGTCATAAACATGTAACTTCAGTTTTAATGGAATTTGCCGTAAGATGCAGCCACGCTCTTCTTGCACAGTACCTTAATTCTAACTACCTCTGGGACCGAACAGGAGAAAACTCTTTGTATTCAGTCTATTCTCATGGTTAGGTTTTGCAGCTTCTCTGGCATTTTAATTATCTTGGCACCTCAGGGGGAGGGAGAGTGGAAAGGCCATTAAAAACAGGTAGAGTTCCTCAGACTTCTTTGCACCATCTTCCTTCTCTGTAAAACTCAGCCTGATTCAATAAGACCGAAAGCTTTCCACATAGACCTGTGGCACAATTTCCTTTCCCTTTGAAGTTTCGATGTTCCTGGCGAGAACCCACACTACTCACAGGCATAGCCCATGTTCTCTTGGCTGCTGGCATTCAGAAAGCTGCTGAATGATGCCATTGAGCCTCCTGCCACTCCACTGGCACCTTCTCCAGTGCAGGTGCCAAGTAACCCTGAGCTCAGGCAAGCAACAGACTGCAGTGCACTCCAGGCCCGGCTCCTACACCGGGGTCTCGAGAATGCCAGCAGTGCAGCCCAGGGTGAATACATTTTTCTCTCTTCACTCTGGTTACAGGATTGGCTGGCTGGGATCATCCAAAGGCAGAACACTGCCCCAACGCAATGAAACATTCTCTAGTATTCAGCAGCCCCCTCCTGAGGTGACCATAATCGCTACTTATAGTCTTAAGACCTGCATATAAGCATTGTATAGAGAGCCAGGATCATAAACTCAAATGCCTTCAGAGGCCAGACAAGTCCCATAAATGAATGAAGCAGGCAGGGAATAAAATAACAAGGGAAAGTAATGACTGTGCTTAAGTCATTACCTCCCAGCCACCAAGCTCCAGATAAAGAATTACTATGTAGGAAGCCTGCTACAACTATGCCGAAACTGATTTTCTTTTGCCAGAAATCTGAATTTTGGGATAAAATCTCCAAAATTTTAAATATCAGCAACTAATTAAATTAAAGATAAAACAAAACACTTGTATAGGCGACACAAAACCCATCCTCATGGCAGATTTTGCCTCTGAACTATCATTCTGCAATCTCTGACACAGAGAAATTCTAAGCTTACTGGACAAAACAATACCTTCTTCAATTGTCATAAACATAATATGAGAGAAAATTCAGACCGATGATATTTTCGGGGATCTCATGAATGAGGCAGTAGTGTAAATGGTGTGTGGAAAATCAATCAAAATTACTTAAAAGGTGACATATTTAGTGAGTGACATTATTTCCTGGCTTTTAAGTGAATTTGTTTGTAACCTGGATGCCCAAAGTGTGACTTACTCTAAACTTCTCACGCTAGCTTTCTCGAAATTGAAAACACTAGAACAGTTTCTCCTCCTTACCATTCTCTCCTGGGGCTCACACTAAATCTGGAAGATGGTCTGAAGTCCAATTTCACTGGAACTGTTTCTCAAGATGAGAACTGTTCATGCTGACTCGAGAAATCAGAGAAGCAGCACTTCTGCTTCCAGTGCTGGTGCAAATCCCGTTAACCATCATCACTATCAAAGGCTTTATGGGATAGTCTGTGGTCCCAATTGACACTTCTTATCGCTCCTCATTGGACACATGTTAGAGAAACAGAAGAATCTCAAATTTACAATAAGCCTTAGAAATCATTTAGTCCCATCTACTGTCTGATGATCAAATTCCTCAAGTTCATGCCTGCCCAGAATTCACTCTCTCTCTCTCTCAAGAGCAGCCTATACTACCATCGGGCAGCTCCGACCCTTAGAAAGGTTTCCTTGAACTGAAACAAGAACTCATCCTTTGGCTCAACAAAAAAGTTATCAAATGCCAACAATATGACTCATGCTAGTTGCTTTTATATAAAAATGAATAAACTGGGACATCCCTCCCTCTCCGCAAAGAAATCACAGAAATACTTTTTAAATTAAATAACAAACTTCCAAATGGGTACTTTGAGTAAGTGCACTCAAGAGACAGGACAAAGCTAACCAATAAAAAGCCCAGGATGTAAGACAACTTATGAGAAGTAAACACAGAAATACTTAAAAGAGAAAAAAGGTTTGATAGTTATGGGGAAATAATTACGAATACTCAAATAGGAAACTTCCTTTAAAACTAACCTCTTTTCCTAATCACTCTGGGAAGCAAAGTCTAAATAAAAGGAAGACAGTTGCCAAGTTCATTCCCTCTATAAAAGGAACAAGTTTACTCACCTATAATCTCCATACTTGGAGTGGTACCAAACTAGGTTTCAGTATCACCACCTGTGTTCACTTAGTCACCTCTCCCCTTCCAGGCCCCTGGCCCCTTCTTCTGCTATGCTGTCTCTTAAGCATAAAGCAAGAAAAAGATATTCAATCAAAACCATCCCCATTTCTCCCACTCTCAAGTTTGCCCAAATAAGAAAAATTGGAGAAAAAAATTCAGTATATGGTAGGTAACTGTCATAAGGTTTGCGTGACAGCTAACAGCCGAGAGGACTCAATCTAATGTGAACTTGGTCATAAATTTTGTAGAAAGATTTGTTTCTGAAGCTGAGCTTAAGTGAAAATTTCCTCTGTTGCTATCTGTGATCAAGATTTTTTTCCTTTGAAAACAAGTTTATATTCCGAGTCCCAACTGTGGGTAATTTATATAATCTAATCTTCAACTGAAACCAATCTCACTGAGTTGTTATGAGGATTTTAAATTAGATAATGCCTTTAAGGAATTCAAACAGAGCCTCACATAGAAAATGCTCAACAAATGGTACCTATTGTTATTCATACTATTATTATTATAGCCATTGGTTCTAAATCTCTTCACACATTTCCCAAGAACATGTATGTTTGTGAGTTCTAATGCATTGTAGATTTCATTTGGGGTAGTGACTATGCCTACTAAAAATGCACTTTTATTTCCTCCATCATTCATGCAAACTACTTACTCATCTTAGACGGTTAGAAGATAGAAAGAAGAAAAAAAACTCACGCATCTTGGGAACACACCTATTAATATGGTGCAATTACTTTCTGCGTTTTTCTTTTTAAATACTAATGATTCTTTTAATTTAAAAATAACTATTTATTGCTACAAAAGCAGACATGTAAATTATAAAATGTTAGAAAATGTAATTTTAAAACCCACCTGATTTTCTATCTCCAATTAATATTAATATTATCTTACTGTATATTCTTCCAAATATTTTATTAATATGCAAAGCTCTCTAGGTTATACCCATTTGGGGGCTCAAGTGGCTTCATCATTAAAACAGGTACAATAAACACCCACCCTTGTGGACTCAGACTACTATCAGAAGGATGGAGGCAAGAAGGACTAAGGGCTTAGAAAATTCCATTCATATGCAAGATACCTATAAAAGTAATGACAACTATAATAATAGTAATAATGTTTTTCTATGGCTAAATTTGATTGAGTGCAAATTATGCCAGGTACTATTCTGTTCTATATGAATTAACTCATTTAATTCTCATGCCAGTTCTGTTACACAAGTATTATTATTACCTCATTTTTACAGAGGAGCAACCTGAGGCAAACACAGGTTAAGAACTAGCTCCTGGTTATCCAGCCAGTAAGTGAATCTGGGTTCTGAACCCAGCAGTCTGGCTCTAGTCCATGCCTTTAATTCCATGAAAGGAGGTTCATAGAATCCTTTACTTCCTCTTCTCTCACTTCCAACAGTCCCTGTACCAGCCTCCAAGTGGGAAAAAATAGTATAAAAATATATATTCTATTGTGTCAGCAACTTTTGCTGTTTCCTATTACATGATTTTCTGTCTTTCTTTCTTTTTTATTGGGGAATATTGGGGGACAGTGTGTCTCTCCAGGGCCCATCAGCTCCACGTCGTCGTCCTTCAATCTAGTTGTGGAGGACGCAGCTCAGCTCCAAGTCCAGTCGCTGAACTGGCAATCTTGTTAAAAGCTCGCGCTCTAACCAACTGAGCCATCCGGCCGCCCTATATGATTTTCTTAATAAAACAAGAAAGTCATCTTGAAGTTATTCTGACAAACCTGTTAATTTAAAAAAAAAAAAAACAACAAAGATTTTGTCTTTTTCAGCAGTGCTATATTTAGGCATACCAGGTAATTTCATAAGAAAAAAATTTAAAAGGTTTCAATTCTTTTAAACGCTGAGTACTATTTTAAACATGGTTCTCATTAAAACTTCCCCAATGGTCCCGACAAATGATACCTTGCTCTAAAAGGGATGACACTCATTATCTTAAATATTCGGTTCTGGGGAAAACCTTAAAAGAAGAAAAATATGTAGTGAAGATAAAATTCTCAAGTAGGTAACACTCAGATTTCAAAGGAACTCATTAATCTACTAAAGAGTGCGTGGTTTAGCTGAGCCTCTAACTAGTGGTTCCTTGGAAGTTAAATATTATGAGGCAGACATTGGTCTGTGGCGGTTGGTGAACACATTCCTCCCCCACATTTTATTTGCTCTCTAAGGCATCATACCCAAATGTGCCCCAACTGGAGATAAATGCCCTCAGAAAGGAAGCAGGTAGAAACAGAGTCTGAACCACAAATGTAGGCCACGCATGTAGTTTAACCTTTTCTAATAGCCACGTTAAAGAAAGTAAGAGATACAGATAAAATTAACTTTAAAATATATTTATTTAACCCAACATATGAACATACTGTAATTTCAAAATGTAATCAATTTTAAAGAGTTAATGAGATATTTGGCAATTTCTTGGATTAAGTCTTCAAATCTGGTGTGTACGTTCCACTGACAGCATGTCACAACTTGGACTAGCCACCTTTCAAGTGCTGAATAGCCACACATGGCGAGTGGATGCCAAACTGGACAACGCAGTGCTATAGAGTGGTTTTAAGAGTATAATGAGGATTATCCGCAAAGCATAGGCCAAGGAGAAAAATTACAACAGGTTGGTTATCCTGCACTGTTTGAGAGGTACATAGTGTTTCAGTGTAAAGATCCTGTTCAACTAGAAGTAAATAACAGTTCGGTGTACAAATGTGTGTGTGTACACACACACACACACACACACACACACACACACAATTTTCAATGTCTAGGTAACAGTGATCAATAAAATAAAATCTTGGTGGGTGTGGACACCGAGTGTGACCACACAAAGGAAAGCAGGGGAGAGAATGTGGGAAGTGTGCAATTGGGGGACATGGGGCTCTGAATGTCAGTGATTAAAACTGAACCCCAGGGGTGGCCACTTAGCTCAGCTGGTTAGAACGCTGTGCTCTTAACAAGGTCACCGGTTCGATCCCCACATGGGCCACTATGAGCACGCCCTCCACAACTACTAGATTGAAACAACTACGTGACTTGGAGCTGATGGGTCCTGGAAAAATAAAAGTTAAAAAAGAAACAAAAAAAATTGAACCCCATATCAATTAATTTCCTCCTTTCTTCCCACCTCCCAGCTCACTTCATTGAAGCCTGTCTTCAGGTGTTAGCTCCCCTGAAAGGTTTTATCCAATTATCTATCTAAAAGACACCCACTAGTCCTCGATCCCCACCTACCAATCCCATTATTATAGTTGTTTTTCTTCACATCACGTATCAGTCCTGGACATTAGAGTACACATTTATTTACTGGCTAATCAGCTATTTCTTCCCCTAGAATATAAGCTCCATGAGGACAGGGAAGTTGCCTTCCTCTAAAGTTCTCGAGTTGCCTTTTCACTGCAAAATCCCAGTACTCACACAAAGAAGGTTTTCAATAAATTTGTCATCCAACCATACTATTATCAGGCAGTCACAGGTGCAGAAAGGATACTCTTAGATTCAGGCAAATGGTGCCCTATGTTGGTAAGGAGCCCAAGGAGCTACAGGAATGCCCTCACAGACCTACTCTGTGAATTCCCTGTCCATACAGCCTGAGCCTGCTTTCAGGGCCTGCCCAGCCTCTGCAGAGCGGAAGGTGACAATATAGGCACAATATAGGAGTCGGATATAGGCACAATTCTTGTCCTAAGCAGTGCTGTTCCACAGAATGTGCTACAACTACGAAAATATGCTAGCGCTACACAGTCCAATGGAGGAGCCACTGGCCATGTGTGGCTATTAAGCACTTAAAATGTGGTATGACTGAGGAACTGAAATTTTTAATTTTTGTGTCGCGTCCCACGCGACAAGAGTTGTGGGGAGCGAGGAGAGGCGGCGCAGGGTTAAGAAAAGACAGTAGTCAAAAATAGATTATAAACAGGGCCAAGGGACCCAGTCTCAAGGACTCGACCCCTAATCCAGCGAACGCATTAGCTTTTTAGTTAGGTGAGGATAAAGCTTGTCAATCTCAAGATCTGTGAATTCCATACACTATAATAGGAAACTGATTTAAGCCAATCACCCTTGCCTGCAGGCAGCTGAACTGTAAGTCTCAGGATGTATGTACTTCCCCAAGGGACAAAACCTATATGCATATGCATAGATGGAGAGCACATCATTGAATCTCTTCCCTTGCAGGTTGTGGGAAGGAATGCAGCCACAGAAGCAGAGGCTTTCCTTAGCCTGGGGAAGGTGGGGGGCTGTGCCCACCTCTATGAACCCCGTGGGTTCTCCTGTTGGTCCCCACTCGACTGCGACTGGCTTGAGTTGACAACCACCCCACCCCCGCCCCGCCGTGGGGAATCTTACTTGTCATTGACTGACCAGCCACCTTTTTGGGGCCAAACAAGGAGACATAAGGTGCAAGCACAAAGGTAAAGCAAAGTTCCTGAAAGGATCCGTCTCACAGACTCTCCTTGCTTTAGGGGCAGGTACGAGGAGACAGACAGGTAGGCTGCTGCGTGGCCACATTTTTGTATCTAATTTAAAAGTTAAATTTAAATACCTATCATATTGGACAGCACAAGTCTGGTGGAAAAGAAAAATCAATGATTCAGAACAGGTTTGTATTAGTTTCTTATAGCTGCTGTAACAAAGTACTACAAATTCAGTGGCTTAAAACAACACAACTTTATTCTGTTGCAGTCTGGAGGCCAGAAGTACAACAGGGGCTAACGTCAAGGAGTCAGGAGGGCTAGTTCTCTCTGGAGGCTCTTGGGGGAGAATTCCTTGCCTCGTTCAGCTTCTGGAGCCGGACAACACACCCTGGCCCTGAACTGGAAGCATTTTCCAATCTCCGTTTCCACTGTCACATCACCACCTTCTCTCCCGTGGACCTTCCTGCTTCCCTCTTAGAAGAACCCTTGTGATTGCAAGTGCTTCCATATAATCCAGGATCACCTCCCCATGTGAAGATCCTTAATCACATCTTCAAAGCCCATTTTAGTATCTAGAGTGACATTCACAGGTTCTGGGGATATGGATATCTTTAGGGAACCCTTACTCAGCCTCCCACAGGTGATTACATACTCTAGGAAATAAAGAGACTGAGAGGGCAAAAGAGAAAGCCATAGAAGAACTTCCATCAGGAAAGTGACATGAAAAGATCGCTCTGGTAGCAGAATGACTGCAGGAAGTCAGACTGGGGTCGGGAGACAAATGAAGCTGCTCACCAACAGTTACAAGTAGAGATGAAAAGCGAAACCTAAAACCAGATAGTGGTGGTGGGCGAGCAGAAGAAAGGATGAGGATGACAGGCGTTCAGGAGAACGAACCCCCGTAACCTGGCCTGAGGGGACGCTGGTGGAAAGGCCAAGGTGAGAACTGGAATTCTCACCTCTCAGAATTCCAGGTGACTTAGAATCTTTGTGCCATTTTCCTGTCTATCATTGTTACCTTAAATTAATTCCACTAATGGACCAAAACATGAGGGCATTTTTTTACAATATGAGGTGTTATAAAAAGCTGATCCATCATAGGTGATAGCACAACGTAAGATTTTTTCCATCAGCTGTTCAAAGATGCAGATGCATACATTGGACAAGATGGCAGGAGGGGAGTCTGGCCTCCAAAGGTTTTCTTAGTCATTTCAGCCTAATGCGAAGTCATGCTCATCAGGGCTCTGGAATATTTTAAACACGTGGTGCAAATGGCTTGCAAGTTTCAAAGCCAGAGGTAAATCTGGTGGATTCACGTGAATACAGTATAATGATTAAGCATGTATGTGGGCTTTGATATCTCACAGACCTGGGTTCTGTGACCTTTGAGGAACCTACTTAACTGTCTGAACACCAGTTTCTTCATCTTTAGAGGAGAGTTAATAATGCATATTATAGGGCTGCTACGAGGGTTAACTTATATCCTATTTTAGATCCAGCAAAGTATAAGTAATCAATAAAGGTAATTAATATTAACTGAAAGCCTTGTTTAGAAGAATTATGATCAGAAAAACACACCATTTATCATTAATAAATATAATAAGGCTCCCCTAAAAAGTTTTTAAAAACACACACAAGTGGGAATTTTAAATCTGGAAAGAAATACATCAAAAAATCCTCATAAAATAACTATGGATAATCTAATTACATTGATTTAAATCTTTAGGATAAATGTTAACTGAGTTGAATTTCCTTAGTTTCTACCCCAACTTCAAATGATGCATTAGGCTTCACTACTGTTTTAAGGAAAACAGTAAAACCCCAAGCTTTATCAGCTCTTCTGGCATCGGCGCTGAATTAGAAAAATAGTAAATATATAGGTGTCTTCAAATTATGGACTAGCTATGTCCCTGAAGGAATATATATATGTTGCAAATTTGATTTTGATCATCAGAATTTATTTTCCCAATGATAATTTCAGAAACTTATTTCTCTGGAAATATGCAGTAAAAATTTTCTGGAACCAGCCATAGGATTAGGATAGATGGTATTTGGTATTCTGGCACAGATGAAATTAAACAGATTGCTCCACATTAAATTTTGTGTTTGCTAGGGTCATGTTTTGACTGAAGAGGCAAAGTAATCCCCATTTCTGGTAATGAAGAAACAGCCCATCTTGTAATTGACAAACTAGAAGATGGCCTACCTAAAGTACAATACATTTATTTATATTACCTTCCTGGGGCGAGACATTTCATTTATATCAAGACAGCAATTACCTACCTTCAATAAATGTTTGAGATAAATGAGACAACTTCATGAATAGACATACCATTAATCTTACACATAGGGAAAGAGAAGACTGGAGAGAGGGAATCAGAGCCGAAATGTAAGAAATGATTAAAAATCAGCATTCTGATCCTAAGGCCTATAGTGAGGTGTGGTGCATGGTTTGTAGGACTGGATTCAAATTCACAATTGTGGTTTTTTTAAGAAAAGGTTAACACCTGCAGAAAGCAGGTAAACAACCTGCAATCCAGGCTGGCCAATCAGCCTCCTACTTGCAAACCCTGATCACCAAAGGACAGCAAATGAAATGCTCATCTTCACTGTCCACAAGCAATATTATTAAAATGACATACTCTGGATGCTATTTCACCTTACTAAGCACTCAGTGAAGTTGCTATAAAGTCGTCATTCAACAAGGACTATCAATACTAATTAATGGTCACTGAAAACCAGACTGCAACACGTAATAGACAATTTCGTAATTAGGAGCAAGCGTGGGACGCAGCCTTCTGGTAAGGAGGGCTTAAATTCCTAAGTCTTCTGGGGAGTGAGAACAGAGTGATGGGTGGCGAGCTGAGGCATTGCTCACGGCAGCTGAGTGTGTCTGCACAGAGGGAAGGTGGCACCGAAGATGGGCAAGCATAACTTTCTGGGGCTCTCACAGTTTCCGAGAAGAAATCCACGAGCTGTAATAACAGCACTGGGTGCCAGGGTGTTTTAGAGGCCACTCACCTTACACCCTACCAAGCATGCTCTGAACCCTTTTAGTGATATTTGGGAAAACTCAGTGCCCATACCGTCTTAGCATAAATTTTGGAGCCAGAAAAGAAGGCAGACTCACAAGACTTCAAATAGGTACTCAGAGACTGTTCTGCTCCCCACCCCCTTCAGACTGCACCAGCACTGTTATGGGAAGCAGCCTCTGGTGGCACCATTATCTGTCCTCTTGGGGATTCCACTGGCCACTGCATTGATTATTATAAGACTCAACATCCACTGAGTCATAAAGAATGGAGATGCAGTTCCAACCAAGAAATCATTTCTGGAGATTTTTTTATATCACATGTCTCATTCAAGATTAAATCATGCATAGGCAAAAAAAAAAAACACAAAAAACCAAAAAAGTAAACCTTCCAAGAAAATCGATGAGAGGGAAAAGAACACATTAGGAAGCCAGCAGACAAGTAACAAAGACAAGCAGATGGGTACTGCAGCCCCCTCTCTATCCACCCATATGTTTTCCCTCACACCCATATGCTCACTCTCAGTTCCCATATGGTTTTTCTTTCTCTGTATGAAACATGGGGTGGGGTGGAGGCAGTTATGCGCACACGTCTACTTTGTTTCTACAAAAGTTACCACAGATACCAAGTATCCTCAGACATAGTAGACAGGAAACTCTAGTTAACGGGGGGCGCCTGCCAGGCTGTGGGACGCCCTGACTCTTGGTTCCTTCTTTCAGGCCTCACTCGAGGGTCAGGTGCTTCTGGAAGTTCTATCACAGGCATAATTATGGCGCTCTGGTCCAGCTGTGGGTATTCTCTTCCATTCACAGAGTCTCCTGCCTGAGGCCTGAACCTGAGCAGCAGGTTCAAACTTCAGTTTGCCAAGGAGAAGGAAGCCCAGAAAAGCCACCAGTGCCAAGTGGCCTGGTGTCCAGCTCCTTATCTAGACTGGTTAGGGTAACGGCCGGGGCCCATGGCCTATCTATTGTTCCAGCAGGGTAGAAGCCTGTGCTTCAAAATCCTCAAGGATAATATCGCCTGACAAAATATTGTGCCTTCAGATGTTCACAGCAGCACTATTTATAACCAAAAAATAAAAACAACCCAAATGTCCACCAACTGACGCATGGACAAATAAAATGTTGTATATATCCATACAAAGAAATATTATTTGGAAATCAAAAGGAATGAAGTATTGGTACATGCTATCACATGGATGAACTGTGAAAACACGTTAAGTGAAAGAAGCCAGGTTACAAAAGGACAAATATTATGTAATTCCATTTATATGAACTGCCCGATACAGGCAAACCTATAGAGACGGAAAGTAGATAAGTGGTTACTTGGGACAGGGAGAGAAGGGATGGTAAATGATGACTAATGGGGACAGAGTTTCTTTTAGGGATGATGAAAATGTTCTAAAATTGATTGTGGTGATGACTGCACAACTCTGAATATACTACAAACTGATGAACTGCACAGTGTAAATAATGAAATATATGGTAATACATAAATAATATCTCAATAAAGCAGTTAACAAAAAAAAATGTGCCTTGTTCATTAATGCTCAAAAGGCAAACAAACTTATATCCTATCAATTAAAGGAGCCTGCTCATAGCTGGGGCTAGATGGTGGGGGCTCCCTTATATTTTTGTTCTATCAGAAAACATCTTTTTTAAAAAGTTTAGTTTTTCTAGCAGTTTTAACTTCACAACAAAATTGAGCAGAAGGAATGGAAATTTCCTACATCCCTCTGCCCCCCACATGCATAGGACGCCCCATTCTCAGCATCACTCACCAGAGGGGTGCACTGGTTATAACTGATGAATCCACACTGACATAGTATCGTAATTCATGCCCAGTCGGTAGTTTACAATAGGTTCACTCAGTGCTGTACATCCTATGAGTTTGGACAAACGTATAATGACTGTATCCATCAGTATAGTATCATACTGAGTATTTTCACTGCCTAAAAATCCTCTGTGCCCCACCTTTCACCCCTCCCCAACTCAACCTCCAGCAACCACTGATCTTTTTACTGTCTCCATAGTTTTGCCTTTCCCAGAAGGTCAAATAGTTGGAATCATTCAATATGTAGTCTTCGGATTGGCTTCGTCACTTAGGAATATGCAGTGAAGGTTCCTTCCTCAATGTCTTTTCATGGCTTGATAGCTAGCTCATTTCTTTTCAGTGCTGAATAACATCCCATTGTCTGGATGTACCAGTTTATTTATGCATTCACCTGCTGAAGGACATTTTGGTTGGTTCCAAGTGGTGGCAGTTATACATAAAGCTACTATAAACATCCATGCATTAATTAGTTTAAAAGTACTTTTCCTCTTTCTCTTTCGAAAAATCTCTTATATATCCTCTAATATCAAGCACCTGATCATCTTCAGTGATTTTTTTTTTCTTTTTAAATGAGTTCATGCCAGTGGGAGCTGGTTTTCTCACAACCTTGGTTCTGACTAACTCTGATGTCTCCTTGAACAATTTATGCACCTGCATCTTTGCAGATCGGATGGAAGTTCTATCTACGTAATAGATCATTTTTTTAATGACACTATATTGTGAAAAATGTCTTAATGTGTTGGTCCTCGAAGGTCTACAAATGGCACACTAGAATAGATCCTTATCTGCCATCTAAGATCTTCCCAATTAGAATAATGTCTCTCGGTGATTCTCCCATTAACCTTCAATTGGACTCTACAAGGGCCCATAATGAAGAGACTGTGGGTAGAAACTCATGTGCCTGTGTCTCCTCTCCTGAATTCTGAGCTCCACAAAGACAGGAACTAATCTCAATCATCGGTGTAACTTCCCTATCAAGCACAGTGCCCGGCACAGCGATAATGCAGCAAATGCTTATTAAATTGACATGGCTGTGCCACTGTTCAGGAATGATGTACATTCTGCATAAAAAAAAAAAAATGACTGAAGTTTTTTTAAAAAACATTAAAAAATAAGCTCTTTTAATCCACAAATAAATTGTGGCATCTTGACTGACTAAATCTAATACACAAAGGTTTTCGATTTTATTTTCTTTTTTCTGCACTTCACTTTTAGAAATGGTAAGTGTAAATTTCAAATAAAAAACACAGGTAAGATTTAGTTTTTAAAGAAAACCTTCTAAGAAGTCTTCCGTCAATCAAACACAACTCTTAAATCTGCTCCATACCCCATATCCATGAGTATCTCCAGAGGCTTAAAAGAAAAACTTGAACAAACAAGTGGTTAATGAAAACCAAGTTTCAGACCGATCAACACAAGACATAGCATTTTTTTTGTAATTTGTTTATCTCATCTACAAAGACACTTTACAAAAGAAACAATTGACTGATTGACGATAATTGTATTCAGTAAAGCAGGAACCTGTCCCTTCTCCGGTCCTTGCTCTGTAGAGCCCACTTTAAACACAAAAGCTAAAGTGATCAAATGAGATCATGTCACTTCTCTACTCAAAATCTGTACCATTCAGGGTAAAAGCCCAGATCTGTTTCATCCATTGTCCGAATACACCACTTAACTCGGGCTTCTTTCTCTACAACCCTCCATCCTTATTCCCCACACACGGCATGCCAGGTATGTTCTGATCTCAGGGCTGATGTATCAGCTGGCTGTGTCCTCACCTGGACGGCTCCTCCCTCAGACCCAACGCCTGCCTCCTCACTTCCTGAACATCTCAGCTTAAACATTACCTTCTCAATGAGGCCTTCACTAATCATCATATGTAAAAATGCACCAAGACCTCTGCCTGCAGGAATTCCCTATCCTCTCCCGCACTGCTTACATTTTCTCCATAGCACTTAACACCATCTGACACATAATCTATTTTACTTATTTATTTATTATCTATCATCTCTCTTCTAGAATATAAATAACTCCATGAGACCAAGAATATGTGTCCATTTTGTACACTGCTCTCTCCTCGGACCCCAGAATACTGCCTGACACATAGTAGGCACTTAACAAACATTTGCTGAATGAATTAGTTAAATAACACATTTTATAAAGAATCTCAACAACTGAAGGTTTCTGATATTCAACAGGGATTTCCGGTTAATCTCCTGTCTACTATTAAACATGTACTATCAACAATTTCAAAACATACTACACGTTTGTGAAATATCATACCATTTTTAGTGGTTCCCACTTCTTACAAACCTAGGTTGCCTAAGAGTATGAATCATTCCTATGTCATGCAAATGGCTCTAAGAGACATCAGTAACTTGTCAAAGTCATGTTACACAATCAGTGGCTCAGACATAACAAACTCCAAAGCACATGTTCATTTTTTGGACAATCTTTGTAAAGAGACCCACATTCTTAGCTAGTCTGTTGCCTTCTTTAGATAGAGAATAAAAAGTTCTTTCAGAGCAGTGATTTATAATTAGCGTTGTACATCTTCAAATGATTTTAAATAAATGGATTCAGGTCACTAATAGTCACCAAAGAGATTAATTATTTTCAGGTGGTTTTTTTCTTCCTTACCCCCAAACTCAAAAATGTCCATGAGCAGCTCATTATTTCTTTATTTTTAATTAAGACAGCTCAGCTTCAGGTATCTCTTCAAAAAGAGAAAAAAGAGAAAGAAAAACAACATGCAGGATTATCGTCCTTTGTACTAGTTGGTCTGATTTTATATCTCAAAGAAGTTTCTGTTAAAGTTACCTCTTAACTTATTTAATTCAGTAGGTATTTATTAAGTCCCTTACAAAGAGCTGGACATGGGCATTAAGTGTAGCTAAATTAGGTATTTAGAAAGAAAGGGAAAAGTACTAACATTTGGTGACATTTGACACATATCACCTCACTTATCAAAACAACCTTGAAGGTTGTTACTATATTCATTTTAGAGATAAAAAGAATCAAGGCTCCAAGAGGAAACATAACCAGATCATTTTCTGCATAAGCTATGTAGGTTAGCAGTTGCCCACTCACTACTCCCAAGTACCTATAGAAAAGTTGGCTAAATCACACACAGCCTACAAAGAGAACATTCTGGATCCACTGAATAAAGGTATATTCTCTTTCTAAGACACAAAATGTTTTTATAATTTCTATAACTAGTTACACAACTTATGAGTGACTAAGTCCAAAAACAAACCAACAAAGCAACCAACAAACAAAATCAGATTTCACCCATCTCCCAGCAAAAGCCTTTAAATGAGAAAATCAGGAGCATGCCTGAGGAACTAAAGTGTCCGTAATGTTAAGAAAGTTCATCTTCATATCGTCAGTGTAAACATTCTAAGTCAGGCTAAAAAGAAATAAAGTTCGGATAAAATGAAGAGCCAAGATGGAGACGCTTTCTTTTTAAGTTTAATTTCGTAAATGAGACGTAAAACGCTCTTAAAAATATCTGCCAAAATTGGAGCAAGACTACTGCGTGAATTTTGATAAACAACTCTTTTTCACATCAAGTTCACTGCTACGGCTGCTGGAACATATTGTTAATTCAGCACAAGAGGTGAGGGCAGTGGTTAAACTAGTTCTAAATGATATGGACTGGTCCATTCACAAACACAATTAAACACCTACCTCCTGTCAGGTACTCTGATCAAAGACACCTGAGATATAATAAGAATGGAAATGTTTCCTCCCTTATCTCTAGGAGCTAACCTAATTAAAAGACAAACAAATCAGATATTGTCATACAATAGGGTAAGTGCCATGACAGCTACAAGCAGGGAGGGGTAAGAAATACCAGATGTGGGGCACCTATGGCCCCACACCTGGGAGTCCGGGGGGATACAGGACAGAGGTCATTCTAGAGAAGATGACTCCGTGTCAAGAACATTTAGGAATGGTTCACTGTTTCAGATGATAAATCCCAGGCAAGGCTTCAAACATATCTCAAATGCCTCTGCTACATTTATAGATGTCAAATAATTCTACAGAACGCGAAGGTTTGTGCAGCTTTTATCACCATCTCACTTGAAACCTCGAAGACTGGTTAAGGTGGTGAGCCCTAGGGTGAAGGAAGGGAATGGAAGGATTCAAAAAGGAGTAAACCTTTCTCGAGACTAACAAGATGTGCCCCAAAGTACTGCCGTGGGAGAAAACCACATGCCTGTCATGAGCTAGTGACATGGGGTCACCTGAGGAAACATGTACTGTACATTAAAGCCATCACCTTGTGAGGAAACAAATAGAACCTAACAAAAGTCAAAGAGAACAACTGAGATCCACAAAGCACAAAGGCTCGCAGTATTTGCACAATTCCTTGAAGAGGGAGAAGTTGGAAAGAAAACCACACTCCTGACACAGGGGTTTTACAAAGAATAAATCTCTCAGGATGAGGATTACAAGGGAGCAATAACTGTCTAGTTCTTTTCTGAGTTTTGAGAATCTAAAAACACCTCTCTCTGATATCAGAAGACACTTTCAAAAAAGGTAAGTAGAGGCTCAGGACAGGCAGACAGAAGAAAAGAGGAAGGTTTGTAGGTTGAAGGCTTTATTCCTCTCCTTCTTTGAGAAGATATGTCTCTCTTTCAATGGGAAGTTTATTCACATTCTAGCCAGCTGCAAAACAGGGTTGAGAGCCAAGTTCCTATTGCCAAAGTTCACTCTTCAAACCGGCAGCCTGAGGTCTGATAACCAGTTAAAATGCTCAACACAATCACTGCCTTTTGGTGGAAAACAGAGGCTCCATTGTTTTCAAGTTTAACTCTTCTAGAATTATGAAATTCAAAACAAGAGCTATTAGGTTCAATCAGTATCAGAGTGAAGGGAATTTTTTGTGTTAGTTAGGATTCCTTTCTTCTTCTCCCCCCACCACCCCCCCCCAAACAATAATTGGATTACTCTGGTAATGATCAAAAAAGTAAATTGTCAATAACGACGAGTACTTTACAAACTGAAAAACTGCTTCAAAGTCATAAAATTCCATGTATGTGATCCACCATATTTCTAACATATGTTACATCCTTTAAAATGAAAACATCTGATCCAAGACTCTAGATATTTTCCAAAAACCAATGGCAAAAAAAGCACTGACCCAGCAATTATCATAGAATTAAAGCGCACTTACGAAAGTGGAGGGGAGAAAATATTCTTGCAAAGATATATTCTCTTGTTATTAAGTATGTATTTGTGGAAACTGTGTAAGGAATGTTCACCTATGCAGTCAATAAACATGCATGGGGGGCCGGTTGGTTAGAGCATGGTGCTAATAACACCAAGGTTGCCGGTTTGATCCCTGCATGGGCCACTGTGAGCTGCACCCTCCTATATAAAATTGTCTGCCATATACAAAGTACTGTACCACGGAGGCACTATGGGTATATAAAAATAAATACAACATATTCAGCTGCCTACAATCTTCTGGGAGATATGAAATAGAAAACTATAGAACAAAATAAAACAAAGTGGGATAGTGTTCTAAGGTACAAGAAGACAGATATGGGAAGTGAATATATTCAGACTGGATCAAAAAGAAGGGCAGGAATGGACTGCTCCTAGGGAGAGTAGGATCATGAGAGACACTGACCGACTTACTGAGCAGATGAACCTTGTTCTAAAGGTCATGAGGAGCTAGTGATAGTTTTTGTTATGAGAACAACTAACACCAGGACCAGAGAGAAGTGTCCTTTAGGAATCTTTATCTCAGATCATGACAGGAAGAGAGAGAGATGGGGTAGAAAGAGCAATGAATAAGCCAATCTACTTATCCAAATTAGAAGTGATTAAGCCAAAATTAGGAAGGTGACATTGGTAGATGAAGGAGAAAATGGATCCAGGTCTTCTTCATTGTGTGAGTTATTCTTGGTTTTACGTTACAAAGACCTTCATTTCATTATACAGTTTAGGGCAAAGTGAACCAAGTAGTATTATATCCAGTTGAAATAACTCCTTATATTAGCTAAGGTGGTATCTGCAGAATAAAGTAGAAAAACCATATGATCATCTTAATAGATGCAGAAAAAAATCATTTGACAAAATTCAAATCCGTTCATTATAAAACTCTCAGCAAACTAGGAATAGGAGGATATTTCCTCATCCTAATAAAAGGCATCTATGAAAAATCTATAGCTAATACTATACTTAATGGTACAAGACTTATGTTTATTCTTTAAGATTAGGACCTCTTGCCACTCTGTTTCTACCATCTTTCCTCGAAAATAAGACCTAGCTGGACAATCAGCTCTAATGCGTCTTTTGGAGCAAAAATTAATATAAGATCCGGTCTTCTTTTACTATAGGGCTCGGTATTATATTTTATATTATATTACATTGCATTATATTATGTCAGACTGGGTCTTACATTAATTTTTGCTCCAAAAAACACTGATTGAGTTTGATTGTCCTAGAGCTGATTGTCCAGCTAGGTCTTATTTTCAGGGAAACACGGTATTCAACATTGAACTGGAGGTTCTAGTCCATGCGATAAGCTGATTCTAAAACCAATGGGGAAACAGACAGGACCTAGAATAGCCAAAACAATTTTGGGAAAAAACAATTTAAAAGACCTATACTAACTGATTTTAAGACTTATTATAAAGCTACCAATTTGAAGTACGGTATCAGCATATAGACATATAGATCAATGGAACAGAACATAGTCTAGAAATAGACTCACACATATATGATTAATTGATTTTTAAAAAATGTTCAGTGAATAATGGAAAATCTTTTCAGCAAATATTGCTGGAACAAGAAGTATCTATATGTAAAAACAAAAACAAAAACCACGTAATTTCTTACCTAACATCATAAACCAAATGAACGGCACATGGGCCAGAGACATAAATGTAAGAGTCAAAAATATACAACTTTTCAAAGAAAACACAGGAGAAAAATTTTAGTGACCTTGGGCTAAGGAAATGCAAATTAAAACCACAATGAGAGACCACTACACATGTAAGAGACTGGCTAAAATTTGAAAGACCCACAATACCAAGTGTTGGTGATGATGTAGAGCAAATGTAACTCTTATAGACTGCTGGTTAAGACTGTACAATGGCTCCTTTTGGAAAACAGTTTGGCAGTTACTTCTACAGTTAAACATACACCTACCATATGATCCAGCCATTTCATTCGTGAATACCCAAGACAAATGAAAGTGGTTGTCCCCATAACAACTTGGACTCAAATGTTCATGGCATCTATATTTGTAGTAGTCAAAAGTGGAAACAATTCAAATGTCCACCAACTAGGTCAAGGGAAAAATAACTTGTGATATAGCTATACAATGGAATTATATTCAACAATAAAAATACTAACTATTGATATACACAGCAACATGGATAAATCTCAAAATGATGATGCCGAGTGAAAAAAGTCAGAATCCGCCTCAAAAAAAAAAAAAAAAAGACTACATGATTTCATTTACATAAAACTCTAGAAAATACAAACTCATCTAGTGACAGAAAGCAGATCAGTGGTTGCGGGGAGTAGGTGGGGCAGGGAGGGACCAGAGAAAGAATTACAAAGGAGCACGAGAAAATTTAGGGGCGGTGGTGACAGAAATGTTCACTCTCTTAATAATTTCATAGACATATGTCAGAATTTATCAATTTGTATATTTTAAATATGTGTAGGTTATTGTATGTCAATTACATCTCAATAAAACTGTTTAAAAAATTTTAAGAAAAAAAGAAGTTATTCCATGAATCCAAATAGAGGTTATTAAGGGCAAAATTAGGATGGGGACAAAGGTAGTATAAAGGAGAAAATGTAAATGAGATATTCCCCATTATTATGCTGGCTTGTTTTTACTGTTCATTACAAAGACCTCCAGTTCATCATGCAGGTTAGGGCAAAAGAAGGTAGGAGGTCTTTTCTGTTGAAAGGGCTCCTTCTATTGCTAAGATGATTTCTGCAAAAAAGACGGCAGAGCCTTGAAGAAATCAGGGAGCGGTGACCAGCCAGAACGGCTGCTGAGGAGGATGCTGTGATTCAGCCCAGCTCCCTGCTCAGAGATGGAAGTGCTCACGCCCTCCGCTGCCGGAAGTGTGGGCTGTGGATGGCTCACTGCTGATTTCCCAGTCGTCTTCCTGACTGAAGGGAGCCATCGCACCCAAGACTCTGTCCCCTCCCTAAGGCCATCCATACGCCAGAGCTCCCTGTGAGATCTGTGCAAGCTGTTTCCCAAGCACTACCCAATAAGTACCTGCACCCAAATCTCCACCTGTTTCCCAGAGAGCCAGGCCTAAGACAGCTCCCCTGAGCAGCATAAAAGAGAAAGCTGAACCATGGGTGAGGACTTATGGGAGGGTTCAAGATTGAAAGAAAGAATTTTTCAGTTGGTCAGAGAAAAGGAAAAGCATTCAGAAAGCACCATTTTCAACAGAGAAAATAAGGGATCATTATTGTAATTGACAATCACAACAAAGCCCGCACTGCACTGTGACAGCGTCCTACAACACTTAGACACAGCCGGATCATAATAAAGAAAATGACACTTTGAAGGTGTGGGTGCAAAAGCTGAGTCCACCGCCATGTGGAGCAGTAAAAGTACTGTGGAGAAGATGGCTACTAGGAAGTAAGCTGAACACTGGAAATGGCATTAAAGGGAAGGGAGAGAGGGACATTTGTCCCCCAGTAAGTCACCTATTAATATTAATGGCAATAAAGAGTTAAAAGTAAAAGTGCTGAATATAAAATTTCTGGTGTCTTTCTGGGGGATGGGGGCAGAAAGAGGATGTCAAAATAGGGGAATAGGAAGCGCGCTGTTTGTTTTGTTTCCTGGGGTGGGGGGCTTCCTGAGGGCTCTGTCAGGAAGTCATCGTTTCTGCCTGAGTAACGAGAAGTGGATCAGTGGCCTGTCCGTGCCACCGCACAGTCAGGGAGGAGAAGAGGCAGCCCACCTAAGGAAACTCTGCTGGTTACCTGGGTAGGACAGCAGCTGAAGGGCAGGTGGAGGCGCTGGGGGTCCTGTGTTGCTCATTCCCCCAGCATGCACCTGGGGATTCCTGCCCTGCTCCACAGCAAATCTTCCATTACGACAGCTCTTCTAGGGTTCTTTTATGCAATGAGTTATGGAACACTATTAACACTAGTCCTCAGAATCTTTTCAGATTGCGTTATTTCTTCCATGCACTGTCAGAGCCAACTATGGGTTGTCAACTGCACGTCTGGTTGCATGTTTGTGAGGAGAGCCGAATGTTTTCCTAGCAAAGATTTCACAAACACGGCTGTTCCTGTGGCCCAACCATGCACAGGAGGAGCAGAAGCATAGAGCAGTCACAACGCTCTGGCTTTAAACTCTACCACTAGCACTTAACAACTGTGCAACCTCTGCATACTACTTAATTTTCTGGGACTCAGTTTCCTCAATGTACAATGGGATAACAGCATCTTCTTGGAAAGAGGTGCAAGACCTGAGGTGACATGTGTCTCCAGCACACGGTGGGATATTACAAAATGAGAAAAATGCCTACCACTGATTCCTGCTTATTACCGGGATTGCTGACCTCAATCCCATCTCCTAACCTGTTCACATACATCCAAGTGAAAAGGGTTACATATCTTTACATGAACTCCCAGTAGTGATAGATTTACTGAACTATAATTTAATATATTGCCTTGGACCTTTTCTCTGGGAATAGATTTAAAAATGTATTCATCTCATACATTTCATAGGCTTTCTCCTTACAGCTTCGTGTACCAACCATGTGCTGCTGACACCTAAAAATCACTTAAATGTTGCCCCAGTTCTCTCTGCCCATTGGCAGATTTGTATACTCCATGGTCCCAGAAGCATATACATTTCTGATATTTTCAGGCAACTCAAATTCAGCATATTACAAACCAATCATCTCCACCTACTTCCAGCCCCCACAAATCTGTTTCCTCTTCCTTTTCTTATACCCCTAGAAAAGCAATACAAAATAGGTGTTAAAAACATAGGTTCAGAAGCCAATCAGCTTTGCTTCGGTTCAAACCCTGGCTCTTACCACTTATAGGCTAGTGAATCTTGGACAAATTATTTAACCTCCCTTTGCTCCAGTTTCTTCAACTGTTAAGAATTACATGTGTATGTACATGCTATCACATGTGTGTGTGTATATGTATATATACACACACATATATACACATACACACTTAGGAGCCTGACACATAGCTAACAGCTCAATGAATGCTAATTATCATTATTTACTCACTTCACGGGATACCGTGTTTCCCCGAAAATAAGACTTAGACGGACCATCAGCTCTAATGCGTCTTTTGGAGCAACAATTAACATAAGGCCTGGTCTTATTTTAATATAAGACTGGGTCTTACATAATATTATATAACATAATAATATAATACTGGGTATAATATAATGTAATATAATACCAGGTCTTATATAATATAAAACCGGGTCTTATATTAATTTTTGCTCCATAAGACGCATTAGAGCTGATGGTCCGGCTAGGTCTCATTTCCGGGAAACAAGGTATAATAAGACTCTTCTTTGATGGTAGAGCCCATGTATTTCTTAGTCACCTTTGTATGATCAGTTCCTGGCATACTGTGCCTTGCACATACATATTAGATGCTGGAGACATTTTTTTTTAACTGAGAAAAAAATTTCTGCAGCTTATTGTAAAATTACTATGAGACTGTCAGGATTTTGTTACATGAACAACCATATATACGGAAATAAGTGCTAAGAAAAAATAGGTTTCTCCTGGCATGCTTCCTTCCACCAAACAATGAGCGATGCGTAACTCATCATGCTTCCCTTCCTGAAACCTTCACAGTTAAATGTGGGACTCGTTTGGGGTAACTAGACTTGGCCTAGATTTTCTGTACCTATAATTCCCCCGGTTAACTGTCTTTTTTCTTACTTTCATGCTTTTATTGGGAGCTGGCTAAAATAATTTTTGGACGTATCCATTCATTAAAAAAAAAAATCTAGCTATCCATGTAACTATCTAATGAGCACTTTTATATGTCAAGCATGGTACTAAGAATAATGAATGGATGAACAATAGAAACAGTGCATGCTGGGAGATAGTACCAAGAGAAGAAACAGATGGAAGGCAGTGTGGAGCAGTTAAGAAGACAGGCTCAGAGGAGAAGAAAAAAAGCAAGAGCAAAGTGGTCTAATAATGCTCAGTTTCAGTGATGCTAATAACGCTTCATTAAACTGTTTGCTGAGGCAGCTAGTGACTAACTATGACACCAATTGCAAAGTGAGAAAAACTCTTCAGAAGATCCAGCCCCGTTAAGCCAACCAGCAAAGTCACCAAGGTCCCACCAGGACAGAAATAGCATCTGACCAGAAATAGGAAGCAATGAACCAGAAAAAAAGAATATTATCTTACCTAACAAACTATTACTCAATCTTCCAAATAATTTGAGATGGCGTGGAATAAAAGGTGATAATATTTTAATACACAATTCTATACTTTATTTAGACATCTTTGTCATTAATTGAGGGGACAGAGAATCTTTTCAACAAGTCTGCCTTCAGTCTTTTCTTACCTGAGTGCAAAAGTAAAGGGAGTCAAGAAGGGGAAAGATCTGCAGAATTGATGCAGTGATTATAAATGCACAGGATTTCGTGTTCTTTATTCAAAGAAGTTCCCCTAAGGTCACTATTAACATACCCTTAAGATCTGATTTACAAACCTGTAAATGGAAGCAACAAGTTAAACAAGGAAAGAGTCAAGAAGTGCTAGCAAGGAAAGGGAACAGAATAACATATTTCCTAAGAAAAGCAGACAAGAAAGCTCAGAAATCCTAACCAGGTGGGGTCATTCCAATTCAATGGAATCCAGGCTCACGGATATATCAATACTCTAGGGAATAACATTCAATTACTTCCAGCAAAATTTAAGAAACTAGGGAAAAAAGAAAAAGACTAATATGCTACAAAGAGGTTTCCACTCTAAGGAGTCAATTCTTTTGCTTTTCTTGTTAAACTGGTGTGTTGGAAGGAGGGGCTGTAAATCCTTTTCAATGAAAAAACTGGACCACATTGAGAATTTTGCAAGGAAGGTTCACACACTGCACTGTTAAAGGCCCAATTTGAGAAATCTAGGTAAAAATCGCACTTATAATTTTAGGGAAAACCATGAGCTTCACCCCTTATGTATCTAATTTATTGTATTAGCTACAGATGAGCACAGACATTCTCAAGGTAAATTACTAGTTGAGCTAACAGTCAAATCCAATGGCTGTGACTAGTATTTTTTTAACTACAAAAGCCCTATCATCCAGGTCTCCAGATGAAAAAAGAATAATTACTTCATTTTTGGCTTGGTAACAAGAGCTAACAGCCATTCCTGTTTTTATTCAAACAGAAGGACAAGAAATTACAGTTAATCTCGGCCAGATGTACCAAACTGCAAAAAGTACAAACAGTAGGCGAAAAGGTGTTTGAGCGAAAAAAAGCTGAGTAATTTGATGTGTATTTATCAGGCATTAACTCTGCCTCAAATACCTTATTTACCACAATGAACTTACCTTTCACAGACCAGCAACACTACATAACCCCAAAGAGTCACCGCCATTCAGAAGCCATTGAGATTCTGAGTCTCTAGAGAACACCTGAAAGAAACAATCACAGCTCCCACCTAGAGGAAAACTGCCTCTTAGCAGGTGCCTAGGCGGTGGGGTACAACTATTGCATCGATAATACGTGTAGCTGCCTCCTCTGGCAGCTTCCACCCTCCACATGTCACCTGTGCATTATTCACAGGGGCTGCCACATGCCGTCTAAAGCATGTACCCTTGTGAGCCTTCATGGTGACACTTTGAGGCATGTTGCCTCTGATGATGAAAACACTGGAATGCAAGAAACACACGGCAGGCACCATTTCCCTAAATACTGTTTTTAAACTGATACTGTAGTTCGTGGTCTGCTGAACACAGAAGAAAGAACACAATTAAGAACAATTAGCCCTTCGGCTGCACTACCAGAGACAGTTTTTGTGGCCTATATTTTAAGCACAAAACCGAGCTTCCAAGCAGGATACTCAACCATCCTGCAAGTAAAGGAAGTATAAAAATTGCTTCCTGTTTCCTGACCAACCTTAATTCCAGACAGTGCTCCCCCCACTCCACTGACACTTGGCCCACGCCCTTCCTCCCCCGGCACAGAATACTCCTGGGTTCTAGTTCTTCTGCTCAGTTTTTTAAATGTCTTTTTTTTTTTTTTAAGTAGGGAAAATAGACAAGCAGCTGTCTGAGAAAGGTAAATTTGATGCACTCTCAGGTTGGGCAACGGCAAAAAGAGGGTTGGAGAGGAGAACAGAAGGAGAGTGTACGTTCAGTAGGAAGAAATGGGGGGAGAGAAAAAAAAGAAAGTTTCCCTTTCTAGAAGAAAAAATGATTAGGCGTGAAGAGAGCCCACTCATTGGACGAGAGAGTTGCAGGGACGTGACAGGTCTTTCAGTTCAATCTCGCCATTTCATAGAAAGGAAATAAAAAGTTTGAAGCCAGAAAGCAACCTTCCCAGGGTCATGATGTCAGGTGGTTAACATAATTCGAGCTTCTCAAACGATGAGCGCCCCTGGGAGAAAATGCTATCTTAACATTATGAGTAATTCTTCTTCTCCTGAGAAACATGTTTTTCACTTCACGGTTGCTATGAAATGTTTAACAGACCAAGTTTCCCTTTTCACTGGAGGAAACAAACCTCCGTGGGAAGCTTGAGGCCCACTCATTACCCAAGTATTCCAGGCAGTATGGAGTGCATTTTTCTTAACTCATTTCCAGCTCCCCCTTATGTCTTTTTCCCCCCTCATTTCTTCTAGGTTTTGTACACCTGTACTTATGGAACCTTGCAAACCCCCTTAAACCCCTTGTGGAACAAAGAGAGTATATTACAAATATCTCATACTGGTACGTGCCATTCCAAGCAGCGTGCTGTGTTTCACAGGCATGCGTGCATGTGTTCTCACTGGAATTCTCAGAGGAGGGAGGTCAAATATTACTGCTCAACTGTACATGGCCACACCAAGAGTGAACTGAGTCTTGGGATTGGCACTCTCATACTTATTCCCTTAGAACGTACTTCTTCCATAGTAAGAACTGTTGGTATATTAATAGAAAACTCAGTTCAGATTTTTATATTTAAAAGATCATATTTTGCTCAGATTAAATTGAGAAGGGCATTAGTAAACCTTCTGCCTTTAAGGAACACTTTCATTCAAATTAAAGACATTCCAAGCTGAAGAAAACTGAACACAGTTCTAAAGAAATTTCACAAACAGTAGCAGAATGTGCAAATGTAGTAAAAATGATGGTTTCACTCTATTTCCATACATTCACAAATAGCATAATAATTTATACCACCTTCCAGCTGTTCAACTGCTCAAGGCATCATTTTTTATTTGGCCAACATTACCTAGAAAGAAATAAAAAGGAGGAAAAGAAAAAGCAATCAAGTAGTCTCTTCTACCACATTTCTCACAAGGATGTTATTGGGCTTGGGTTGAAGAGTTTTCAAGCTTCAGGATACAAGCACCCAGAAAGCAAGAACACACTGCGGCTCAGCTGTAACAGGTGACAGGTGAGCAAGACCAGACCTCTTTTTAAGCCTGGAAGATTCTGCCCCAAACCAGGGTGGCACCTGCTCATCCCCATCTTCAAGGGCTCTTAACGGTCCCTACATAATTTATGTGGCTGGAGGAGAAGTGAAATGTGAACTGACTAAACTGTAAGCATTTAAATTTAGACGCAGAGAAGGAAGGCACCACGCCAGGTTTAGGCCTGCAGACACTTGTTAAAAGACAGACCTTCCATGAGCCCCTGTATCTCCCACCTCTCACTCCTGTGCATCTCCACTGTTCTGGTTGGTTTCTTTAAGAAGTGCTCTTCTCAGGCCACGCGGCCAAGATTTGGTCCTCCTGATGCATTCATCACAGGAGAAAGCATTCGGCATCCCTCTCTGGAGACTGTTACACATTGCTTAGTCCACATGTGTGGTGTGCTAATGTGCAAAACACTCAACTGACTTTTTGGCGGACCTGGTAATCCAGGGCTGCCTGCTGCTTTGTGGGGAGGTCTTTGGAGAGTCCAGGCTAACTGTACCAAGGGGTGCTTCTAGAACCAGTGCTGTTTCCACACACTGTAAAGGGCGGCTTAATACCAGGAAAAACAAAGGCTGCTGATGTGGGTGAAAATAATACAGAAAACGAAAGTGCTATGAAATTAGTTATTAGTGAGGGAGAATATAACACACTACACACCTCATTAGGAAGCTACAAAAGGCTGTTGATTGTCCTCATGCTAAAGGTCCCTGTATACAGAGAAATCAAAATGTCAAGACTTTTTTGCCTTAGTCCTAAGGGAGATCTGTCTTTGAAGAGGATATCAAACCATCCAACTTTACCATCTCTGCTTTAATGAATCCACCATATGGGGCCCAAATGTCAGAGACAAGTTTGATTTGAACTAATTCATAAAATAATTTCTCTTGAGGTGTGGATAATGCTAAATTACCCACACCAAAAAAAAGCGTTCTTAAAGGTTTCTGGACTTGGCTTATTTCCAGTTCTTCGGTAGACTGTATAGAAAATTATATGTAACAATTTAGAAACCGTTACCAAGATGAAAGGACTTTTAAAGATCCTCCTCTTTTTTTGTTCTATATGATTCTGGACCTTGGGACATCGTCATCAACGTCATAGCCTTTCCCACTCATATAAGAATTAACACTTTAGTCTGAAATTCTTAGGTCTCCACAGTGCAGTCCCAACTTAACTTTCTGACCAAGCAATCACTAACCATCAACCTGTAACATCCACTAAAGCCAACATGAGACTTCATGAGCCAAATACCAAGCTCATTCTCACTTTTTATGGTTGCTTCCCCCCGCCACACACACACACACACACACACACACACACACACACACACACTTTGGATTCCCAGCTCCTAGTAGGACGTTTGCTTGGCAAGAGCAGGTATTTAATCCAGAACTCAGGGTTGAGTATAAGGGCCACATCTCCTCATTTGCATGAAGATGCTTTTCCGTGTCAAAGAGCACAGAGAAGGTAGAAAGACTTAAAATTAGTAAACTTGGATTTGCACCCTTAGGGAAGGTATATCTGCTTAACTTCAGTTTCATCATCAGCATATGGGAATAATTATGGTTAATTTTATGTGTCAATTTGGCAGGGCCACGGCACCCAAATACTTGGTCAAACATTATTATCCCGGATGTTTTTGTGAGATGTTTTCTGGATGAGGTTAGCATTTAAATTGGTGGACTGTGAGTAGAGCAGGTTATTTCCCAAAGTGTGGGTGGGCCTCATCCAATCAGTTGAAGGCCTTAATAAAATAAAGACTGATCTTCTCCAAGCAAGAAGGAATTCTGCCATCAGATTGCCTTTGGACACAAACTGCAATTATTTCCTGAGCCTGCCAGCCTACCCCGTCAGATTGTGGACTAGCCAAGCCTCCACAATCATGTCAGCCAAGCATTTAAATCAATCACTCTATCTCTCTACCCCGCCCCCTTCACACACATTTCCTGTTGTTTCTGTTTCTCTGAAGAACCCTGACTAATTCGCTGTCTTATCCACTTCATAGTGTTGCTCAGATTAAAAATTTTGGTACGAACAGGTTAGCATATTGTAGAATTGTTGTATCAGTGAGGATGCTTTCAGCTCAGTTCCAACTGGCTTTGAACAATAAGGAAATTAGTGAAATTATACACCTATAAGTAGAAAAGAAGAAACTATTAATAGTTCACCCAAAACACAGTGGCTGAATAATAGTACTGATGACCCTGGTTCCTTCTGCCTCTACATTCTACTGAGTCCGGTTCCTCTTATGGTTACAAGAGATTCTTCTTACGCCGCATGTCCAGGTGCCATATCAGATCAGACAAAGCACACAGGCAATAAAGGATCTTCGCTTTCAGTGCTTAAAGAAACTTTCCCAGAAGCACCTGAGCACACCTCCTTTGACTGTCTCATTGTCCAAAACTGGGTCACATGTCCAACCTTAAACTAATCCCTGACAACTGGAAAGGAACCATCATAACTGAACAAAACTGAGTAGACACCCAGCCTGCTATAAAAATAACACATGGGTTCCAGAAACCATCATTACTATGGTAGTACCTATACTTCGAAACCTAGCTTGAGTCCCAATTCTTGTGTGTACTCTGGCTGCCCAAGCCCAAGTGAGTTCACGCTCCTCTGGATTATTAGAACCTTTTCCATCCATATCACATTTGGTACTCACTGTACACTATTGGACAGTTTCTTTTTGAAATATTTTTTTTTAATTATGCCAGTTATATATGCTCATGGAAGAAAATTCAGAAATAGAAAAGTCACTCCTAGTCTCAGCATGAGAGAAAACCATTATTAGTATTTTAGATATATACATATATATATATATATATTTAGATAATATAGAATATTATCGTATACACTTTTATCTTTTCCATTTATGTTTACATAGGAGAGAAATGTCTCTTTTTGTGGTATAAATTTTCCTGGCATTTCTAACTAAAATTTAAATTCTCTGAGGGCTGGGATTCTCAAGCTTCTTTCCATCCTCCATATAGTTGTGGTATGCCAACAGACACTTGCTAATTGATATTCTATAGATCATGAAAAGAAAGTTTAAATAAACTGTTCTTTTTCTTTGGGGAGATTTAGTAAAACAGCATTCCAAAACATGTCCACTAACTTTCAAATGCTTTTTATTATTATTACTATGTTTTATCATGACTTATAAGGAAGCTTATTAAACTTTCCGGCAATAAGATATCTGGCAATAAGATATATTGTCTTCTGTTAGTAAATGTTGTTTTTAGACCAGAAAGTATTATGTAACTTCCCTGCTGTTTAGCAATTTCCTTTATACTAACAATTAAACCATTCCTCCTTTTAAAGATATGACACCAAAATAGGTAGGATACAGAGGGTGTCAAAAAAATGTATACACATTTAAAAAAGGAAAAAAAAATCTATATTAATTGTAATAATATATACCGATAACGAAAGATTCATACAAATCATGTTTGACTTCTGCAATTACAAGAGGTACTCAAAGTGGTTACCATCAGCGTCCAGACACTTCTGATTATGGCGAACTACTGCTTGAGCATAGATAACATTGCTTAGAATGTCTATACATTTTTTTGGCACTCCGGTATAATTGTAGGAAGCGTACTTCTCAGATAACTCACTTCATAAGAGATAAGTTCACTAACACTTCTGTGTAAAGCAATGTTTTTATACACTTAAATCACTTTTCAAAGTACTGGAATAAGTGACTGTTTGAAGGAAATACAGTATAAATGTTTAAAAAATCTAATTTATCTGCTTTTTGGCTTCCGATTTTGCCAAGAGGGTTGTTTTAAATTAGGGCACAATTCTATATGGCATACGACCCATATGATAAACCTTGCATAGCTCAAACCCTTCATAGGAGCTCATAGGCTTGTTTTTATTTACTAAATAATTATTGAACAGAACATGTACTGTGCCAGGCTGTATGCCAGTCACTGGTGACTGGTGGTGTGCAAAATAAAAGCATCCCTGGCTTTCATGGTGTTCACAGGATGGTGAAGGCCCAAGGACACTGCTGAGAGGGGTTACAGGAAATTTACTTTTGCCCCACTCACACTGCCCAGTGACAAAGCATCTGGTCTCACAATCTTCTTTTTGCCTTTCTAGTCTCCATCTTCACTAACTAAACAAAAGCAAACAAGTATGAACTGAAACACAAGGAATTTAGATTAAAATAGTTACTAGGAAAAAGTGGTGGTAAGGTGGTAAGTCAAAAATGCTAGAGGAAGTGGTAGGGCCGCATGACAGTAAGTACCACAATCTGAAAGTCCAGGAGGAAAGGGACAAGCCGTGGCTAAGATGACCCCTCAAATTCCCTTCTACCCTTGGTTAACTTACTGCAGTTAGCATCTTCAAGGTATCCAGGAATCTCTCAGCCTAGATATTTATTGAGCACAAGCACATGGAAGAGTTTGTGCTCAGATCTTAGAAGAATCACAGGTTATAGAGCACGAAAAGGCAATGTAAGCTTGAAACAATGTACGGCAATAGACAACAATATGAGAATTGTTGCAAGGTGGGGTATCAACATAACAGAAAAAAAAAAGGACCAGTAAAGAGTTCTACGAGTTCAGAGGAAGGAAAGACTCCAGTGGGCCAGTTTATATTCCAAAGACTAAATGAAAGTGGTAGGATAGCTGCTGGGCCTCTCAGGATGGGTGGAATGGAGGCAGGAAGAGATGGAGAAGCCACTCCTAGTAGGCAGAATGGCCTTGGGACGCCAACCCAATGGAATTGAGTCAAAAGCAGCTGACAGTGTAGGAGTAAGGCTCAGAGCTCAGGCCTGCGTTTACTGACCCAAGACTAATGGCCAGAGATACACCAGTGAAGCAAGTGTAACAGATGGGCTCTCAGAGTTTCCAATCTTTGCCAAGCAAAGAAATTCCATGACAGCAATAATTAACTGACATTAAATAGGAAGAATCTCTTCCCTATGTTTTCAGGTTAAATTTTATACCCTCATGAGGGATATATCTTAGGGCAAAAAGACAATTTCCAAGGGCTTCGGACACAAGTTAGAGAAGTTTTACTTAAGCTTTACTTTCACATAAAGGTTATTTCAAGTGACAATGAAGGCTTTTTCCTGGGATACCTTCTCCCCACATATGCCAAAATTATTTATATTTACAGTTAGTGGCTTCACTCTGTAAAATATTCCTTGATCTTGAGCCCTCTCCAGTAAAGTATGACCTCAATTTTTCTGAACACTCAGAATATTTTGGCCTTCCTCATCTCGACAAGCTCCGTAGTGACTGGCATCGTGTTTTGTCTGAGGTAGGCACAATAGTATCTGCTGAATAAATAAATGACTGACTCTAACCCAAGTAGCAAACCTCTCAACGGATACGTATGTTTTGTTCATGATATTAACAGTGCTTCGTCCACTATGTAGGAGTGGGCATTCAATAAGTATTTGTTAATAAAAGAAGGGAAGACAGAAAAAAAATTCAACTACTTCATCTTTAAACTGCAGAATGGAAATGCAATCGAACAGAAATATCAACAGTAAATCGAGGGGAAAAACTTTTCAAGCAAACTTGGTTTCACCAACTGATCGATGGTACTTTGGTTATTGCCTCTTTTGCTCAAAATTAAAGCCATTTTAATCCTAAATTTTACAGATGGAGAAATTGAAGCCCAAAGTGGCTACGAGACTAGAAAAGCAGGGAAGGCACACTGGTCTCATTTCAAGTGTGTTACTCTACGTACTCTATCACTTCATGCCCATTAACGATGGATTTTTTGAGTCAACCCAGACACATTGCAAATGTGAAACATCTGCCAAAAACTACAAAAATAAAAACTACTAACATTACCTCATTATTGATGAAACACTCTGCAATAGTTGTGAGATTTCCTCTATATAACTGGGCTCTTTCTCAAAAACAAAAGATGGGGAAGGATGGAGAAACATTGGTTACACAAACGCATGAGGAGTAAGTTAGAATCACAAACCAGTCCATTAGCAACTTGATTATCAGTAAGAGGTATGTGAGCATAAACAAAAAACAATTTTATAAAGAGAAGCCCATTAGACATTTATGCAAAAACACACCTGGTTACATTCACCTTCAAATGTAAAAACAGCACTACAATAATACCAGAAATTGCTTGTCTATTAGTCTAGTGCCATTAGTCTAGTGGCTTTTAGTGACAGTGTTGACACTTGAATTTTTCCCTTCTTACCCAACAACTATGATTATCTTTTCCATTAATACAATCCCAAACAATTCACTCAGTCACTTCCAACAAAAGCAAGTACTTTGATTCCTTCCTTCAGAAACACTAAAAAGTTGATGTCACCTATTTCTTCATATTAAACAATGACTAGTTCTTCCAGCACCGTGGGCATTCATAACTAAAAAGAGAGAAAAATGACACCTAACATTTACAGAGCTCTGAACAGAAGGGCTAAGAACCCCACAATTTGCATTTGGGGTGTTTTAAAGTTTTCATGCTGTATCATCTCAACTGTGAGCAGTGCTTTTTCCCCTCAAGCACTTCAGATATATAACATCTCACTCTGAGAAAGAAAAAATGATTTGCACAAAAAGAGGTGGTCCCAGGGCTCCCACTTGAATGTTATAATTTTCTGTTATTTCTCCTTAGAAATATAATAAACATCAATAATTGTTTTGTAAGTTCATTACTAAATTGATCTTTGTAGTATTCTCTGGCTTTCAATGCTATTGGCAATGAAGCAAACAGAGTCCACCTGTGCCACAATTATTGGAAATTGAGAATATCATTATGATACCACAAAGCATTACTCATCAAAATAAAGTTAAAACAACAATGAATGCAATGCTGTGGTTTTCAACTTCAGCTACATATTAAAATTACCTGGGGAGCTTTTAAAAAAAAACTACAACACCCAGATCAATTATATCAGAATCTCTGGGAATGGGAGCCCAGATGTTGTTTTTAGAAACCCTCCCAGGTGTTTACAGGTGCAGCTAGAGATGAGAAGCTTGGGGGTATTACCATGAAGATCAGAGTATTTTATTTTTAAGTTTTATTTAACAAATACTTAAAGATTACTAACAAATTATCTAACTCATTTAAGTCTCATAAAACCTTATAAGGTAACTATTAATTTCAGTCATATTTGACATATGAGGAAACTGAAGCAGAGAGACAATTCACCAAAGGACACAGAGACAATGAGTGGGGAGAACCAGGATGTTTCCAGGAAATCTTGGCTCCAAATCCCAGGCTCTTAACTGCTATGCTGGCCTGATTCTCCCATAAATAATTCATCTACAATGAAATGCACAAATCTTAGGTGTTCAGTTCAATGAATTCTGACAATTATATGTACCCATATAACTACCACCCCCAACTAGACTGAAGAAACTTTCATGGTTTTGAGATTCATCCTTGTGTATAAGTGCCCACCCCCTCGGTTTCTTTCTCCCCACCTCCTCTATCTCTCCATCTCTCTCAATCTCAATCTCTCTTTCTCTCTCTCTCTCTCAGCAGGCCATAGTGGTATGGATATACCAAAATTTATTTATCCAGTCACCTGTGGATGAACATTTCATATTCATTATTTCCATTTGTTTTTGTTTTGTTTTGTTTTTTGGCTATTACGAATCAGGCTGCTATAAATATTCTTGTCCAAGTCTTTTTGAGGATATATGTTTCCTTATGGTTAAATGCATACTAGTAGAATTGCTGGATCATATGCTAGGTAGACATTTAACTTTATAAGGAACTATCAAACTATTTTCTAAAGTGGTTGTACCATTTTATATTCTTATAAGCAATGCGTACCCCAAAGTATCTTTTAGGAAGAGCATGCTACAATTTTTGTAGTGCATTCATCCAGAAGATAAAGTTGGACTCTGATAATGAGTCACTATTTGACAGTCCCGTGTCCCCCACACGCACACAAAAAGGAGAAAAGACAACCTACACACCACGACCACCACCACATTTATTTATTCTACAGCAGCATATCCTGGATGAGTACTTGAAAACACTGGTTCTGCTAGACATGAAGGCAAACAAAACAAAGGAAACACCCCCCCACACACACTGTATATATATCACTTGAACATTCACAATGTATTCTAGAATATTTAAATGACCATTGGCTCTGAGAAATTCAGGAATGAAGTGAGAAAATCATTCAACTGGTTAGGCACGTTTAACCCAGCCGTACTTAAGGGTCCCCCAATTCTCGAAGAAATACAAAGCAGATTATAGTGTTCCCAATGTTACAGTGTTGGGAGACACAGATGAGAGCCATTGCCTGTCTGAGTAGATTGGGCATGAATTCATGGTGATGTAATATTTTATATGGGCCTTGCTGGACAGTAAGGTTTTAGATTTGAAGAAGTGTCTGAACAGAGCCGAGAGGCCCTCATTCTGCACTTAGGATAGACTGTGAACTAAAGAACAAAGTGGAAAGTGTGAAGGGCATAAATGAGAATTCTGCTGAAAGGACGGGGTCATTCTGCTAAGTTAAGGGAGAGTGGGGTCAGACATGGAAGTCTGCAGTTTCCCATGTACACATGAGAACACTACTGCGATTGCTCTACGTTGACTGGCTGGATTGCGGGCAGGCAACAGTATAAAAGTGGCAATCAGCCAGTCAACCAATACCGTGTTTCCCCAAAAATAAGACCTAGCTGGACAATCAGCTCTAATGAGTCTTTTGGAGCAAAAATTAATATAAGACCTGGTCTTATTTCACTATAAGACCAGGTATAATATAATATAATATAATATAATATAATATAATATAATATAATATAATATAATATAATATAATATAATATAAATACAGGGTCTTATATGAATTTTTGCTCCAAAAGATGCATTAGAGCTGATTGTCCAGCTAGGTCTTATTTTCGGGGAAACATGGTATTTTACCGAGTACCTAATCTGGACCATCAAGGGACCACATCAGGCACTGGGATAAGTAAAGTGATAATCTGCCAGATACAGTGCCTGCTCTCGTGGACCATAAAGCTCAGGGGTGTGCAGCTCCTACAAGGAGCGAGTTCCAGAACTCTGGACTAGGGATGGATGACCATCCAATCCCTAGGAGCCATAGGAGCCATAGGAGCAAAATCTATTCAATTCAAGAATTGCAGAAGAAAATACTAACAGAGATATAAAAATGAATATGTATGCACATAAGTCATTGATCCCTCATTATTAATATTTGGGGTGAGGAAAGTGGGGTGTGTTGAGATGAGGAGTTCCAGGTATTGGAAAAATATCCAAGGTAGAGGTGCTTGAAAAATATCCAGAGGTAGAGGTGCTTGAGAAACAGAATAAAGTTTTGGATGAATGAGAGGTTTGGATCCATTAATACACAATATACGACAAATGGAAAAATTTTAATGTTATTGACAACTTTTACATTAAATCACATGAAAACCATGAGGCGTTAATGCTCTTTAAACAACAACGAGAAGCCTTTCCCAGAAACAAGGCAGAGTTCAAAGGAATTGGACAAAGTTGATTCAAATCCCAGCTGGACCATTTGCTATGTGGATGACCTTGCCTAAAGAACTTAACCTTTCTGAGCCTCACTTTCCTCAAGTGAAAAACTGGGATGATAAGCGAAGTCACATCTCCCAGAGAGATGTTATGAAGACTGAATGAAATTCAATAGCACAGTGGCCAACACATAGTACCAGCTCAGCGACTCTTAGCCATTACTATTTGTACCCCCAAAAATCCACATTTGCTGCTTTTCAGATTTTAAATGAGAAGGAATTGGGAACATCAAAGAAGTCTACATAGGGGGACGGCCGGATGGCTCAGTTAGTTAGAGCACGGTGCTCTTAACAAGGTCACCGGTTCGATCCCCACATGGGCCACTGTGAGCTGCGCCCTCCACAACTAGATTGAAACAATTGTTTGACTTGAAGCTGATGGGTCCTGGAAAAGCACACTTAAATAAGTTTTAAAAAAAGGAAGAAGTCTACATAACTGATGATATGAGGAAGAGAGAATCATAGTCCTTAAAAACCACTTGTATAATATCAAAGTACTGTATATATTATCCAATAATTTTTAGAATGTGAAATAAAATTAAATTTGGAGGACACAATGAAAGGGCTAAACTCTTGCAACTTCAGCCTACCTGTGGTCCTCCAAACTGATTTTTCACTTGCCACAAGGAACCTCTTAGCACATTCAGTATTTCATATAAAAATTGTTATTACTCCTTTCCTTCTCCCCCCACCCCCTTAACTTTCCTCCAATCTCTTTTTTTCCTTGCTGAGACTTTCCACTTTTTATCTTTTTAAAAAGATTTTATTGGGGAAGGGGAACAGGACTTTATTGGGGAACAGTGTGTACTTCCAGGCCTTTTTTCCAAGTCAAGTTGTCCTTTCAATCTTAGTTGTGGAGGGCGCAGCTCAGCTCCAGGTCCAGTTGCCGTTGCTAGTTGCAGGGGGCGCTGCCCACCATCCCTTGCGGGAGTTGAGGAATCGCACCGGCAGCCTTCGGAGTTAGGAGCATGAAACTCTAATCGCCTGAGCCACTGGGCCGGCCCCCGAGATTTTCCACTTTTGACACTAACAATTTGGTGACAGTGAAAATTAAGTAACATAAATTCTCAATAAATGTTAGTACTTTCCCAGAAAACTTGAATTCTAGGACACTGAGAATGATATGATGAGGACACTTATAAATTCTAATTTTCGTACTGCAGGTGTATCCTCCTAATTGGCATAATTTTAACAATGAAGATTTTCTTTTTAATGTATGCAAATATTAGCAATTTTTCTTCCTCTAATTGGTCTGAAAACTCATCAAAATTAAGATGCTATACATCTCATTTATGACCAAATGACCATGAAATAAAAATGTAAAGGCCTAGCATTCAACGGTCTAGAAGAGAGCCTATGTCGATGTTAGAAGCAAATAGTTCATAATGAAGAGTGACGTCAGCAACAGACTCACCTTGAATATGAATGCTGGTATTACAAGCGTCTCAACCAGCCTATCTCTGATCCTAGGCTGGAGAAGGCAGGCCACTTATTCGGAAAGAGATTCTGGTGCTAAAGTAAGATCTAGGCAACAAATCACACCTACTTTAAATCATCTGTTCCTCTAAGCATTGTGACATGTAACTATGGCTAACATCAAGTGACCGTCACCCAGCTTGCACCACGCCAGAATGATAATGATACCATTTCAGAGCTATGAATAGCCTTGAAACAGGTGGCATTTGCCTCAAGTTGTGATCTCATTGTTTTAAACAAAAGTTTTAAAATAATTCATTCTTATTTCAGTCATTCATTTGGCAAATATTTATCAACTTCCATACGATATGCCAGGCACTAAAGACAATGCCTAAAGTCAAGAAGCCTCTTAGAGACACTCACGCATTTTATAAGTTTCACATCCTCAAATAAGTCGGTCTTTAAGGACCAAGCAACCAAGCAACCAAATAACGAACCCCCAAGACGACGATTCCTCTGGGAGTTCCCCACACTGCTCCCTCCTGGGTTCTCTATAAGAGCTGGCACCAGCCAAAAGGATCAAGTCAAGGAAGTTCCCACTCATTGAAGCAACAAGTTCATTAAGGTGTGAATTTGCTCAGTCCTGTCCTCTCGTGATCAGAATGACTGCAAATATTCTTTTTAAATATCATACAATAAATCTACTACGATTGGTGTTTTTTAAAATCCTGGCGGTTCTTGAAAAAAATTGTTCATGTAATGCCTAAATTAGGGATCTACTAAAATATGGAATCAGGGAACATAGCATAACCATGAAAAGTTCATAGAGAATTTGTGATCTGCTTAACTCTTTTTTTTTTTTTTTTTTAAGAAGGGCACAGCTCACAGTGGCCATGAGGGCATCGAACAGGCACCGTGGTGTCATTAGCACCACACTCTAACCAGCCGAGTTAACTAGCCACCCCAAGATCCGCTTAACTCTTGATCAAATGCATCACTAGGTTGGGGTGGGGAGTGCCGTTTTGAAACCCAGTACATCTATAACTCAGACAAAAGAATGACACCCACTTTCTCTGAGGCTTAAATCGGAAGAATGTAATAAATCGAAGAACCTCAGAAGTCACATTAACATGGCAATAAAAAAGTTTGGTAGAGCTTATACCTGTTTTTTTTTTTTTTTTTTTTTGGTCTTATGTGGTTGTGGTTAGAGTTGTTCAAGTTACCAACTAATTAGTTTTAATTTCTTAAGAGCCAGTGGTACATACAGACTGTCGCCTTTTCTCAAGTGACTTCCTCCTGAAATTAACAAATTTTGACAGTCATCTTGTATACTTCTTGTATAAAACTAAGAAACTAAGGAGACGGTTATCAAAGTGTCTTACTTAGTCTAATGAGGGAGGAAATTATCTTGATTATATTATGCAACAAAAGAATTCTAAAACGGGAATTTGGAAGTAGATAATTTTGACTAGAAAGACAGAATGAGGTTATTAAATACCATCTTAATTATGTACCCAAGTAGCTATAATCTCAAAGTTTTCTTTCCTTTATATAAAATCGTGTGAAATTTATTTGATAAGACTGGTTTAAATACTGAATTATTTCCTTATCCTAATTACCCCTCAAATAAAAAAGTACCAAATTAGTTACAAAGGTAGGAACAAAATATTTAGAAGCCTTATAAAATAATGCAAATACGGGAGAATATAGAGTAACATGGATAAGAAAAAAGGGAGAGTTTGATCACATTTTAGGAAAGTAAAACATACAGGCACAGATTAAAAAAAAGAGGTGGGGTATTACAAAATATTAACAGTGTTTACTAAGCGATAGGATTAGCATTGTAGTTTATAGGTCAGTCAATATGTAATTTCACACTTAGGGAGGAGAGTTTCACAAAGGAAAGGTGACAAAGTTCTTCCCCTTTTTGCCACTAGTGCGTCCTCAGGAACACGAGCAGCAATCGCAGTGCAGATGTCCCAGAGCAGATGCCATCAAAAGTTCTGCTGGTCTCCAGTTACCCTGTGGGTTAGGGGGTTACCCTGGTTGATCCGCTTTCTAAACAGGAGCCCAGCTGATGTCCGGTCCAACAGCCCAGAACAAATGTAACCTTGGTAACATAAAGGAGAGGGGTAGATACAGAGTAGATTGGAGAGGGAGTTCTTGATTATCATGTAATTCTTCAGGCAAGTATGAATCAAGTGGCAGATCTTGGGTGTAACCAAACAGACCTACTCCTATGCTTGACTACAAGTTCATTCGTTAATTCATCAAGCGTTGGACTGAGTGCCTACTCTGTACCAGGCTCTGTACCACTGGGGCTGCGTATAAAAAAAGAAATGACATTGTTTCTTCCCTCAAAGAGCTCACAGGTTACTGGGAAAGACAAACAGATGCCTACCATGTAGTGTACCCCCAGGGTATTACAGGAGCACAGAGCAGGGCTACTTGATCTAACTTGGGGCCACCGCACACAGTTTGGTGTTGCATCAACGTGAAGGATAACTGAGCCGTGGTGAGAGCTGCTGCTGGAAAAGCAGTCTGGGGAAGAATCACGGAGACCTAGTCTACCCTGATAAAGAACGAAGACTTTGTGTGGGTAATGGAGAGTATTTGAAAGGTTCTACTGTATTTGAAGTACCATGCTTCTATGCTGTGTGTAAAGGGCATCCCTCAAGCAAACATATTTTATAATTAACAAATGCTAGTAAAATGCTGATTATGTACTACTGTCCTCCTTTATATCTGAGCATTTGCTCTGGAATGACGAATGAATATGCTCCGTTGAGCTGAAGTCTGTGTCCACAAATTTCACAGACTAGATCAGAAATCAAATTCCTTACATTAGAAATGATCAATTATTGATTTCATCTACAGTAAACAGTGAATGCAGCGTTGTACATTCTAAAACAGAAATGGGATATTTTCAAGCAGGTTTGAAACAGTCTATCAATCATAATCCAAAAAGGCCTTCAGAAGGCCTATAAAATCAATTCAGATACTGAGCAATGCTTCCCCTGCCCATTCACTGATTCACTCAACGAATGTTAAGGAGATATTTTCTACGTACCAAGTACTGTGCTGGACCCTGAAGATAAAATGGTGTACAAAAAGGTGCCTCACAGAATTTATATTCTAGGACAAGAGATACTAATAACTATGCAAATATATAAATATATACTGTGATACGTGCCATGAAGGAAAAGCATGAGATAATACTATTTAAAAGCATATAACATGGAAACCTAACCTAGTTGTAGCAAATGTGGGAGAGCTGGTGGTGGGGGGGGGGCATATAGCTTCTCCCAGAAAGCATCATTTGAGCTAAAATCTGAAGGATGACCTTATGTAGGGTGATAAGAGGCAGTATTACAGGAACAGTCCATGCAAAAGCCCCGGAAGGGAAAGGAACAGGTGCTTCAAGGAACAAAGGGATGCCCAGAGAGAAGCAAACAGCTAGAGATGACATTAGAAATAGGAGCAAGAGCCTCTCATAGATGGTCTTTGGTCGTATCATAGATTTATCTTAACAGTCATTTTTTACAAAGCCTTTGAAGGGTTTTGAACTTGGGGGTTCAAAGTAAGCTAACTGCATAGTGGACAATGGATTGGAGGAAAACCAGAACAAATGCAACTAGGATCCCATGGCATCACTCAAGGTGAAAATGACAGTAACTGGGACTAGGGTGGTTGTGGTGGAGATGGAGAGAACTGAACAGATTCCAGAAATATTCCAGAGGTCAAACTGGCAGGCCGTGGGGATGGAGTGGTAACAGTGATGAGCCAAAGGGAGCAGTCAAAGATGACTCCCAAATTTATGGCTTGTCCAAACAGATGGATGGGTCACCACTCACTGAGACAGGGAGGGATGAGGTGTACGTGTGAGATGAAAGAGTACTGTTCAGTTTTGTGTGTGTTTAACTGGAGGTACTTCTGACACATCCACAGATGACACATCAAGTAGGTAGCTACATATACAACAAATGTATATTCTCCACATTAAAAAATCTTTTTATTTTTCTCCCCAGTGCTGTTCTTATCCCCAGTGCCTTTCCCATTTCAGTTAGTGGACCTACACTCTCTGTTATCACTCTCAATCTAAGGCACTTAACTCCTCTCTTCCTCATGCCTCCCTCCAAACCATCAAGAGGTCTTCCCACCCTTACCTCCACCTTCTCCAGCAACACTCAGGCGGAAGCCAGGGCCATGTCCTGCTTAACTTCGGCACGCCCCTGACTCATCTCTATGCTCCCCTTCTCACTGCCACCTAGATTCTTTTCATGTAGAAACCAAAGGGATTTTTTTTTTCAAGGATCAATGAAATCATGTTGCTCCCTTTCTAAGAGCCCCCCACACCTTCCCATAACTTAGACTTAAGTCTAAAGTACAATGTTTACCATGCGCTCCCAGTCCTCAGAAGACCACCCGTCTTCTTTCCCAACCTCAGCTCCCCTGCCTCACTTCTCTGTCATACGCGCTCTCCCGCTGCTTCTTGGATACCACAAGATAGTCTGCCTCTGACACTGCGCCATACAATCACAGTTTCACATGGCTTGCTCCCTCACTGCGTTCAGGTTTGGGCTCAAAAACCACCTCCTCAGACGCTCGATCTCATCAGTTATTAGAGAAACGCCACGGAAGACCATGATGAAATATTCTCTTCTGCCCACAAGGCTGGCAAAAATTTAGATGTCTCATAATACCAAGTGGATCAACTGGAACTCTTAATCACTTCTGGGTGGGAATGTCAACTAGTACCACCCCTTTGGAAAACAAATTCGCATTATCACGTAAAGTTGAACATTGACCCGGCAATTCCACTCCCGGGAATGTCATGGAGAAATTTCCGCACAGGGGCATCAAGAGGCACACACAAAAATGTTTAGCTGCACTGTTCAAAGAACAAAAGGCCGGAAAAAAATCCTAATATCCATCAACAGGGCTATGAATCGATTGGTTCTGCACATTGACCCAACAGACCATAATTCAGCTGTTAAAATGAATGAGCTACAGCTACATGCAACAATGTGGAACAATGATACTATTTTTATAGGGCAAAACTAAATAATACAGTACTTATGGGTATACCCATAAGGCACAGCCACTGGTTTTTTTCAAAATGAAAGAGAAGAGAAAAAAATCTTTTAATTAATTGGTTACTTCACAAGATAGGCAGATTGATGAGATAGGACAAAGCACAGGAAGATGAACCCAAATTGGTAATGCTTAGTTCTTAGGGTGGTAGATTCACAGGTATTACATTATTATGTTTCATAATTACAAACATGTTAGCATGAATATATTAAATGTTAGGCAATATAAATGAAAATAAAAAGTAACACTGAACCAAGATAAGGGGAAAAGTTACTATGTTGGGTAACATTTTAGTTACTTTATCCCTGACTATATAAAGTAACTACTGCACCTCTTCTCAGGACTTTTCTTCGTAGCACACGAGTCCCAAAGGTATATATATGTGTATATACATACATAACACACACATTCATTTCCCTGTTTAAGTCTCTCCCATTGGAATGTACACTCCGTAACTATGGAGTTTTTGACATTCTTGTCAACCCCAGAGAAGTACACAATACATATTTACGAAATAAATGGGTGAATGAATGGTATACATCACAAAGGAGAGCAATAGAGCATACAAGTGCATGGACTCTGGAATCAGACACCTCTGGGTTCAAATTCAGGCTCTAGTCAGTCTTCTTAGCTGGGCGATGTTTAGAGAGTTACTGAACTTCATTTGTTCTCAGTTTCCTTATCTGTAGAACACGTAATGAGTGGTTATGATGACCAAAGAAAGAATTTAGTACTTTGTCAAGCACAAAGTTATTATTATGCAATAACAATACCATTTCCCCCATAAAGGACTTTTTTTTTCTTGGTGGCTGTGAGCAATTTGGATTCTTTAGGCACTTTTCCTATGACCGAGTTCCTCCACACCCAATTTTAAAACATGGACTGATTTGCAATCCTATAGTTATTTCTGCAGTTTGGTTAGACTAGAAAGCTGTGCTGGGGAAGTCTTGTAACCACCAGACTTTCAGTGAAGATGGCACAATATAATCTTGTGTCTGCCCTAAGCCACCTGGTTGGGAGATCAGCCAGATGAGAAGAGTGAAAATAGCACCTGCCATTTACTGAGGGTTTTCTGCATGCTAAAAAGGTAGACATATCACCATGCTACTTCTTCACAACTACTTAGGAAGTTGGCATGTGCAAGAATGACAGAAAGTAGGCTTATTGTGGACAGTTTTCAACTTTGGGACTCAGCAGGTCCTTGAGTGGAGATATTTGATGAGACAGGGGGATTGTAATGGTGGCACTAAATCTTCTATTTTGAGATTTGGATCTCCAGTATCATTCATATTAACAAGTGTAATTTAGCTTGGGATTTTTTGAAAGCTTTCTTTTCTTTCTTTGCTTCCTTTCCACCAAACCTTAACGATTCTGCTTCCTTTACATTTACTATGCAGACCAGTTTCAATGTTTCTATTTACTTCGGTCCAGTGCTGGCCCTGTGACTTGGGAAAGCTTTTGCTTCTGTATGGGATCCACTCCTGGCTCCAATGAAAATCCACATAACATACGCAAAGGTTGTGATAACCAGTTTAACCACACCTCCCCCCACCCCCATGACAAAGCCAAACTCAACAGAAAATCTCACTACAGGCCGAAGCAATTTACATCCTGGTTGGAAAATATAAAACTTAAGACGAAACAAAGACTCGAGGCAGTAGTGTCCAGCAGACTCTGCCCAGCCAACCCTTCTCTTACTTTAATAAATCTTCCTTCTCTATTTCCACCTGCCTCCTGAATGCTTTCACAACCTGTGAGCTGCAGCCACAACACCATTCGAGCGGTAACTAGCAATTCTTCAGAACAGAGTTGCACTAGCAGCCATAACACGTCCTTTCAAAACACAACTAAACCAAAACACAAAAAGCAAAAATCTGTCTTTCACATCATCAGGGATGCGTTATTTTACAGTAGTAAAACCCGGGGTCTTTTTCCTGTGAAACCCACGTGGCCTCTTCTAAAAATTAATAGAGCAACACCTTAACCTCAAAAGAATCAAAACCTGCGGCGCTCCCAGCACACTCACAATGAAGACGAACCTCTCAGTTAACTCACTCACATTTTCCGTCTGGATTATAGCCAAGGACACCCCTCCCTACAGACAGACCACACCCTCTTGGAGAGCTCTAGGTCCTTCTGGGAGCTCAGCTCCAACTCTGTTCAGACTACATTTAGAGGACACTCCAGGAGTCCCAATGACTTGGAAGGATCCAAGATGAATAACAACAATGACTTGTAACAATAGCAGCGAACCTTTATATTGCACAGCATTTATATCAGGCAGGATTTATTCCAAGTGTTACATATATTTGCTCGCTTAATCTACGTAACTATTCCATGGGATAGGTAAGAAGTTTGCAATTTGACTAAGTCCTGTACGTGAGAGTCCTGAAAGTGAACGTGTAATTTCTATACACAAACCAACCTTGCAGAGCAAGGTGAGATCTCAACAGAAATCTCAAATGGTCCCTAGGAAAAGGGTCAGTGGCTCCCAAAGGCCTGGCCTCCTGGTTTTGAGCAAGCACCTCCCGCTCCAGTCCAAACTGCTATTTCTCCAGAAATAACCAAGTGGAAATCAATAAGGAGGGGAGGATGGGAGGGAACAAAGAAAGGGGTACTTAATTTTTGTCACATCCCACACCCCGACTACTTCTCTTCAAGTCTACTGGCCTGCGTGCAATTCCCAGACCTGTCTTATGTCCCATGACTTTTATATCATCCAGGGCACCTTATACTCTTCTCAGCTTTCAACAGAGCCACGACTTTCTCATGGAGTTTCTTCCTGAGTCAAACGTTTCCCCGTCATCTCCCTCTAGTTCCCCCTATGCTCCGAACACCCTGTGCACGTTCCCTATACCTTGGAATTACTGGTTTCATTTTTATTTCCTTGTGTCCATCTCCCCTGTAAACTTTTAGCATCTTGAGACCAAGGGTGACATTTGCTTTCCCAGTGTCTGATATAAAGCTGGCTGGGCGGCTGCCGACAAGCAATCAATGTTTACTGACTGAAAGAATTAAGGGAATCATTGCTCCCGTGGCCGGCACATCCTTTTCCACCATCTGCCTACACTAGACCCTTGCAGAAGCAGTGAGATGCAAGGGTTAGAAAAGGGAGGAGTCCCTGCAGGGGCGGGGAGCTGTCTGATTAGTAATGAAACACCAGCCCTGGAATATAAACTGGCATTTCCCCCGCCCCAATAAAACAATAACCATCATTACCACCTATATGACCAATGCTTGCATTTAGTCCTCGGGACTTCTTACTTCGTTAATATCCAAGTTTCTGAATAGTTTTTTGTTCTGTTTTGTTTTTAAGTTTAGTGAAAGGCTGTTACAATGCTTAGAGCAGAGTTTCTGTTGTGAGAGTTACTTTTTCTCTTCAGGGCAAATGACATTTGGTTTTCCTTTATTCTTCCAATAAATGCTGTTTAAAAGGCTGGAGGCATTGAAGGTGAGAAGAGAAAGATACATCTAGAAGTTGCTAATCAATATGGAATTTCTCCGGGCGCCGTGTGACCTCAGCATTTTTCACATTTCCACAGGTCTCCTTGGAAATGGTTGCTATGATCACTCCGTGGCCCCGGTGAAAATCTTCAAAATGTGGATCGCTGCTTTTATTCTCTCTTGTTTCCTCTTTACTAACTGTTTCCCCCTCACACATAGTTTTTTTATGAATGCAATCTGTTCATAGTATTTTTTGTCACATAATATTCCATACAAACAGAATAGCCCCATTCCTTTGGTTTCTTTGTAAAAGCCTCTATTTGGATTATAACATTGGCAGTGCATTAGGAATCCCATTTATATTTTCATGTTTCCTGGTTCCTTGGTAGTAAATTATTCATATGGCAGTCCACCATGCCTACCTCATCTTTTTTTAAAAATACTGATCTGCACTGGAAGGAAACTAAACATTGACCATAAAAACACCCAATCTGGTTGATTCTTCTTATATTGTTTATTTAATAAGCTCTTAGCTTGGAATACCTCAAGATTAATTTTGAAATGTATGCAACTTGCCGATTTCCCCTTTGACTAAAGTTAATGTAAGTATACTTTTACTTTATTCTACATGCATTATTCACATTTCAAATACCTCAATTATTTCATGACGGCAATTATTTCTTACAAAGGCATAAGAGGAAAAAAGAACATGAAATGCTGTAAACTAAAACCAAATCTAAGTACTGATTGCCCAATAACCAGGGAAAGGTAAAATGAAACGTCCAAAATCTTAGCATTCTCCTAGCCAGGTTAGAGGCTTTGTTAGAATCTAGAATTCAAGTGTAAATTACAAAATAGACCCTTCAGGGGTTTTTCATAGTCTTAGTTAGGTAAATCTGCAGAATAGGGAACACCACATTTAAAAGAAAACAAGATAAGGAGGAGCAACTCTGGGATAAAGACTAAAATTTAAATCTTTAAAGGAGGGAATGCCCGTGCCGCAGGATTATAATCCCGTGAAGTTGTGGCACCCTGATACAAAGGCCTTTTATTAGTGCAAATTATACGTTAAAAAATGCAAATCTCATTTTGTTCATGTAGGGGGAAAATAGTGCTACCTAACTTTAGGCTAGCAATTTTTAATTTTAACAATATTCAATGGTACTAGATTTTACAAGTAGTTATACATTAGAAATAGATCCTTCTGGATCTGTTTCCTTTCCATATAGAGTTAAATGATTAGGACTCTGGAGCCTGTGAGTGGATGAACCCAGTTAGGTCACTAAAAAAAGAATAAACAGCTAGAATCGATTCATTTGTTAATTAACTCAACAGCACTTAATGAACACTCATTTTGTGCAAGGCACTATAGTTGGCATTTGGGATGTAAAAGTGATTAAGACATGTCTTAACCACTCTTAAGGATTGAATGGAAATGACAGAACCATAAACAGATAAGTACAGTTAAAGTACAACTTTAGAGGCATAAAACAGTATAATTCATTCTTTGAAAAGGGACAAGTGCTGGTTTATGAGAATTGCAGTTTCATTGTTCTGGAAGCCAAATTCACTACTGTTGACACAAAAATACTATTCATATAAAGATGAACCTTGCTCTGAAGGTGCTGACAGCCTAGCAAGTACGGGGGACAGGTAAGAAAAAATAAGTATTTCTCAGCTATCCGCGGTGAAGGACCAGTTTTTTAAAAACTTTGTATCCTTCACAGACTGATACTTTTAAAATAAATTTTTAAAAACGAGGGGGAAAAAAACAAATAAAAATTGTAAATGCTTACCTTCAATTTTTGTACTTCATGGAGGACGAGCAACATGCATTTCAGTACATGGACAAGCACTGCACTAAACTATCACGAGTGCTAAAATAAAAGTATATAAACTGCTGTCACATAGGAAGTGATCAGTTTATGGGGAGAGTTAATCTAAGGAAAAGCTTTCTAGAAGATACGACCCTTGAACTATGTTTTAAAAAAAAAAAAGTAGGATTCACCAGAAAAAAATACAGTGAGGGGTGCTATCTCTAGAAAGAATAGCATTCAGGTAGAAAAAGTAACACATAGAGGCAGGAAAAGTCAGGATTTCTATGTAATTGAGTAATGAGGGAAAGGAAGAGGCCAGTCTTACAAGGAGGGACTTACAAGTAGAATATGTGTCCCTTTAGGTGAAATTTCACAGAGGACTGGGAAAAAAGCAAAACAAAACAAAACAACACCCAACCGACTCCCTCGCTGAGTATTTAAAATATCATTACAACAACAACTCCAGTGACAGTCACAAGTGAATTGAATCCCTCCCAGTGGGGCTCAATAAACACCACCATATAATTTATATGAGCTCCTCTTTCTTTAGAGCCAGTGTTCGAGGGCTGGCCTGACTACCTCTAAAATACTATGGGGGAAATTCCCATCATGCCATTCCTAGAGAGAGTTTTCAGATGCAGAGAGGTAGGGTTTAAAGTCCTCCCACCCCCCACCCGTCTCTCCTTACAGGTGGGCAGAGCGGTTAAGAGTGTGGGCTGTGTCTAGTGCTGACTTTTATTTATTCTACGACCTTGAATAATTTTCTTCCCCTTCCAGTTTCCCCAACTAGAAGACGGGCAGTGCCAGTCTTACTGTGGGGATTAAATGAGGGAATTAAGTGAGTTCCTGCAAGTAAAGCACCCATAACGGTGCCTAACTGATTGTAGGTGATCAATGGGTGTCACTGAGTTATTAGTATCATTAAAAATAAAAGGAAGTGGATGGATGAATGAGATTCCTTTTCTTCCCCCTCCCCACCGTGTCATTCATATACGTATCCAAAGGTAGGACCAAGTAGGCTCCCTAATTCTAACCCTGTACATCATCCACTATTCATTCCTCCAACATCCCTGCGAACCTAAACATGTATTACAGGTGGAGAAAATAGAGCTAATGATAGGTCTCTGGAGTAAAATGACTAAGGAAAATCAATAGAGAAGAGCTTATTTTCCGTCCTGATCCTACCTTAGTTATTCCTAAAATTAGAAGCCAGTAGTTTGGGGTTATTGAAAGACACTTCCTCTGTGAGGAAACCGGAATGAGACACGACTGTTTAGGCAGGCTTTATTTAAAACATTTAGCACCTCTTAGACATGTAAAGTAATCAGGGTGATGCTTACATATTTTAAAGTCTGAGATGGTTGTCCAGAGTTCACGGAGAGGCGGACACCAGCTGGGATTCCAGAACAAGACAAGAGGTGCTGCTTCGCACAGAGGCTTAGCCAGGGGATATAGTCATTCGGGGTCAGGCACGCACGCGTTTATCTTAATTTAGCCGCCGTGGAGCCCGCAGCAGCCAAACCTCGTGAAGTCTTTTCAGGGAGATCAGTTTAGACAAAAGTTTAGACGTCTAGACAAAATACCACCACTGCACGGAGGCGCCCCAATAGCAGCACACATTCCACAGATAGAAGAACCAAGGCTGCCTGAGATGTTGCTGGCACTGGAGAAACAAGAAGACATCTAGAGGCCCAAGCGTTCTGGGGGCCTTCAGGATGCTAAGGGCGCTTGGCAATGACATTCAGTTGGCTTTTAGTATCTTGACTAAAGTGGTTCTTTTTTCTCATCCTTCAAACTCAGTGCCAAGTGTATTGTTTCTGACACCTATTTCTCCTCTGTTCTCATACACTTCCACGTCTTCACCCTGTCGTGGTCAGGACAAATGTTAGATCTCTTCAACATTAAAGGAGGTCCTTTAAGACTAGGCTCTGACCTCTCCACTGCCCTCACCTGCTAAATGGCTGACCTACAAGAAATCAGTACGAGCACTGTCCCTTAAAAGCAAAAACTTATATTGGTTTTACCATCACTTGCACATATAAAAGCACCTATATAATAAAAAGACAAGTGTAAGAGCACAAGAAAAAGTATTGTGGTGTCTCCAAACATGACCAATCTCTGCTTTCCAAGTTTGCTTTCACTGTTCTTAACCTCTTAATTCTGCTTTGCTACCATGTCTTATAGACATTACTGAAACATCACTGTAAGGTTCCATGCATTTTATTTTCTTAACAACAATGTACCATGACTTCAGTGTATTTCAAAATACCCAGTAATACAGTACCTGCAGAGAGAGGAATGTAAGGCGGTGGCATGCTCAGGCTTGCAAGGTTCAAAATGGGGCAGAAGAGGGTAGGCAAGGAATTGTGCTGCGCTACGTGATTCGGCAATGCTAAATCTATTTAATAGTCAAGTACAGTTAGAAGGATAGTCAACTAAAGAAAATAAAACAGTAGTTCCTACAGCAGTGACCTTGAGGTAGGAATGAATCCAGAACAGAAGGCATAGACATACTTAGCTAAAACAACTGGGTTGCCAGACACTGAGGAAAACAATTTCCTGACAGTAATACCTGACAATACAAAACACCTGCTGAGTAGCAATATAATCTTGGCAAATTTACAAATCTCCTGTCTTCAAGTTGGAGTTTTGCCTTACCTTTGTTCATGTCATTAATCATCCAATCAAGCATTTATAAAACAACTATTATTAGCACTGCATTTGACTCACGAGAGTAAATAAAAGATAAACAGAAGACACAAACCCTTTCCTACAGAAATTTATACTCTGATGATTAATTTTGTGTCGACTTGGATAAACTACAGTACCCCAGTCACTGCATCAAGCTCTAATCTAGGTGTTGCAGTGAAAGTCTTTTGTAGATCTGCTTAGCATTGATAACAACTTGACTTGAAGAGATTACCCTCCATAATTCGATGGGCCTCAATCACCTGAAAAGCCTCAGGTGCAAAAACTAGTTTCCTGGAGAGAAAAAGGAATCTGCTCCCAGGCTGCAGCAGCACCAGTTTCTGCCTGCATTTCCAGACTATGGCCTACTCGACAGATTTTGGACTTCCTGAAATACAGCCTATTGGTTCTGTTTCTCTAGAAAACCCTGACTGATACACACTCGTATAAACAATGGGAAGAATAAATTGGTTCAAAGATACCTTACAAAGGCCATGTCCAAAAGTGCAGACACCACGCAGGTAATTTCAGTGTAACAGTATGGTTTCTAAAAGGGAGCCAAGCGCAAAAGACAGTAGGAACACAGGAGTGCCTACATTTGCCTGGGGCAGTCAGTGAGAGTCAAAAATACTTGAGATTTGAAAGAAGGATACACAGGCAATTTGTTGTAAGAAATGGAAAAGGCGCACACAATTGAAAAGAGACGTTAGAATGCAGAGTATACCTGGCAGAGAATAAAATAAAAAGACAGGATGGGGGGTGGCGATAGAGCAAGTGATATGGCCGGAGATAAAGGGGGTTGCAAGTGGAGGGCTACGTCTGCAGGTAAGAAAGGTAAGATAGTGGAGGACGAGGCGCAAATCAACTATGTTCTCATAAATTTCATAGCAGTTCAATTAATTTGTGTTGATTTTATAAATGCATAAATGAATGCTATTGGATCACATTAGATTGTTATTGTAAAGATATGTAGTTAACAAGAGAAGTAGAACAAAGTTCAGCAATAAGGCAGCATATAAGATTAATATACAAGAATCAATTTCATTTCTGGATGTTAACAATAAACCATCTGCAAACAAAACTAAGAAAACAACCCCATTCACAATATTAGGCAACAAAAATATTTAGAAAAAAGTATACTTGTACACTGAAAACTACAAAATATTGTTGAAAGCTACTAAATTAAAGACATCCAAATAAGTGGGAAGACATAGAGATCCAAAAGCTTAATATTGTTTAGAAGGCAATTGGTCTCTAAATTGATCCATAGATTCAATGCAATCTCTATCAAAGTCTCGGTAGTTAGATTTTTTGCAAAAATTGACAATCCTAAAATTCATATGGTAGTGGAAGCAATGCAGGATGGCCAAAACAAAACAGAACAAAAAAACCTTGAAAAGAACAAAGTTGGAGGACTCATGCTTCAAAACCTATTACAAACCTGCCATAATCAAGACAGTGTGGTACAGACATAGGAGATACACACACATCAATGCACATCAACTGAGAATCCAGATATAAACTTCACATTTATGGTTAATTGATTTTCAACAGGGGTGACAAGAAAATTCAATGGTGAAGGAACAGTCTTCAACAAATGATGCTGGATAACCGGATATCCACAATCAAAAGAATGAATGGGGACCTCTACCTCACACCTTATACAAAAATTAACACAAAATAAATCATAGGCCTAAATGTAAGAACGAAAACCATAAAACCCCTAAAAGAGAACAAATAAATATTTATAACCTTAGCTGATGCAATGGTTTCTTAGGTAAGGCACCAAAACTACCAGTGACAAAAGAAAAACTAGGTAAGTTGGACTTCATGAAAATTAAAAACTTTTATGTCTCACAGAACACCATCAAGAAAATGAAAAGACAACCCACAGAAAAAGGGGAAGACATCTGCATGTCATATATATCTACAAGGGATTCGTATATAGAATACATAAAGAACTCTTAAAACTCAATAAGACAAATAGCTCAAAATAGATAAATATAGGCAAAGGAAATAGCTAAAAATGGGCCAAGAATTTGAATAGAACATATACAAATGGCCATTAACCACATGAAAGATGCCAACACAATTTGCCATCAGAGATGCGAATCCCAACCTTTTAAAAATCAGAGAATAACAAGTGTTGGTGAGAATGTGAAGAAAATTAGCACGCTCGTTTATGTACTGCTGTCAGGAACATAAAATGGTGCCGCCAAGTTGGAAAACAATTTGGCAATTTCTTAAAATGCTAAACATAGAATTAACCACGACTCAGCAATTCCACGCCCACTTATATGCCCAAGGGACTTGAAAACATATGGCCATACAGACACTTGTAGCTCATAGCAACATCATTCATAATAGTTAAAGCAAACAAACTCAATGCCCCTTAACCGATGAAGATACAAAATCAATTTATGTCCATACAATGGAGTATTACTCAGTCATGGAAAGGAATGAAGAACTGATACATGCTACAACACCTTATGAATCTTGAAAAAATGTGCTTAATAAATGAAGCCAGTTACAAGAGACCACATATTGTATGATTCTATGTATATATGATGTCTAGAAAAGGCAAATTTATAGAGACAGACAGCACATCAGTGGTGGGCTAGGGCTAGGGACGGGATCAGGAATTAACTGCACAAAAACATGAGCGAACAACTTTTTGTGGTAACGGAAACGTTTTAAACGTAGACTACAGGGAGGGCTGCACAATTCTATAAATTCACAAAAGTCATAGAAACATACACTTACAATGGGTGAATTTGCTTAAATTCACCTGGATAAAGTTGTTGCAAAAAAAATAAAGTAAATGTGAGGCAAAAGCCTGTCAGGAGGTCATCCTATATAATCCAAAATACGCCGTTTTAAGATTACAGAGCAAACTTTTAATATATTTAAATTAAGATTTTCATAGAACTGTGGACAAAAAAAGGGGTTCTATGGAAAGTAACCCCACAGGGTGATCTGATCATAAATTCTCGACTGGGCAGGTCATGATGGGTAGTCATGCCTCAGGCGTATCACTTCTTTAGTAAAAGGTTTATCTTTGCCGTTAGCAAACCCTGTCCATTGTTTCTGTGCGTCTAGGTTAACACACCTTTGAAATGCCTCTTTTCAGACCTGACCTTCTAAAGGGCAACCACCCTCAAGATAGCACATAATCTTGTTAACTGCCCTGTAATCCAATCCCTGCCGTTTTTCTCCCACCTCCAGGTAATCTTCCTTACATTCCCTACCTAATTCCAAGTGCAGAAAAGCTGCAAACTATCATTCTAGGCAGCCTTTTTCTCAGTCTGTTGAGACCTTGCTTCCAGAGGCGTAGTCTGTTTGACTCAAATAAACTCTTACAAAAATTCTCAGCAGGTTTGGCCATTTCTTACCTCTACGAATTTAGGGACCTCGGAGAATGCTCTCACAGATCTCTACATGGTTATTGAGAAAAATTGCTCCAATAATATAAGATGGTCTTTGCAAAGTTTTCTGGGAACCTAAATATTTTCATCCCTTTTGCATATACACACACACAAAAACAAATAAAAAAATCAGAAATGTCTCCTACTCATTTAGCTAACAATCTTTCTAGAATGCCTATACAAAGTCCTATTCCTTTGTTATACTTCATTTATCCTCATGTGAGTTGATTATTTTTTAAAAACTAAAAATATATGTTTTTAAAAGTAACATAGTTCTACTATCTTTGTCTAAAAAAATATTTTTAACCTATCAGCCGCAAGGACTCTTTCTTCCAGTAAAAACTCTGGATCCCTCTCTAGGTTATATTAATAACCCTTTGCCTGTTATAAAGAGTAAAACTAGTTTTCCCAGCTTCTTGTTTGTCTTGTTTATTTTGGTTTCTTTTTTCTTCATGTCAAGTTATTAATTTTGACAGAGTTGATCTGTCAGTCTTCCCAGTTTATTTTTCTTATAGTTTCAAGGTTGCAAGTTCTCATTCTTCCAGGAGTCTGACTGATTCTAATCTTTTAAAACAACGCACTAGGCACACTGTTGACCAGGAGTCAGGCTCATCTCCATAAACATTCAGTACTACCTTTTGCTGTGCTGTAGCTCAAATGCAGCAAAAGGGCTTACTGAGGTAGGTATGTGGGAGGGTGTGGCCCTCCATTAAATGGCCCCAAGCTGTGACTTAAGTCCTTCCGGTGCTGTCATCCTGTGTGCTGTTATGTTTTACTTGTCTGTGGGCCCGCTTAGAACAAGCACCTTTTCTCCCTTTCCCACGTACTCACTCCACTCTATGATTAGGAAGCTGACTCAGTAGCCTTGCTACCCTGTTTCCCCGAAAATTAGACCTAGCCGGACCATCAGCTCTACTGCTCCTTTTGGAGCAAAAATTAATATAAGACCCGGTCTAATTTTACTATAAGACTAGGTCTTTAATATAACATAACATAACACCAGCTCTTATATTAATTTTTGCTCCAAAAGACGCAGTAGAACTGATTGTCCGGCTAGGTCTTATTTTTGGGGAAACACAGTAGTTTACAGCTGTGTATTAATCAAAGCTGTGATTTGAGGTTTTGAGTAAAGCATAGACTCCCCAGTATGAAAACTGCATGAGGTTTGGGACACTCACTTGGCTTTAAAAAAAAAACAAACGCTGTCTTTTACCAAGATAGCTGGACCACATACTACATTTAACTGAGCTCGGTTTCTTCTTAGCTCAGCTCTCATCACCTGGAGGAGAAAGACAGCTCAGTCACCAGGTAAAGGTGTGTGGACTCTGGGCCCCGACGTTGATAAATGATCATGGTGCTTTGTTTTGATGAACATGCTTCAGAATTCTTTTTTATTGAGATACAACAGCCATATAACATTAGTTTCAGATGTGCAACATAATGATTTGATATTTGTATATATTGTGAAATGATCACCACAGCAAGTCTAGTTAAATCCATCACTACAGTTATAATTGTTTTCCCTTGTGATGAGAATTTTTAGCTCTACTCTCTTAGCAGCTTTCAAATATACACTACAGTACCAGAATTCTTTCTGACAACCGTTTAGGAAGACACTAACAATCCCAGAATTATAACCTAAGGTAAAACCCAGCACCACGGACAAAAGCAGGGATCGTGTCAAGTGCTGCATGACTGACGTATACGTGACTGCACTGCTGTCGAAAATAATAAAATATTTTTAAAAACTTACCAGGGCACGTTAGCCAAATGATCAGGGAAGTGCCGTGTACAGCCTACTCTGGACTGGGGCAAACAATACCTACTTTTTCAGTCTTTTGGCTTCCTATCCTCCACAGCTGGCTTCTGTCTCATGGTCTCTAAGACACTGCTTCACTGTCTGCCACCATGTCCACATTCTGAATAAAACCAAGGGGTAGAGAAGAGAGTACAACCCTTCAGAAGTTGTACATATCATTTCTATTCACCTCAGTGGTTAGAACAGTGTCACGTGACATGTAACTACAAGGGAATGTGTGCAATGGTCTTTAGAAGGCATGTGTCCAGCTACCACTTGGAGAATTGTATTACTAAAGAAAGGAGTACATGCATTGGTGCACAAATAATTGTGGCAGTTATATCCCCAGGCTGTTCACACAAAATTCAGGGTAGGAGGGAAGAGAATGCATTTCAGGGCTTCAGGAATTTTAATAACATTTATTTCTTAAGCCAGATGATTACAACATTTGGTTTAATTTTTCATTGCAAGCCCTGTGTGTGTGTGAAATACTAATTATGCATATTTTATGATTTTAAAAAACACTTGTTGAAGCTGAGTATGGGTGCATGGGGATTTATTATACTATTCTCCCTACTTTTCAGTACACTTGATAAATTCTAGAATAAAATGTTTTCATACACATACTTTATATACTTTTATCTGCCCTCCAGGCACACAATACCTTTTTTTTTTTTTTTCCATTGAAGTAACACTGGTTAATAACATCACATGAGTTTCAGGGGTACATTGTAATTCTCTATGAGTTCACACTATAGCCTATAGCGTGTCTAGTTTCCATTCATCACCACACAACTGACCACCGTTACCCATTTTGCCCTCTCCCCACCCCCTTTACCCTTTGGTAACCAACAGTCTGGTGTATGTATCTATAAGTTTGTTTTTGCTTTATTTGTTTCTTTTTTGTTTTATATTCCCCATGAGGGAATCATACAGTTCCTATCCTTTTCTGTCTGACTTATTTCACTTAGCATAATACCCTCAAGGTCCATTCATGTTGTCACAAATGGCAATATTTCATCTTTTCTAGAGCTGAAGAGTATTCTATCACACAATACTTATTTAAAACCTACTTTGTAAAAAGTATTGTCCTAAATGTTGCTATATACATAAATACACTTGTATGAATGACAAACAAAGGACTAAAATGTTTATGACCTAACTGTGAGGTCAAGACTAAATAATATTGTTTTTTGTTTGTTTTGTTTTGTTTTGTTTTTTAAAGAGGGCGCAGCTCAGAGTGGCCCATGCGGGAATTGAATCGGCAACCTTGTGTTATTAGCACCACACTCTAACCAACTGAGCTGACTGGTCACCCCAAGACTAAATAATATTGTGTATGATGGAGTGACCAAATGAGAAATACAGACAGAATCCAGAGAAAGGAGAAATCAGTTTGGTTTAGGAAGAATGAGGTTGCTATAACCCTTGGGAATAAGCAAATATGGCAAAAAAAACAGTAAAAGTTGTTAAAAGTAATAAAAAACATGCAAATTAATCGTAAGCAATTAGATTTGTGCAGGCCTATTGTGGCTGTCATTTTGTTTCAAAGATTAGAAACAAGATAAATGCAATTTAAGGAAATAGAAAATAAACTGCTGTTCTACTTTCAAGTTGAAATCAACTTTGTTACTTTATAACCAAATCAGGCCCATCATTTTAGCAAAGACACATTTTGAGATGGTGTATTGGGTCCCCCTGAAGAGGCAGTAAAGCATGTTTATGGGCATCTGCAATCCACCTGCTTACATTTGAATTTCCAGTCCACCGTTTGCATATACAATTATGATTTTGTTTTTATTACATATATCAAGATACTTCCAACTAATATGAAGCAAAAGACTCAAGTGGTGAGGCTTCCTTAGAATTCCTTTTGCCAAAAAGTATACTTGAATTCAAACTTACTTACATGGTTTTCTCTTTTTAAAACAATGAATTTAGGGCCGGCCTGGTGGCTCAGGGGGTAGGAGCTCCATGCTCCTAACTCCGAAGCCTGCCGGTTCGATTCTCACATGGGCCAGTGGACTCTCAACCACAAGGTTGCCAGTTCAATTCCTCGAGTCCCGCAAGGGATGGTGGGCTCCGCCCCCTGCAACTAAGATTGAACATGGCACCTTGAGCTGAGCTGTCGCTGAGCTCCCGAATGGCTCAGTTGGTTGGAGCGTGTCCTCTCAACCACAAGGTTGCCAGTTCGACTCCCACAAGGGATGGTGGGCTGTGCCCCCTGCAACTACAATTGAAAGGACAACAACTTGACTTGGAGAAAAGTCCTGTAAGTACACACTGTTCCCCAAGAAAGTCCTGTTCCCCTTCCTCAAAATCTTTAAACCAACAAACAAACAACAAAAAAAAACCAAATTTAAAACAGTATCTAACAACGGCAAATAAAAAGATCCCGAAAAGATGAACTAAAATGATATCAATGTACATTTATGAGGTCGTAACTGTAGCTTTGAGTCTTAATTTACACTATATTTCAAAGGATTCTAATTGAATGGTTTTGTGTCTACTTTGGCTCTATAATATGTATGTAATATAAATCTTTTAAAAATCTTAGCTACACATCCAGTTTAAAACTCAGCATGATTTAAATTTTAATTTGAGGAAATATCCCCCATTGGAACAGAGATTAAAGTGTCCAACGAAGTGCCCTTTTTATTGGGCAGGATTACACTTTAAAATTATAAGGAAAAATACATGAAACGTTCAAGGAAAATGTTCCCATTCAGGATAACCCTATGACTGTTTAGAATGAATACAGAATGCATAACTTTCTTATACATTGGAAACGGGATGTACTGAGCCGATCGTGTTAGATTATATTCCGTAACTGTGAAACCAAGCTCTTCATAGCCATATTAGTCTCCACATTACTGAATGAATTAAAAGACTTCCAATAAGCTTCCTTTCCAGCACAGGAAATCCTGTTGGAGTCCCCCCTGCAAGTATGCGTCATGCTCACAGCTTTTCAGGTTGCAACCCTTTAAAGGTCAACATTAGCAGGAAGTTCTTTTATTCCCCCAATAGTTTGTAGCATAAACTTTAGTTGGATCAGCATATGTTGAGCTCTACTTTCTTAACACAATGAAACAGCAATGCTGAGGATGAGACACCAGCACCCCAAGGACCCAAACTTTGCTTTTTTCTCAGTGTTTGAAATACATTCAGCTTGAGGTGAGTGGACCTTTCGTGCCCCACTGTAGTTCTCTGATTTCTATATTCGTATCTAGAAATACCTCTGAAAAGCATCAAAGGAAAAATATCTATTTCCCTCCCCTAAATCCAAATGCTTAACCAAAATGAAATCCCCAGAAAGATTTATGAGTTAACTGCGTTCCCAAATTGAATCTGAGGTTCAGAATAAACAGACATGAAAATGCAACAAAATGAAAGCTAATGCAGACACATTTTACTAAGTGGAGAAGTGCAATAATTTCAATGAGACTGTGGGAAATGCTATTTTAAGACACATCTCAAAGAGCAGGCTAGGTAAATTGACGTTATTACCAAAGGAATTCTTAAGAGTGTGTTCAACAGCTACTGCTTGAATAGAAGACTCACTGAATTCCTTTTAATTTTCTTACCTCTTCCCTACCCCCCCAGACAGTGCACAGATTTCACTGATGAGAGTGAAAACATCCCTTTGTTCCAAATAACCAAGCCATAAAATAATGTAGCAGTAGCCCAGGTTAGACCACAGCTGGCATGCCCATACACTCCTAAATACTGTTCTAGTAGCTTGCTTCTCATACTATTATCTCCCCTAAATTTGGCTGTACATATTGTTATGGAGCACATTAGCCTAATTCCTGTGGATGAAAAAGGGGCTCTGCAATAAATCTAACAGGAAGTAACCTCCCAGGGTGATCTGATCATAAATTTCCAACTAGGCGAGTCACGATGGGCAGACATGCCCCAGATGTATAAGAGATTTATGTTCACCTTAAGCATTCTTATCTATTGTTTTTGTGCATCTAGGTTAACACACCTTTCAAATGCCTCTTTTTCAGGCCCCTCAGAAATGTGGAGACTTCACATAAATACTAACACTCCATTCCTTCATGGTAATAACTAGTTGAAGCTTGGCAGTGCATTCAGACTGCCTGGACAAGGTGTGCACATTCTCCAGTGTGATGTAGTCCTTTCCATTCTCTGCAGTCTTCCATGCACAGTAGGCTTTACCCATGGGCTTTACCTGCCTGCTTCTCTTAGCCATTTATTTGCCTTTGAGACTCTGTGCAGACGAAAGGGGAGCATGGAGAATGAACCCGAAGTCTATTTGCCTGAGTTGATCAATTATGAGTACAGTGAGAAAACCCATCTCTTATAAACCTCAAATTTTCAATGTCACATCTTCTCTCTTTGAGTGCTAAATAGATTTACCTAGCCTTTGTACTCTGACAAGATAATTCAACTGGAATGTTCTGTAATGTGTTTTTTTTACGTAATTATCAACATGTCACCATCCTATTATTTACAACAACAGTTTATTGAGCACTTACTAAGTTCCAGGCACTAGACTAAGCACGTGGGTACTATATCATTTAACACCCACAGTAACTCTACGGCATATGTCCTTTTATTGATGAGAAAACACAGTTAGACTTGTCAGAGTCACACAGTGAGTGCATAGCAGAGCTGGCAGAACAAGCTGTTTCCAGAGCCCACGGTGTTAGCCATTAAACTATACTGGGCTTATGAAAACAAACAACAACAACAAAAAAACTGGACCGAGTGAAAAACAGACCCGAGGAAGAAGTCTGGCAGACGTCAATGTCTAATCTTATGATATTCCAAAGAATAAAGGCATTCAGCCACCTACTGTTGCAGGGTCAGAATTTGCCCACTGAGCAGAAGAATCTGAGACACAGGACATACCCTGAATTCCCCATGAAGCAAGCAAAGACACAAAGACTTCAGGTGAAAATATTTTTCAGTAGTAACCAAGTTAACAACCCCAACTCTACCTTTATGCAAGTACTTTCGGTGTAACAGGAAGCATTCCGCAGATATTGTAGGATATGTATGTAACCTCATTTTACACAAAAGGAAAACGGGTCCTAGGTTAAAGGACCTGCGACCTTACGGCTTCTATAACAGAGTGAGTGGGACTGTGGGCTTCCAATCCAGGTCTTCCGATTCCACATCCAGGTTCACAGTAAGTGACTCTGGCATGGGAAAGGAGAGAACATTCAGGTATGTCTCATACACATCGAAATGTGGTTGTATGGCTGAGGAACGGAACTTTTAAGTGTACTTATTTTAAAACAGTTCTTATTTACATTTAAATAAGTCAACTATCTACCTAGAGACAGCATCAGATCGCATAGGGGAAGGGTTCAATCCTACCAGGCTGCCCCCACTTCGGATGCCAGCTGCAGAATCCAGGTTGTCACCTGGGCTTCTGACCAACCAGCTGTAAATTGGAGGTTCCCACAACCCTTAGGACATTAAATTTAAAGAGACAGTGACTAGCTGCTACTTGTGATGTGGTGATTTATAAGAAATATATATATATTCTGGTCTCTGTCCATAGTTCCTGGCACATAGGTCCTAAAACTTTTGGAATTTCCTAAGTGATAAGAGCAATAAAGGTGAAAGGAGAGTTTTTCATTATTCAAAAACTTCCTTTTCAACGACACATGGATTTATGTTAATGAGATGACTCTGGGGACTCATTAACAGGGGAAACAACCATGTGATTAGGGGGTTGGAACTTCCAACTCTGCCTTACACCTCCAGGGAGCAAAGAGGAACGGGACGTTAAATCAATCAGCAATGGCCAATGATTTAATCAGCCATGCCTATGTTATTAAGCCTCCATAAAACCCAAAAGGAAAGTGGTCTGAGAGCTTCCAGGTTGATAAACACATGCAGGGGCTGGGGGGATGGTGCATCTGCAGGGCAAATGAGCTCGGCGCCCCTTTCCCCGTACCTTGCCCTCAGCATGTCTTCCTTCTGGCATTTCTGAGTTGTATCCTTTCATAATGAACTAGTAACCGAGTAAGTAAACTCTTTTCCTGAGTTCTGTGAGCCATTCTAGCAAATGACTGAACTTGAGGAGAGGGTCATAGGAACCTCCAATTTACAACTGATTGGTCAGAAGCCCACGTGACTCCCGGTACTAGCAACTGGCATCGGAAGTGGAGGCAGTCTTGTAGGACTGAGCCCGTAACCTGTGGGATTTGATGCTATCTTCAGGTAGAAAGAGAATTAAATAGGACACCTAGATGGTGTCTAAGAATTGCTTGGTGCAGAAAACTCCCCACACATTTGGTGACAAAAATATTGCGAGTTGAGTGTAGATTAGAAGACAAAAATAGAATTTTCCTTACACTACTGTATTGGACAACACAAGGCTAAAAGTTCCATAAACCTTTTTGACTATACTTACTGTGTGTGTACCATGAAGTACATTTTCTACAGAGGCTTGATTGATAATTCCCGTATGGGATAAGCAAATGATCAGAGGGAGCCAAACAAAGCGTGCTGTCTTGGTTCGAACACTAACTGTTATATTAACAAGCCATATTTTAAAAAGCAACAACAAGTGCTCAATAAATGTTTTCTTCAAGAAACAAATGAAGACTTCCGAGTTTCCTAATGCACAAAAGAATTCTATAATAACACCAGATGTAAGTAGAATAACAAAGTTCTAATGAATATTAAAATGTATTGAAATATTCAGAGCTCATAAAAATAAAAATGTAGCAGACGTCTGTGGGGATTTGTCCAAGGTCACTTACGCAAGTCACTTGGCCTGTCCAGTTTCAGTTTTCTCTTCTGTAGAATGAAGGGGTTGGCCCACTGATTCCTAGTCATTTTCAACTGTCAAATTCTAGCTGCCACGCATGTCTTGGGCCCTCAATAACCCTTCTATTTAATAAGTATAGCTGAGTGCAACTTAACATGATAAAAATCAGATCTAGAACCTTATTTTAATTCTTTTTACTGAAATCCTTTGCCACCTTGCAGAGTTATTAATACAGAAAAATGCATTTTGATCTCTTCTTAGTCAGATGCCCCCCCTGCTGCCTACCACATATATAATAACTTTTAAGCCCTATATTTGCAAAGTCAGGTTTTCTTACGATAATGGACCCAGCACTGTTCTCAGATCTTCAATTTCCTTATTCATTCACTTCAGCTTGAAATAAAAGCTTCCTTCATTTACACCAAAAAATGACACCCTGTTTTTAGTTGACATATACAACATGTATTTTCCAATAAACTAAACAATGTCTGGTTGGGGAGTGGGCAGGAAAAGCAGCATAGACAGTGCAGTCAAAATAACTGTAGCAGCCAAAGACTGGATTCACTTAGCAATAGCTTGGCGATATACCATAGTGTTCCAAAGATCCTCATTTTGTACTTGGGTTTACTATGTTCTTCTTCTCAAGGCTTTCATAACTGAACAGCCCAGCTCAGTCTCAGATGGCACACAATCAAGGAAAATAATGGGCCCTGGAAGATAACTTCAAAGCCTTAGCACCACTTAGGTTAATAATATATAATTGCTACAGTTTCTTTTAGCACAGTACTACTTTTAATTAAATGTGCTAACGTCTCTACCTACCAACTTATTTTCAACCACAGGCAGCCATGTTGCACTCCGAAATGAAGCATCTGGAAGTGTGCCTTTTTTCAAGAAGTATGCTTCTCCTCAGTATCCTTTCCGGTTTTAACACCAGCTTAGAGAAGATGCCCAACCTCTTTCTAAGCCCTCCTTCAGAGACAGGATGCAAACACAGGGTAAGCTGCAGCTTTAAGGAGCTACACAAAGCATTTATCATGGTTTTGTAAATCAGGTGCTTACAAACTTTCCATATTGTATCTCCATGCAATGAAAAAAAACAAATGGCCACAAGAAGCAGAAGTACATGGAAAAGAAAAAGCGTTGGGGAAATATCACTCTTCTTCTATTGAAATATACCGAAAAAAATCAAAAGAACATTCCATTCCTAACACTAAAAAGAGAAAATTGAGGTGAACATTTAAGTCACATTCTCATCATGACTTAAAGGCATCAGGATATTTTTCAATAATTTTCATAATGAAATTGGTAACAATAATTCAGTATGAACAATGACTCAGTGTTACATCTTTTATGAGTTCATTATTTTTAGGGGCTGTTTTTCACTAGCACTATTTGAGATTACACCACAGTATTTAGAAATATGGCAGTAATCACTAAATTGTAAAACTAAAAAAACAACATTTGAAAATGGTTCACCCTGTAGTTCAAGACTGTAGGTGCAGAGAGGATGGTTGCTTTTCATTATAAACTTGTTTATTCTATTTTATTTTTTAATTATGTGCATATACTACTTTGATAAAAAATTTTTTTTAAGTTACAAGACTGAATTTTGGGAACAATTCTCTACAACAGAATTTCTGGAATAATTTTTTCCCCTTGACATCTTCATAGTTATACCATACTTTTTTACAGAAGGCAGAGGGACTCAAATTTATCTCCTTCACCGATTTTTTTTTTCTGAATAGACGAATATGCTCCGAACGTTAACCCATCAACAGCTTTAGTTCAACAAAACATTCCCTCCACATCAACTCAGGTGGTGTTACTTAGGCCTGGACCGGTAGCTCTCCTCTCATCCAAGATCAGCTGACCATTGTAGTTGTGGGGAAGTGAAAGGGAGGGGGGTGGGGAAGAAGCCACCCCCCCAGTTTTAACCCTATACTGCTCATATACCACATTCCTCTAAATAGTTCCAGTTGCAATCGTGAGCCATTTTTCTAGCTTCTCACAATCAGAAAAGGCAGCCTTTTGCATTAATATGGATTCTGTTTTCTGTTATGAAACCCAAACTCAAACTTTTCCCAGCAGCCACTGTAGCTAGTGGCACGAAGGAGATAAAAATACATACCTCAGAAACAGCCACTCACACTGTCCACTCACCTCCAGCCTCCCTACCACTTCCTCTCGTCTGTCCTTTGGCCTCTCTTTGTCACCGCTTTTTTCTAAAGTATAGCGTGGCTCTTAAAAACAAACTGTTCTAGTACAAATAGCACTGGCTTCTTGGGGCTGGGTAGGAGACGGGTGATCTAAGATCAATGCTGTTATTCTTCCCCTTTCCCAGGGCAGGTATCAGGGCCTAGAGTACAACAGAAGTACCTGCAATGTCAAGACAAGTAATACATGCAAACCTGCAGCAATTTGCAAAAGAGATGGAAAGGAGGGAAGACACAGGCCAGTGAGGAAGAAACATCATGGAAAGGAGAAACCAGATGAAGCAAATAAATGATTAGCTCACGGTAAAGATGCAATAACCAACAGACATTTTCATACTTTTTATTTCAGCTACCTGTAACTAGGAAGTATCTGGTATGTACCGTATTTGTTCACTCACCAAATACGTGTTGTGTGCCTATGACATACCAGGCACAAGTTAGATTCTTGGACTGAGCCACTCCTACTGGGTGAGACACAGACATGACACATACTGGGTTTCAGGTTCTTTAGAGAGAAAAGACAGTCTGGTTGATAGCTGTGCCCCGCCCCACCTGACCCACTCACTCCCAAAGAAAGATCTTTAAAACGAAACGAAACTCCGTGGCCACTGATGTCCTCCTTATAGCACAAGCTCTAGCTCTACTGCATTGCAAGCCACTGTTTCTACAGAGCAAATCTCTCAGAGGTTGTATGGCATATTTTTTAACAGTACGTAGCAGCTGCTGCTATCACTTGACAGGGAAATTTGCACAGGATATGCTGTTTTAAAATCTACTTGAGCGGAGGGTTGGGGAGGAGATCAGAGAGCCAGGCCAGAACTGCCACCAGCTCTTCTCTCCACCTCCCAGGTTGGAATTCTGAAAGCTTACAGCTCTCCTGAGGGACCCTCTGCTCAGTCAGCAGGACACTGCATGTGAATCTCAAGGACGGCAAATGTGGCTCTGTCCCTCTGTCTGACTGTCACTCCCTCCCTCCCTCCCTCCTCATCCCCTCCACAAATGTGCATGTGGAGAACTGAGAACCTGGCCCTGCCCTGAGAACTGGAGGGGGGTGGGGACGGGTAGGTTACAGGATGGACGTTGATCCTATGGGCACAGGGAGGGGAAGGGCTTTCAAGGCAAAAAGAACAGCATGGACACAGGATGAGGGTTGGACTCTAGGGCCACAGAAAGTGAAGTTAAGAAAAGAAGGAGCCATGGCCAGGGTGTGTTTTTCTTGTGACTGATCTTCTCATGGTCCATTCTAGCTCCCAGGTGCAAGTCTGGTTCCAAGCAGAAGTGTGCCCAATGCTGACCAGCGTTGGCTGTGGCCCAGCTGTGTATGGACCACAGGGGGGCACTGTGGCAGCCTGGGGTGAGGGGCTTCATCTTGCCATGGGCTGTACTTCTGGCCAAAAGATGACACGGCAGTTTTGTGGCAGCATTACCTAAGGATATGGGACCAGCCTCTTCCTCCCTGGGTAAAAATGGAAGATACTGACATGTGCCGGGGTGGTCGGGATGATGCCAATTTCCTTAGGTAGAATTTTCAGTCAATGAAAAAAAAAAGAAAGGCTTCATGCCATTAAGAGCTCAGCACTAGTTCTAATAAAATGTAAAGCTCCTGTCACGTTTTAGTCTGTGATGGACGCAGAGGAAAGCCCACAAGTGCCTGGTACCTTGGACACGTTAACCCTGTGATTCGGTCCATCTTAGGCTTTGTAACAAACCAACTTGGAAAAGAGCAATCTCCATGTTTTGAACCGGATGAGCTGATGTCTGATACTGCAAGAAACAGTATCTACAAACAGAAACTAAATCTGTAAAGACACAAGTGGGAAAAGCTATAATAAACCCAACACTATTAAGGGCAATAGAAAACACGCTCAGGATCTCCATTCAGAGCTCTAAAATCTGTGGAAAGTCAGGTCAAGACTGGAGGAATGCGTGTGAAAGGTTAAAGACCTGGCAGCAGCCCTTGGAGAGGAGACATAGCTGACAACTTGAAATTGCAAGTTGGAGACCACGGCGACCAACCATCAGGCAAGAGGAGCCAGGAGGAAACTCACCGGTGTTCCAAAGTTAAGTGTGCATTTCAACAGCCAGGAGAAAGAGAAAAACCAATTCTACACCAACATTTCTAAAGGAGAGGACACAGAGCAGACTTGCAGATCATCTTAAAAGCCTTCAGACTGAAAGTGCAAGCCTCAACTGAAAGTGCACTTTGAAATCTTCAGGATGGGGAAAATAAAATGACTGAACTTTGTCAAGAAAAAATAGAGCTCCTGGGCTAGGTATTACCTTATAGACAGATCATGATTTGGAGCAAGAGGGGGAAGTTCTAAAGCAGAGGACAGGATGAATCGTGAGGATAAAGAGCTGGAAACCTTAAGGCATTCAAAGACCTTGAAGAAAGGCTTGGAAGAACCATTCTTCTTGAAGCAGATGCTGTTCCCTCAACTAAAAGTTCATGGTCACTGGGTGATGGTATGAGAGGCGGAACGAAACCTCATTTCAACACAGGAGGCTGCAGACATGAGACAACTCAATAGCCGTTAAACTCGGGCTTCAAAACGTGGATCCTCATGCACCTGATGACCCAGGTGGCACATCTGCTCCATCCCTGGCACTGGCTGCAACTCCATTTGAGACAGGAGGATCTCCCCCTTTCCCCTCAGATTCTCTCCTTGTTGTCAAGCTTTCTTCATCCTCTGCCAAATTCGATGATTCCAATGGATCCAAAAGGACATTCATGGCAAGAGGATTTGCTCTTGCTCTCTCTTCTCCAGAAAGCATGGAGAAGCCCCGTCCACCACCTCCATATCCTGCATCCCTGCCCCAGCCACAAGCTGGCCTCCCATCAAAGGATTCTTGTCCTTATCCTTCCTCGTGGGCCGAGTTTTTTCCCCTGGATACCCCCATGCAGAAATTGGAAGTGAGCTATGTTCTTGGTGTGTGTGTGGGGGGTCAGTACGTTTATGTGGGGGAGCCTACACATAACTCCACTAGTGAAAATCCTGACACATGAAGAGAACCTTACGTCATTTTGTGTCTTTCTCTTCTGAAGTATTTTTGAATTATTTATATTTAGCTACAAAGATCTCTTTTACCTAAATGCTTTTACTTTTGCTCAAATTGCAACCTGATACAAATTTTAGAGTTTTTAGAGAAAAGAGGTACTTCAAATTATTCTCATTATATCATACATTCTAGAAAATATAGCCGTAAATTTGAATCTGAAGAGCCCGATCCTATTCCCTCAATAATGTAATAGCCATGAGCAGCTCAACCACTAGGGAAATCTAAAACAGCAAAATGCTTTTCTCAATGGCTCTACAAAGCATGCTAGTAGGAGAAACATAAGAAAGTTCCCTGTTGGTCTCCATAAACTTGGGTTGATTTAAAAAAAAATCTACTCGAATAATGTGAGAATCAAAATGAACAGTGATATTCAACTATTACATGTAAAAAGCACAGTGACTGATGCTCTCCATCATTTCTACTGTATGTATTCGGAAGTATTTCCCTTCACAGGAAATGTCAAAATATAGGCATGTTTTGTTGATTGATCAGCAAGCCCTGGACAGGGCTGTGAGCACGAAGACATATTCTGGTACGACTGGCATTTTCCATGTTCAACAATTTTGTATACGCAAAATGTTATCTACTTTTAGTCAGAATATTTAACTTTTGAAAAAATTTTTCAAAAAAAAATTGTTTTCCATTTAAGAAGACATTTTGTCATAAGAACAAGAGCATCTGCAATGAGATATAGGTCATAGTCTACCATATGGAACACTTCAACAGAAAACCAACCCCCCCCCAAAAAAAAAACAACAAAAAATACCTGTTTCCTTCTGACTTCAGGTTAGAAGATTTACCTTGATCACATATATGGTGAATGGAAAGAGAACTGACTCTGGGTGGTGAACACACAATGGGATATACAGATGATGTATCACAGAATTGTACACCTGAAATCTATGTAACTTTACTAACCATTGGCACCCCAATAAACTTTAATTAAAAAAAAAAAAAGACTTACCTGGGTAAATTACCTTTGCTACTAGTATGACAATGTTTCTGTTTCAAGAAGTTTTGGGGACAGCCCAAGGTGGACAAAGGGCAGACCTATCCATAACCAAGAAACAGTCCTACAATTTAAGAAACTGACCTGGGTTCAGTCACACCACCATTTGCCCTGCTGAGTCTTTCCTTCTGCTTGGAAAGCTTCATGTAAATGAAGACATTCAGGGTTAAATGAGAAAGGTCCCTGTTGGCCTGACCCTAAATGGGGATAACGGCCTTGGCAGGTGGACCCACATGGCCTGCGAGACAGATGTCCGCGTGGCAGGCTGTCCCCGTGACTGCCATCACGTGATGGACCAGATCTGCACTTTCCCGGGGCTGTAACTGGATATTTCCACACACGCTCCAGGAACCAGCAACAACCTCTGGGGATCCCCTTAACAGATCACAGAGGAAGTTTCTGCGACTGACTTCCCACTGGCCTTGAAAAGTTCCCTTATGAAACGTCTACAAAAAGTCACGGACTAAGTGTTTTGAGAGAACTGTTCTTGGTCGTGTGGGGCGATCTAATTAATAGGTGGGTACACAAACATAAAATGAAGAGACCCAGTTTGTGCATGACCAACTAAGAAGTTAATTTACAAAGCACTTTCTTGATTTTAACAAATATTTTGTGAATAAATTAGAGAAATTTGGTAGCTATAATAAAAGACTTACTTAGATTTACGTGATTTTTTAAAAATGTTTATCACTTTGAGCAATTAGAGTGAATAACAGATGTTTTGTCTTTAAAATTTTTTAATTATTAAACACATAGCAACATCATAAACACTGGAAAGAGGATGGAAAACAGAGCCATCCTTATTCCCAGAACTGCACTACAGTAATTCTTTATCTATTCATCATAAATGCAAAATTTCCTTAATTATGTTCATGCTGTATATACCACTCTATATTCACTTTTCCATTTCTTTTCTCTCCCACCCCCAACTCCGATTCAAGCCCTTGTTCTCAATCTAGCTGTAGAAGGCACAGCTCACTGGCCCATGTGGGAAGCGAACTGGCAACCTCGGCATTAGGAGCACACGCTCCAACCTCCTGAGCCACCCAGCCGACCCGCATTTATTTTCTACACTGCTAGTTTTCATAGTATTTTCTAATATCTCACTGAATTAGAACTTTAACATGGTTTACTTATTACTTTTGCTAGGGTTTTTTAGTAATTTAATAAGCTGTAAATCACCTCAATATTAAATGTTTAAGTTAAAAGTAACTTTTATTTCAAAAAGGATGCCATAAGAATAAATTAATGCATATACAATAGTTAAGAAGGGGGCAGAACTATATTAAATTAGCACTCTGCACCAAAAGTGGTTTTCAAAGACAACAGCTATTGGTATTGTGAAGCTATTTCTTTTCGAAAGTGTTTCCACACCAACAAAGAATCTACACACACTAGGTGGTAATAATGAGTGCTAAAGAAATACTGGCACCACCAAGTGCTTTACGTGAATCATCACATTTAATCTTCATCATAATCTAGGCCTCTGTACCATTATTCCCATTTTACAGTTGAGATAAGTGAGGCTCTACAAGGTTAAGACACTTGAAAGAGATCCTAGAGCCGGGGTGGGAACCCAAATATCCTGATCCAAAGCCAGCATTTAATCAACATGCTATGAACTTTACTGGTCCTCCAAACAACACGTAACGGCCATAAACCTAACCAGTTACTTACAGGCTATTAACTTATTTTTGGTAACTTCTTTTTCCTCGAAAGTGATTATTACCACGCAAATGAAATTCTGATACCCTTTCCTATCGCCATCATATGGTGAATTATTCTGTATACGTATCATAAAGTACATAAATGGTTTACTGTAATGCATCAATGATCCGTAATATCCCATGCAAGCACTTTGATGCATTCCAGCCCAGTCATGCGTTCACACACCATTGTGTCTACTCCAGAAAATTACTATCTATAATCTTAAGAGCTCAATGTCATTGAATTTCAACTAAGCTAAGGTGTGGCCCTGACAGTTACCAGAAAGTCACTGTGACAGCTTTGACGGTGGTAGCCCTGTTGTTGGCTGCTTTCCTACAACACTATTAGACAATCAGCACCGAAAAACGAGGGATGAGAAAAAGTCGACTTCCCAAAATAAACAGTACATGTTCTTTTGCGTTATGGGCATTGCAAGTGTTGACAGCAATGTGTTGTTGTGGAGTGACCCCCTTCTCCTCCCTCGCCCCTCCCAATCTGGTTACATTTTTGAGAGGGATCCTAGCAGAGTGAAGAGCATACAGATAAAGGACGTCGGGCTGGTGAGCGGCCACGACAGCACCACCCAATCGTTCATTCACACATCAATACATTTTCGAGGTACACCTAGGGTGGGCCAAGAGCCAAGGAGCCAAAAGGAGAGGAAAACAGTCCCTATCCTTGCAAAGCCCACAATTTTGGGAGGGAATCAAGAGAAAATAATGGCAATAATATATATGGTTTAACATAGGTTTAATGAGAGGTGCTGTCAGATCACAGAGGTTGGAGGGGAAACTAAGGACCTGAGATTCCTATACCCACACTCTCTGTGGGCTGGGCTCTCAGGGTCAGCGATGGGGCCACTAGGACCCCCTGCCAAGGTTTATCTTGGTCTGCAGCAAACCATCAAGGCCTATTCCCTTATGAGGATTTCCAGTTACCTGAAGCCAAACTATCTTGCATTGGCGGTGGAGAGGGCTTGGACTGAATATGAATTTGGGTAAGTAAATAACTTCCGCTTGTGGGGCGGCCAGATGGCTCAGTAGGTTAGAGCTCGAGCTCTCAACAAAGTTGCCGGTTCAATTCCTACATGGAATGGTGGGCTGTGCCCCCTGCAACTAAGACTGAGGACGGTGACTAGACTTGGAGCTGAGCTGCGCCCTCCACAACTAGACTGAAGGACAATGACTTGGAGCTGACAGGCCCGGAGAAACACTGTTCCCCAATATTCCCCAATAAAAAGATTAAAAAATAAATAACTTTCGCTTGCAGTTGGTGACTACCTTTTAAGCAAACGTGGTAACTCTCTATTTTGTGCCTAAGTCGACTCAAGAGTAACTGATACAGGTATTTTGAAAAAATTCCCATTAACTGGCTTCCCCCTAAACCAGCGCTCCTGAAAGTGGCCTGTGGACCAGTAGCAGTTGGCCAATAGTTCACTACTGGTCCCCAAAGAAATAAGCAGAGAAATTAAGAGTAAGCTTTTAGAAACTTCATGTGTTTGTTGGATTTCGTAAGAAGAAAAATGGGGCTTTGTATGTGTTCTATTTGTCTTTATCTCATTTTTGTAATAAATTCATTTTCAGTAGTTCCCCCTTCTCTGAGGTTTCACTTTCTGCAGTTTCAGTTACCTGTGGTCAACTGTGGTCCAAAAACATTAAATGGAAAATTCCAGATATAAGCAATTCATCCGTTTTATGAATTTCACGCCATTCTGAGGTGCGTGTTGAAATCTGGCCCTGTCCCACCAGGTCCCGCCCACGGTGTGAAGCACCCTTTTGTCAGTGTATCCAGGCTAAACATGCTCCTCCCCGCCCTGCGCCAGCCACCGTACCAGGTCAGTTATCAGCGAGGAAAAGAGAGACTACATTCACATAACAGTATATTGTTATAACTTTTTAATTATTGTTGTTAATCTCTTACTGTGCCTAATTCATAAATTAAACATTATCATAGGTATGCATGTATAGGAGTAAACATATGTGTGGTATATACAGTAAACATATCCGTGGTTTTAGGCATCCACTGGGGAAAATAATTTTCCCTCCTCCCTTCTTCCGCCCACCCCCCCTTCTGGTTCAAGCCGTTGTATCTCAGTCTAGTTCTGTAGGACACAGCTTGCTGGCCCATGCTGGTATTTTGACCCTCGCTGGCTGCCGGCCACTCACGCTGGCCACTGGCGGCTCATGGGAGCACATGGTAGCCCGCAGCTGCCCATGGCAGCTCACACCAGCTGCCAAGCTCCGGCTGCTCATAGCAACCCAGCTCCAGAAAGAGCTGTTGTTCACAATCTTAGCTGTAAAGGGCACAGCTCAGTGGCCCACGTGGGAACCGAACCGGTGACCTCAGTGTTAGGAACATGGAGCTCCAACCACCTAAGCCACCGGTTCGGCCCCTATATTTTTTAAAAAGTATTGGCCTATGACAGATTAGGAAAAAGTAGTCTTTCAGCACAGTTTGAGAGGTAAAGCTCTAGATAATTCTGAGTGTATAAGTATACAGAAGTGTATTTTCCCCCTCAAAAAAGAACAAATAATGTAAAATAACAAAACAGTTTTTAAAGGTTAAGATTCCCACCCAAGGTTTTTAAGAACTGCCGTTGATTGGGTTTATCTTTTTCAGGCACTGAGCCCCACACTGGAAGTGCATTCTCACTGAATCCTCTAGCATCCCAACAAGGCAAGAATTACCACTGTTTTACTAAGAGAATTCTGACTCTAAGAAAGTACATCACAAGCCAGTGAATTTCATCTACCAGGAGACAGAGCCGCAAGGCGAACCTATCCAACTGTAAAGCCAGGTCTTGATACTGTCTAATAGAATGCAAAAATCTATGCAATTATGAGTAAAAAGGTGTAATGTTTAATCTCTCAGGCAACCAAGGCACTCCCCATTACCCTACCCTGTTTCTAGAGCTATGAGAACTAACTAGAAAAATTGTCATACAGCTTCAGCAATCAAAAGTTGACAGTATATATATCCCTTTATATTATATATATATTCTTTTATGTATGTATTTATAAAACCAAAAATAGAAAATTATAATGTTTATTTAGACTTAAACTAAATAATGAACAACTACCACTTTAAAGGTAAAAAATTCATCTCTATTTTTCAAAAGGAAACAATACTCTCAATTATCTGCCCCAAGGGATGGGAAATCCAGTTTACTGCCTGTTTGCATCAATACACTTTCACTGAATACAGCCATGCCCATTAATGCACATATTGTCTATGGCAGGTCTTGGCTGCAATGATAAGAGTAGCTGTGAAAGAGGCTATAAGACCTACAAAGCCTAAAATGTTTATTTCCTGGCTCCTCACCCACAAAAAAATTTGTCGGCCTCTGCTCTACAATCAGGCAGGCAACAACACAGAAAATGAACCAAGCAAATAAGCCCCAATCTCATTTTAGGCACTACCATCACACATCTGATTTATCAAAACTTCTCTAACATTCGTATTAGACAAAGAGAGCTGACTTGCCTTCTGGATTTTTTTTTTCCTTTGTCAACTTTTTAAAGGAGAGTGTACCAACTCACTAAATTCTCTGAAGTGGGGATGGTGAAAAGGCAAAGGGTTTCAAAGTTACACCAGAAAGAGGCTTGATCGTCAACTGTGTTAACCCTAGTGTACGAGGACCATCAATGACTCCGGGAACATTCTTAGCACTTTCCTCATATGAGGATTTCAGGTCATCCTCCCAACAACCCCAAGAAGAGGTCACCAAGGCCCCGCGAGAGTCCATAACCTGATTAGAATAATGGGTGTCTGAACAAAGTGAGTGCTGGATCTAGAATTTGTTCCAAGGCTCTATTCCAAAGCTCACCCTCTAATCCCTTCTCTCTAGTGTCTACAAAGATCCACAACACGCAAATTGGCCTAAATAAATCTAAATTAACTCCAAAATGTAAAGTAACCAGATATGCCCAAATTTTATAAAAGGAGAATTTGTTAATATTTTAGACAATCAAAATGAAGTAACCAGATATTTGTAACATTACTATAACCTTTGAAAGCAATGTTTCACCTACTTATGATTTTATTTACTTAAATGAACCCATGTGTCTGTTCCAACCAAAGACAGGGAAAAAATGTGATTAAGACACATCTTAATTACAGGCTTTTTGTTGTTGTTGTTCTAATATGAACTATATTTTCCTATTAGATTATACTTTCCAGAAAAACAACAAGCATTTAAATTCTACTAAAGAGTAAAACACCTTTTGGTGGGTTTATGTTTGCAATAAAGAAAGTACTGGCAGAAAGTCAAGTTTTCCCAAAATATACATGCAATAAATAAGTACAGATTACAAAACTAAAGAGGCATTCCCATCCATTATTTTCATTTTCAATATCACTGCTTCTTCAGCAGGACCTGGTCAGTTCCAAAGCAAGGTGCATATAAAAAAAGCATTCATTAATAATTTCTAAGCAGAAAGAGATGCAGTCAGCCAAAATGATATAAACTCTGGTAAAAAAAATACTGTGTTTCCCTGAAAATAAGACCTAGCCGGACCGTCAGCTCTGATGCGTCTTTTGGAGCAAAAATTAATATTTTAAGACCCGGTGTTATTTTACTATAAGATCAAATATATAATATAACATAACATAATTTAATATGTAATACTGGGTCTTATATTAATTTTTGCTCCAAAAGACGCATTAGAGCTGATGGTCCTGCTAGGTCTTATTTTCGGGGAAACACCGTAGTTGTAGTAAATTGTATTTGATCTTAAAAACTTAAAACACTCTAGCTGCTTATCTAGTTTTGCATAAACAATATATTCACTGAATCACTTGTGTGTCTTCACGGTCAATTTTGACATGTCATTCTGTTTGTCACAGTAGTTCAGTTTAGTACCATACAGACTACTACTAAACGGTAGATACAGCTTGAATTTTGTAGTATTTAAACATAATTCTTCTCCATCAAAGGGTTGTATTTTTTTTGGAATTTGAATTCCATAAACACTGTAATTTCACCGTTAAACATCTTTACAGGGTCATAAATATTCAAATTATGTAATAAATATAATACAAGCGGCTGATAAAATGAGATTAACATTCATTTACAGTAGCTTAGCAGCCTTTGCCAAATGCTACTTCCCATAACAGGCTATGAGGTTCTGATTCCATTAAGCTCCCTGATTACTTTTTTCTATCCCATGGTATTTCAACACCATATCTGAGATTCCAAAAATCATCATCAAGTAGATTTTAATGTTTTTTGAAATTCACAGGTCTATGGTCCATGGTATTAAAATTTTCTCCAAGTGCCTATGGTTTTTTGAGTTCATATTTCTGCATTTCTTGTGTTTCCAAAACCATAGTTACTTCCAATTCTGCGATTTTTCCAGTTTTACTCTATAAAACAGAGACCTCAGATAAAGAGCTCTTCAAACTTTTCATGTTGGTTGCCTGCAAATCAGGCACATTTTTTTAAAAAGCACATTACTCTCAGTTTCCTCTGGTACATTTAAGATATATTCTGTCTCAGAGAGATACAATAAACATGATTATTGTGTTTTAAACAAGAAACACTGCTGTCCGCACATTACTTTCATTAAAGTGAATTTTATCGTTTGGTTTCATAAACAGCAGCTGGTAATTCTTGCTAAATTTCATTACTCCCTCATAGTGATTGGCAAGCCTTAGGAAGTGACTATTTACAATTAAGAAACTTTGTGTATTACCAGAGACCTATAACCTTGTAAATAACTACAGATTCAAATAATTTCCCTTTATAGAATCATGGATCTTTGTATAACCAAATACACTCCTATTGTCACACCAAAATACCATTCCAGGCTATTATAATATAAAAGTGCCTAGTCTTGCTTAAAGATGTGACCTTATGGCCCATCTAAAAGGATGTCTGAGGTACTTTGTCATAATCTTGTTTGAGCTTTTCGTGTTTTAAAATTTGAAAACTATACCTTTTGGAGAAAAAATTTAAAGACATCTCAGTGCCAATATGTACATAAAATATGCCAATAAACGTATTTTTGGTTAACAACATACTATCTAGCAGAGTGCAGTTCCCTCATTCACACACATTTCAACATTCACAGGAACATAAAATGTTAGCTGTTCCCGACTGAGAATTTTTAATAGCTTTCTCATTGGTGGCCTTCCTGCTAGGAAACCAAAATAAGAGAAACATTAAAAAAATCTGGTGTTTGAGGAGTCAAACCATTATTTATTGAGCACTTACCACGTGCTGGTACCATGCTATGTGCTGGAGACAGAATCTAAGTGATAGGTAATGGAACAGTCAACAGAGGGCAGATATTAAATAAGTGGTTACACAGAAAATTCATTACAATTAGAGTAGGCTTAAATAATAATTTTCTTATTATGAAAATAAACATCACAGCCACAGTAAAAGCTCCTACGTGAGTGCTCACTATGGGCCAGACATCATTCTACTGCTTTACATGTACTCATTCATTTAATCATCAGTGTAATACATACTTGTTATAGAAAATTTGGAAAATACAGGAATACACGAAGATTTTTAAGTCGCCTGTCTCATTTACTCAAAAGTAACTAATATTCTGACGTGTAAGGTACTTAATTTACCATAGACTCCCACCCTCCAGTTAATGTTACATCTTGAATAGTTTCTCTTGTTTTTAAATACTTTCCAGAGTCATAGTGGTTCCATAATATTCCAACACAGTGAGATTATAGGTTCCAATTACACTCCACAAAAAGTGTTATCAATTTATACTCCCTAGTAAGAAATTATGTTTATTTATCATGCCACCCCCTCAACTACATCAAATTTTACCCTATACAAAAAAAATCTGACTGTAAAATACAATCACATCTCATTGTGTTTGGTCAACCTGTGCAGCAATCCTCCCTCAGCTATGGTGCTATGTAACTTGTTTTTTTTTTAAGGCAATTTCTTAGGTTGGTGCAAAAGTAACTGAGGTTTAGACAATTAAAAATAATTGCAAAGACCACAATTACTTTTGCACTAACCTAATAATTACATTAAATAGCATTAACATTTAGAAAACTTCAAGTGGCAATCATTGGACATTTTTTACTGGAAGTTAAGGAAGTCAGTAAATCTGGAGTTCCCTAATGCAAATATTTCCTGCCAGAAGTCAGGACACTAGGATTATTTTTTCAGATTAAATTCATGTAGAAGCATCTAAATGACAAAATGGCAGAAGAAAACTGAGAGACCTGTATTTCAGCACACGGAATATATGAACATAGAAATGATTACAGTGAAATAAAATGAAGTGTTAAGCATTTACTACAGAGAGGAACTGACCATAACAAAAATTAGATACACAAGCAACTCCACCATGGAGAAAAGAAACACACAGAATGCATAATGCATCATTCCCAAATGAGTCATTAACTTTTGGAAAAAAGTCAAAGTCATAACCGGAGATACCTTCACCCACACTGCGTCTGGCCTTGAATTCTTCTCTGCTTAATACCCCTCAAGAGCCCAGGAAGTTCCTAAAAAATGGATACAACAGATAACAGACTCCCTGCACAGCTGCACTTCTGGGGGGGGGGGCGGGGGGGGAGGTTAAAACAAGAGATGGGGAAAGATTTCATCTCTGCAGAAATATGCTATTGGACTAAATTTGAAGAAGAGATATAAAAAGAACTAGGAAAGAAACAGAGCTATTCACTGTAGGCTAAAAGGAGTGACTGCAGGACTGGAATTCTGGACATGAGACATCTCATATGTACCCTGGACTGAAGAAGGCCCCATGGCACCATCCCCATCACCACAGTGCTGGGAGACAAAATGAAAATATGAACTCCTCAAGAGGAAAAATTCTAGGGCTGTCCAAAGCATAATTAACACTGATAACCAAGTATTTTTATCATTTCCACTGTCTCTATATAAAGGCACACATTATAATTCTGCACAATTTTGGAAAAAAATTTTTTTTTCTGAATTTATGAATTTTACCTGAAGTGTGTTTCTGAACTAAAAGATACAGCAGTAAACTCCCAAGATGTATTAATCAACTTGAATTCACTAAATTTCAACAGATACAGCAATAAATAACATTCCATAGTCAGAAGATAGCTAGTAAGTCATTATAAGAACTGTGCTATGTGCCAGTAACAGTGAAAAATTCTTCCCGGGTCCCAGTCCTCAGAAAGCTCCCTTTGGCAGGCTAAATATACACTTAAACATTAGCTAGCAGTTGTTAAAGGGCTTTCACACTCTCAGGATTTAAAACTCCCAAAAGTGGCCGATTTTTCAGGATGACAATAAAAATGGTATTTTTTTCCTCTAGACAGTGCACGAGGAAAATGAAGGGATAGAGTCCAATGGAATGAACTGATCCTTCCTCTTCAAATACTTAATTCCAAAGATACACATATGCATTTATCCTGTAACTTCATAAAGAAAAAAATCCAAATTTAATACCAATATGATTACAATGCAGCAAGGTGACCCATTTGATGTCACATAAAATTAAATGTTTATAAAGAAGTCAATACAGGTTTAACTTTTTTCTCAAAATGAAAATAGCTTAAATTTCTTTCTGATAATGCATCTTTTCATGACTTTTGAAATAATCAAATAAACTTCTTTTTAAAAATCAAGACATTAAGAATTATTATAAAATAACTAAAAAAAAATGACAGGATTAAGTTCCAAAGTAACCTCCATCAGTTCCTCAAAAATTAAAAATAGAACTACCATATGATCCCACTTCTGGATATTTGTCTGAAGGAAATGAAATCACTATCTCAGAGACATCTGCCTCCCTGCAGTATTATTCATGGTAGCCAAGGCATGGAAATAACCTAAGTGTCCATCAATGAATGGATAAAGAAAATGTGGAATATACAAACAATAAAATATTATTCAGCCGTAAGGAAGAACAAAATCTTGCCATTTGCAACAAACTTGGATGGACCTTGAGGGTACTATGCTAAGTGAAATAAAGCAGATGAAGAAAGAGAAGTACTGTATGATCTCACCTATATGTGGAATCTGAAAAGAAAGTTAAACTCTTAGAAAGAGATTATTAGAATGGTGGTTGCCAGGAGCTAGGGGAATGGGGAGATTTTGGTCAAAGAGCACACACTTCCACTTTTAAGATGAGTAAGTTCTAGGGCTCTAATGTATAGTATGGTGACTGTAGTTAAAACTGTATTATATAGGGCCTATATAGGGCAGGCCTGGTGGCTCAGGCGGTTGGAGCTCCATGCTCCTAACTCCGAAGGCTGCCGGTTCGATTCCCACGTGGGCCAGTGGGCTCTTAACCACAAGGTTGCCTGCCAGTTCAACTCCTCGAGTCCCGCAAGGGATGGTGGGCAGCTCCCCCTGCAATTAAGATTGAACACGGCACCTTGAGCTGAGCTGCCTCCTGGATGGCTCAGTTGGTTGGAGTGTGTCCTCTCAACCACAAGGTTGCCGGTTTGACTCGCCCAAGGGATGGTGGGCTAAGCCCCCTGCAACTAGCAACGGCAACTGGACCTGGAGCTGAGCTGTGCCCTCCACAACTAAGACTGAAAGGACAACAACTTGACTTGGAGAAAAGACCTGGAAGTACACACTGTTCCCCAATAGAGTCTTGTTCCTCTTCCCCAATAAAAAATCTTTTTTTAAAAAAGTGTTCCCAATAAAGTAAGAAACAAATGTTTTAAAAAAAACTGTATTATATAATTAAAAGTTGCCAAGACAGTAAATCATAAATGTTCTCACTACACAAAAAAAATCTGTAACTATGTGAGGTGATGGATATGATAACTAACCTTATTGTGGTAATCATTTCATAATACGTACATATATCAAATAATCATGTTGTACACTTTAAACATACACAATGTTATGTATCAATTATGTCTCAATATTATATCAATATTATATGTCTCAAAGTTATATGTCTCAATAAAGCTGGGGGGAAAAAAACAGGATAACCCCCATTAATTGATATAACATAATGGAACTGAACCTCCCAACATAAAATTAAACAAAGATAAACATCCATATGTAGATTTAAAAAAAAAAACTTATTTGAAACAAGAAAAGCAAGTAAATGCATATTTGTTGCACACCTACCTCTAAGCCAAGCTTTTACAATGGCTTTACCAGAATTATCTAATTTAATCTTTCCAACAGTGCTCTGAGGTGAAGAGTAGTATCCCTACTTTGTAGACAAGGAAGCTGGGGCTCACATAGGAACGTAACTTGCCCAAGGTCTTGTTACTAGAAAGTGGTAGAACCAGAACGGAAACTCGGGTCAGACGGCTGCTGGTACTTCAATGACTCCTACCAGAAATATGCAAATTGGGCACGACAGACGTTTATGTGGAAAACAGCTCGGATGCTTTTCCATGGGACTATAAACTCAACTGCCTCACTTCTTTAACCAGAACTGCACAGAAGAACTGCCCGCTCCACAGAAGAGTTGTGAGCATTAAGTGTGACTGTGCCCGCCCATACGGTGCTTGGTAAACTGCAAAACGTTGCGTACGATGTTACTGGCTTTGTCACTATTTTAAAGGAAGGAAAAGGACCAATGTATGGCAGCTGCATATGGCGAGGCAAATTGAACGTTGTAAAAGGAAGAACTTTCTGCCCATTTTATCTACCTAAACGTCCCTTGTGAAGGAGTGGGCTGCCTACCTCTCAAAGGGTTCAAACAAGAGTACTTGTCTGAGACTGTGGAGGGATAGGAAGAAGTTGGATTCGATGACCTCAATGTCCACTCCACTTCTAACATTCTCCAATGCCAAGAACAGCTTAGAACAGAAACTTTCCCATAAGCAAGGGGTATCTTTCCCCTTTTGTACCTTTAACCCAACTTTAAAGGTGTTTTGGATTATTCTGAAAAGCAAAAGACAAATGCCTCAAAAAGAGAGACAAGAACTCAAAATGAAAATGGTCACCTGCAGAAAAGTAGAGGTCATCACCTTCTCATCTCACCTATTCAACCTTTCTTATCCCAGTGGCCGACTTATCTCTGGGTGGTGATACATCTCTTGTATACATTTGAATAAGTAGCCTCCACACTTTTCTGATGCTACACTCCACAAAGAAAAAACAGTTTCCATTTCTACATTTACAAATTATGTAGACGGGCTACTGTGCTAATGTATTTTGGATATTACATACACAAAAAACACAAGGTTTGAAGGAGACAAAAAACACATTCTATTTCCCTCCAGGGTATCGCATCACAGTGTATCTTGTGCTCCCCTTTGCGAACAGGTGCATTCACTTCTTTCTCTCACGAGTCGTAAGTTCTCCGGTTTCCACCTCTCCTATCTCCTTCATCTCTCTCAATGTTTCCACCCCCAAGGCCAAGGACAGAGCACAGGCCTTCAGCATGCCACCGCAGAGCACAGGAAGTCTCTCACACTGTCCTTCCTCCACGCAGGGTTTTCTACCCTCGCATCTGACCATCACCCTCAGTGGCTCCCCACTGGCCACAGAAGGTCTGAACTGCTTCAATGCCATATAAGAACATAAACATCTTGGCTGTCATCTCACAAACTATGTCATCTCTGGCAAAAACAAACTTTCTTCAATTTTCTAAATGGAATTAGCAGGGTCTACCTCAGTGGTTCTTGGGAGATGCAAACAAAACAATGCGGGCGAAGTAGAGTTACAGTGCCAGGCACACAATAGCTATTAGCTATTATCAGCATTACCTCTCACTCTTCTCATTACTCTGCTCAAAGCATTTAAAACACTAAGCTAATGATTCCTAAAATGTAAAAACACAGAATCACCCAAGAGACTTTCCTTTCCTGGAGAACTCCTACTCATCCTTCATGACTAGCTCCAACGCCTTTCCCATGAGTCTGTATTGTACTCTTCAGGGAGAACTAATTTCTTCCCGCACAACATTTCCATAAATTTAAAACACCTCTAACCTAGTATGTAATAAATCTTTGTTTACTTCTCCATCTCTAAAGCTAGGACACGATCCATAGAAAGACATAGGCTGTGTTTTATTAGTTATTAATTCAACAAACTCTGCCTGAGCAACTAGTACAAGATGAAGCAGGAGCCTTAATTAAAACAAACAAACAAATACCTGCCCCTGGGGCATCTACAGTCCAATAAAGGAAGTATTCAATAGCTGCTTGTTGAATGAATGAATGAATGAATGAATATTTAATTCCTGCATGACTATAAAAGAATTTAAACCATTGACTCAGAATCAAATGTTTCAATTATCTTAACAATTCAATGGAGTCACATTATAAGCACACTAATTGATTGGCATTTAACTACATGTCCATATTCACTTGGAAGGGACGAGGGAGGAAGGGAAAAATCTTATTTTCCTCAACATCCTTTTGCTCTTTCAACTAGACCTTGGCCACGTGGAAGTGTGAGGCCATATTCTATAAGCAAAAAGAAATGTAAGTTCATGTCTGGCTTCTAAGTGTTCATGGATGTTGTTCTTGGTAATGTGGTGACTTCAGAATTTTCAAGACTATAATTTTGTTTTATTTTTCTCCTTACTGTTTGACTTGAAATCTTAACCCTCACGTAAGTTGAATTCACTTGCTACTACTGCTATTGGAATTTCATGAACTGTCAGTGGTCCTAGGCTTAAAAAAAAAAAAAATCAAATCAAAGCTCTCATGAAACATAATAAAATTTCCTATTAATAAAAAACTCCCAAACTTACACTAACTTCAATTAACCATAACCCACAAAAAGAAGTACATGTTCAACAGTTAGGTGTCAAGTCTCCAGACTGTCCTAAGAGTTGGTAGTGACAACAGGAAATGGGAATGTGCTACAGGAGGTCATAAACAGGGTACCTTGTCTTGCTTTGTTTTTCTTAGTTCAAAAGCACATGCAGATTTGCAAAAAAATTGAACTTTTATTCCTCAAGGTTTCATACTGTTCCCACACTTTAGTTCTGAATTTACCCAGACGTGGTATGAAAAGACCCTTTCTATTAGGTTGGTGCAAAAGTAACTGCAGTTTTTGCAATTTTTTTTGAACCTTTTAAACCGCAATTACTTTTACACCAACCTAATAATTTGACAAACTAACAAACTATGAAGGGGCAAAAGCAACAAGCAGGGGCTACATGCGTTCTCTATAATCTTAGTTTAAATTGCCATGATTTCATGTTCATTTACAGGAAATGAGAGCACTTGTCAAGAAAGGTAAAGATGTTAGAAAAATCCGGAGGAAAATTAGCATCTAAATTGACTAACTTAAGGAAGTTACAAAACTGCTTAGAGTTTTACAGCAAGGGGGGTGTCTCAGACCCACAGCATCAACATTACCTGGGAACTTGTAAGAAATGCAAAATCTAGGGTTTGGGGTGGGGCCCAGCACACAGCTGAAACAATCTCTCCATCCAGGGGATTCTGATACAGGCAAAGTGGTTCTACCCCAAGTGGTAACACCACTCAAAGAGGAACAATAGCAACAAAAAGTGAAGTCTGAAGTAAACTTAGAGCACTAGCAAAAGAGATACAACTTCTTCCCCAGGAGAAATCAAGATAGGGAGGGGCCTCTTCCCTTGGAACCAGTGGGAGTAACAAAGTTGCTGAACCAGAGATTCTCATTCACCGCCCCTCACGCCCCCCCCACACAGGGCACTAACTTTAGCAAGTGTTTTGGTTTAGGACTTCTAAAATATTTCTCCCCCAAATGCCTTTTCTATGCAAACAAAAAGGCTGCTCCGGGATGAGTTTCTTCATCAAGTAACCCACTGAGACCACAAGGAAACAATTTAATGTTAGTACACGATCTTTGAACAAGAAGACACAGTTCTACCTGAAGTGATATAAACTGTTTATTAAGACAAAGATGGCAATTATTTTTTCCTAGCTTTTTAGAAATTTAAAGAGAGTGACTGCCACGAAATCTACGCATGTAACTTTTCCAAGGTGGCATCCTTACCTATCTCTGCGGGATGGGTGGAACACAGTTTTGAACCCTAGTGGCTTCCCCTTTTAATGTCTATGTGATCTCGGGGAAACTACTTCAGATCTCTTAAGTTTTGAGTTTCATTTTCCCTGTAAATATGAAAATGGTATTAACATGCCCTCCCTCACAAGCAACACACTGTAGATATTCACTGCTGGAACCAGAGACAGTAACTGCAATAACTACAAGCAACATTTACATTATAACCAGGCATTTTGCATCAGATCAAGTATCAGTCTGGACCCAGGCTTCTTTCTGATTATCAGGGGACACTATATCTTACTCCAAAACAATCCAATTATAAAGACTAATGGCACAGCACATACCTGTGGGGGAACAGGAGAAATGAGCGTGAAGTTATGAAAGACCTGTGACAGTAAGCTGCTGACCAAGGACATGCAATGAGTGTCTATCTAGGGTGTTCCTTCGGAAGGGGGCTGCCATGCTCAAGGGAGGACGGAAACCCCCGTGCACACATTTATATCATACAGACATACCCTATCTGGAAGCCAATAAGAGGATTATGGCTTTGACAGAGGCTGGAATAACTGATTCTTTTCCTTTGTTTGGCAGATGATTTCTTTTTGGCGGTCCTTCATGAACAATTACTGCAGGGGAATGGCAATCACTTTGCATTTATAGCTGCAATCATACACACAGAGAAAATAAAATTCATTAGCCTTCAAGGTTCTCTAACGATGATGATGCAAGAATTGTAACAAAGTGCCTCTTTGAGGCCAAACATCACACGAAGCCAACCAACACCATTCTTTTAAGATTGAGACCAGTATAATTTCTGGTGGTGGGCTAGATGTCTCCCGTTGCTTTTCTAAAGAACCATTAAAATCCGTATTTTTAGTGTTTGCTTTGTAAGATTTAAAAGCTTGTTAACTAATTTTAATCTCTCTGGAGATGAGTGACTTTTCAATTATTTAAGAAAAAAACTGTATTAGGACAATATCTTCAGGTAGTAGTAAATAATAATAATTTATTATAGCAACTCACTTTCATGGAGCCCTTCCTACTTGCCAAGAGTGGTGCTAAACTCCTGACAGTGATAATCGTATTTAATTCTCACAACAATCTTATAAAGTAGATGCAATCATTATACTTATTTTCAAATTAGAAAATTGAGGTTCCAGAGGAACCATAATTTGAATTAGATTTATCTAAAATATTAACCTCTACCCAGTGTTGCCTTTCTAAAGGAGGCCCAATCACTGAAACTGTTACAGATTACAGAACATAGGTTGGGGGCGGCCGGTTAGCTCAGTGGGTTAGAGCGTGGTGCTAATAACACCAAGGTGGCCGGTTCGATCCCCGCATAGGCTACTGTGAGCTGGGCCCTCCTTAAAAAAAAAAGAAAAAAAAATAATTAAAAAAAAATAGTTTAAAAACAAAAGTATACAGGTGGCCAATGGTGAAAGTCACAATGGTGAGTGAATATTCCATTTGAAGGACAATCTTGTCTCTAAATCAACAAACAACAAGTAATAGTAATAGCTATGAAAGGGATAGGCAGATATCTACATGGTTCTCTGGAACGGTACAGACCGGCACTACTCAAATGAAGGTCAATGAAGTGGTTGTTGCCAATCCCCATGAGATAAAGAGCTTTGCCAGGGCTTACGTCATCGCATCACTAAACTGTATAGTTCAGCTGACATTCTTTTGTAGCAAGACATTCTGGATAAAGGAAGCCATGATTTACCTTATCTCCTTGTGGACTGGTAATAAATAGTTGGCTGACCAGCACTGGTCTACAAACCAATTCTGAGTAGCACTGACATAGATGATATATTGTTGAGCAAAAAGAAAGTCTATAGTAACTATTCTGCAAATGATCACATTTGTTCAGTAAATAAATATATAAATATCATGAATACCAACAGAAATGATGCCACTCCAAACCACTTGAGAAGTTCCATGTTTGCCTTACCAATTCTGTACTGTAGCCAGCAAGCTTTTTGTAACCATATAAAAGTTACATGAGTGGGATTTTTAAAAATAGAAAGCATTGTATTTTCCTACTTTAACTAAGTGTTTTTTAGAATGAAAGCCCATATTTTATTCAGATTTCCTTAGTTTTTACCTAATGTCCTTTTCCAGTTCCAGGATCCCACATTACATTTAGTTCTCATGCCTCCTTAGGTTCCTCTTGGCTACGAAGTCTTTTGTAACCTCCAGTTTATTATTATTGCTTTCAGAGCCAGAGTTCATAAAAGTGGTAATCCACTAACATTTTTTTGAGCACTTACTGTGTACCAGACAATTTTTTTGGTTCAACACTTGTCTCAACAATGCTCTAAGTACTTTTTTTTTTTAAATTCTTATTTAAGTGTGCTTTTTCCAGGACCCATCAGCTCCATGTCAAGTAGTTGTTTCAGACTAGTTGTGGAGGGCGCAGCTCACAGTGGCCCATGTGGGGATCTGACTGGCAACCTTGTTGTTAAGAGCTCTCTAACCACACTCTAACCAACTGAGCTAACCTGCTGCCCCAGTTAAGTACTATTATTATCTCCATTTCACAGACAAGGAAAGTAAGGCAGGATGAGAGTTAGTAAGTGGCCCAGAGTTAAGTAGCTGCAGAGTGTCTGAGCCAGGATTCAGACCCTAGCAGTCTGATTAAATTATTTCATTAATTTCATTACACTGTTTCACAATTTAATTCCAAGACTACTGGAGGAAATGAGATGCCTGGCAGAAGAGAAACTACAATGCTAACTAAACTGTAGGAAGTAGAGTTCTCAGCTTCAAACAAGAGAGATTTATTTGTAGATTAGCTATTTATTTCGAGAACGTAGGAAAATGTGTATAATTAAAACTTCTAAACTAGAAAAATACAGTTTGGAAATCTTTCAAACATAGACTTTTGGTAATACATTTGAGAGTTCCCATAAAATTTTTTAAGTAATTGCAATAGAAGTTCAATTAAAAATGGAGCAGCCGTTTGAAAAAGCATTCATTAACTCTTACCCTTTTTGTAATACAGTACCGTGTTTCCCCCAAAATAAGACCTAGCCAGACAATCAGCTCTAAATGTCTTTTGGAGCAAAAATTAATACTGTGTTTCTCCCAAAATAAGACCTAGCCAGACAATCAGCTCTCATGCGTCTTTTGGAGCAAAAATTAATATAAGACATGGTCTTATTTTATGATTACATAAGACCGGGAACATAACATAACATAACATAACATAACATAACATAACATAACATAACATAACATAACATAACACCCGGTCTTACATAATATTATATAAGACTGGGTCTTATATTAAGTTTTGCTCCAAAAGACGTATTAGAGCTGATTGTCCGGTTAGGTCTTATTTTTGGGGGAAACACGATAGTTTCCCAGTAGATGCCTGAAACCACAGATAATATCAAACCCCTATATATACTATGTTTTGTCCTACACATACATCCCTTTTCACTTAAATGAAGCACCTTATAGCTTCCTTTTGGCATATCCGAATTGCCAGCATCAGTACCCTTGCTCTTGGAGCCATTATTAAGGAAAATAAGGGCTACCAAAACACAAGCACTGATAACCTAAGAATTAATAACCAACAGGTAGGTAACTCACAGCGTGGAGACGCTGGACAAAGGGACAAGTCACATCCTAGGCAGGAGAAAGCAGGACAGAGCAAGGTTTCAGTACACCACTCAGAAGGGCACAGAATTAAAAACTCATGAATTGTTTACCTTGGTAATTTTCTACTTAACATGTTCGGACCACAGTTGACCACAAGTCACTGCAACTGCAGAAAGCGAAACTACAGAACAGGGGGTATTGTACTCAGAAAACTCTTTTCTAAGGAACACAACATTTAACAAAGTCTCTTTGCTAAATTCTCAAAATTTACCACCTTTCTGTGCCATGTTATAGCAAGACATGGGTCTACTGTCTGTAATGATGAAAAGAAAGGTGAAAACTGGACATACAGAAGAAACAGGAGCCAATTAGTCGAACCAAAGGGTCAGCCACAGAAAACTGTCCTGGACTTTCTGGTGCTGCTCAACCAGTGCCTTCTAAAAAGGTGCTCCTTTTACCTACTCTGTTTCCCTGAAAATAAGACCGGCTCTCCTATTAAGGTTTGCTCCAAAAGACGCATCAGGGCTTATGTTCAGGGGTGTCCTCCTGAAAAATCATGCTAGGGCTTATTTTCTGGTTAGGTCTTATTTTCGGGGAAACACAGTACCTCTCTTTATCTCCTGCTCCTCTGAGGACAGGCAGCACTGGGTCCTGCAGCTCTGAGTTCCAACTTTCTCCTGGTGCTTGGGAATAAGGTAACTGAACTGTACACAAACCACAGACAATCAATATGAACACAGGAAAAGCCATCACTGACCCTCACAAGAGAACTTCTGTGTCAAAATATGCCACACAGCCATGACACATGGTAAGTAAGATGAGCAGACTGACTTCTTTTCCTACTCTCTCTCTTTGGTAAATAATGTTTGGAGAGACTTAATGCCAGTTTTCAAATACGCTAATTTCAAGGCCAGACTAAAACTTAAACTTCCTCAGAAGTGAAAATTGTCTGACTTAAGGTAAGCAGACACCTATTGTCCTGTCTTAATTGCTGGCGGTCTGGGAGCTGTGTTTGTAAGCCGCACCTTCAGAATAATAAAAGCAAAGGGCTAAAGCCCAGAGGTCTTCCACAGCCCAACAGAGAAGGGAGTTAGAAATGACAGGCAGGCCAGAACTGGGACATCAAACACTTTTGAGAACTGCTGGGACCTTTGTAAATGCTCTTTTATGCCAGGTCAGCTATTGTCCTGTGATGCCAAGAAGGCTGACTTCTCTTCCTACTCTCTTAGCAAGGGTGCTTGCTATCTCTTCCTTTAATGAGGCCCTGAATTATAGGTCTCTGCAGGCAGCTTTGGAGTAGAACTCCAAGGGATAAAAATGGTAGAAGCAGCTCCCCATGGAAAGGAAAAGTTGTCACCTGCAAACTGCAACAATGAAAGACCAGACTCTGGATGATTAGCAAGACCCCAGATTTCCCAACAGCATCTCAGATTATTGAGATGTTGTGTGGATGTTTTCATGCTCTGCCCATACCACAGCCTTTCACTGATCCTCACTACACACCTCACTACACACTTTCATCCTAAAAGCCATTTATCCTGGATTTTTCCATGTGCAGACACATACTTATAGGAACAATTTAAAAGTGCTAGTGTACGATTATTTGCCCTCTTGTAGATGTATCCTCCTCAGTGTATGGATACTAGATTGTAAACATCATTCTGGATGGCAAGGACCAGATTCCTGTAATTATATTTAGGAAAAAACAGATTTATTCTTCCCATCGTAACTTGAACTATATATACTATAGGGTTCTCTTGCCAAAACAGAACTTGGTATTGGATAAATTAAAACTAATTGTATGAAAGTTCCTAAGAGAGTAGGTCTTAAAGTTTCTCATCAAAGGCTGGCCTGGTCGCTCAGGTGGTTAGAGCACCGTGCTCCTAACGCTGAGGTTGCCGGTTCGATTTCCACATAGGCCAGTGAGCTTGTCCTCTACCGCTAAGATTGTGAATAACAGCTCTCCTTGGAGCTAGGCTGCCGAGAGCTGCCCGAGGTTGGCGTGAGCTGCCGCAGGCAGCTGTGGGCTACCGTGTGGTGCCAGGAGCGACCGACAGCCTCAGCCGGAGGGAGCACAAGGCTCATTATCACCAGCATGGGCCAGGGAGCTGTGTCCTACACAACTAGACTGAGAAACAATGAATTGAACGGGAGTGGGAAGAGGAGGGAGGCAGAAGAAACGGGAAAAAATTTCTCATCACAAGAAAAAGATTTTGTAACTCGTATGGTAATAGATGTTAATTATTACTTATTGCGATGATCATTTCATATTTACATATATTATGTGAGACACCTGAAACTAACATGTTATATGTAAATTATATCTCAATTAAAAAAACTGTAATATGGGCTCAAAAACCATTGAATATTACACTTCTATTTCTTACAGTATAGTAAATTTAGATAGGTACTCCTGTACGACGCTTCTGGTTGAAACAAAAACACTGGGTAAAATGTTTTTAAAATATGATTGTAATCACATCACCAGCTTTCACCTAAGAAATTTAAAAAGCTTCAAAACAAGATGAAGTCAGTATAAAAGAGATCAAATGATAATAAGTGCTCTGGAGACATATAAAGTAGAGGAAGGGAGGTGAGGGCCCGGAGAGGTTGAGGCTTATAATTTTAAATAGTATGGTCAAAGAAAATGCAAGAATAAAATTTCAAAAGATCAGTACAATCAGACCATATTCTATGATAAGAATGCAATTAAGTCAGAAATCAGTAACAAAAAGATAACTGAATTAACTGTGTATCTGGAAAATATAAAACACACTTTTAAACAGATTATGAGTCACAGAAAAATCGCAATAGAAATTAGAAAATAGAAAATTAGAAAATACACAGAATGGAAAGATAAAAACACTGCATATAAAAATTTGTAGAATGCAGGTATAGCAGTACTTAGAGGAAATTTTATTACTTATTTATATTAGAAAAGAAGAAAAATAAGAACTTGGAAAATAAATGCAAACTTTAAAACTAATTAGCAAAATAATGCTCACAGAAAAGTTAAAGGAAGAGAATAGGGAGGATAAAATAATGAAACTAGAAACAAATATACGATACAGTAAATCAAGAAAGCAAAACACTAGTTCTTTGAAAAGACTAATAAACATACCTGTGGCAAGGTCAATCAAGGTAAAAAAAAAAAAAGGGAGAAAACACAAACAATTGTTATTAATAGAGAAGAGGCATAAGTGCAGATGCCACAGAGATTAAAAAGATATAATACTATAAACAATTTTGTCAGTTAATCAGAAAATTTGTAAATTTGGAAGCAATGAAAATTTTTTTATGGATGAAAGCACTAGATTTAGATGTCTTTACAGATGAGTTCTAAACATTTAAGAGTTAGCTAATTCCAATCTTACACGAATTCCTCCAGAGAATAGTAAAGAGGAAACAATCCCAACTGATTTCAAACACTATTACTCTCAGATCAAAATGTAATTATATTTTTTAAGAAGATAAATTAAATTTCTCCACTTTTTTTAAATGTAAAGGCATACTCTGTATACCTCATGGATCAAAGAAGAAACCATGCTAATAGTAGCAAAAAAGGATAAAAATGAATGCACTATGTATCCAACTTAAGAACATAAACAGAATAAACTCAAAGAAAATTAGAAAGGAGGTAATAAAGATAAAAGCAGAAATCAAAAGAAAAAGGCAACAAAAACAGACACTTCTTTTAAGATTCAGCAAGAGACAGAGAAGGCAGAAATATTTTTAAATGAGATTTTAAATTCTATACAGATGAGTCACTTTTTGAAAAAATAAGAATATTATTATCAATATTATGTCAATATATTTGAAAACATACAAAACGGACAAATTTCTGGGAAAATATAACTTATCAAAACTGACAAGAAGAAACAGCAAGAAAATATCCTATAACTAATAAAATGATTAACTGCTGATTAGCTGTTAAAAAGTTCTTCACACAAAGAAAACAATTCAAGCCAGATAAATAGCTCTACCAAACTTTCAGGAAAGAAATATTTCAAATTTCTAACTCTTCCACAAAATAGAGAAGTAATACTCTCTAACGCATTATGTGAAGTCTGTATAATTCAGATATGAACTCAAACACATTATCAGTAAGGAAAACCTTAGTCCTATTTCATTAAAGAATTTAGAGACAAAAACAACTAAATGTTGGCAAACTGAATCCAACTGTTTACATTATCAAATACAATGATGAAGACAGGTTTAATTCTGGAATGCATAGATGGTTTACTATTAAGCTATAAATATTATTCATCACATTAACAGATTAAAGAAAAATACTATCTACAGATACAAAAAGAAAAAAAGATAACATTCAACCACCTACTAATGATCAAAATTTCAAGTAAACAAGAAATACAGAGATTTTACTTAACCTGATGAAAAGTATCTATAATAAATCGAAAACAACCATTATCCTTTAAGGGAAGAAGAGCTTAAGAGCACTCCCTTTAAATACAGAAGAGAGGGGCCGGCCCGGTGGCTCAGGGGGTTAGAGCTCCGTGCTCCTAACTCCGAAGGCTGCCAGTTCGATTCCCACATGGGCCAGTGGGCTCTCAACAACAAC